>NC_138224.1:23447622-24047622 GCF_964197995.2 Scardinius erythrophthalmus | reverse complement strand
TAGTCACAGAACATCACAGGAACAGAACAATACATCCACACAGAGCAAACTTGAACTAATATAAACTTTTTCTTACGATTAATTTTCACAAATTTATCATGTAGGTCACCGGTGGTGTTGTAAATACCTAAAGAGTTACATATGGCGAGTAAGCATACATGTAAGTGACTACATGTGGTGTGATAGAACTTCAAAACCCTTGGCATAGTTGTCTAAAGTAACATGAAAGCAAATAAGAAGAACCTGTCAAAGTCTAGAACTCTTGATTAGTTTTATTCCATATTAACCCAATGGAAAAAATGCTAAGCAACTGCATATTGATTATCTGGAGGGCTGGCTACACGAATAAACAAGGTATGCAAAGGGGCGAAATGGATCGCTGATTCCTACCAGCTTGGTGAAAACTTGCTAGGACCCGAGGGGTATATATGCCTCTTGCAAAAAGTTCAGCAGATAACATTGGAGGACAGGCTTTGACCCCATAGGTGGCATATTTTTCCTTCAGATTTAGTCAAAGAACATCACTGGAACAGAACAATACATCCACACAGAGCAAACTTGAACTAATATAAACTTCTTCTTACGATTAATTTTCACACTTTTATCATATAGTGACCAGTGGTTTTGTAAATACCTAAAGAGTTACATATGCCAAGTAAGAATACATGTAAGTGACTACATGTGGTGTGATAGAACTTCAAAACCATAGGCATAGTTGTCTATAGTAACATGAAAGCAAATAAGAAGAACCTGTCAAAGTCTAGAACTCTTGATTACTTTGATTCCTTAATAACCCAAAGTAAGAAATGCTAAGCAAGTGCATATTGATTATCTGGAGGGCAGGCTAAACGAATAAACAAGGTATGCAAAGGGGAAAAAATGGATCGCTGGGTCCTACCACCTTGGTGAAAACTTGCTTGGACCCGAGGGGTATATATACCTCTTTCAAAAGCTTCAGCAGATACCATTGGGGAACAGGCTTTGACCCCAGAGGTGACATCTTTTCCCTTGAGCTTTAGTCACAGAACATCACAGGAACAGAACAATACATCCACAGAGAGCAAACTTGAACTAATATAAACTTTTTCTTACGATTAATTTTCACAAATTTATCATGTAGGTGACCGGTGGTGTTGTAAATACCTAAAGAGTTACATATGGCGAGTAAGCATACATGTAAGTGACTACATGTGGTGTGATAGAACTTCAAGACCCTAGGCATAGTTGTCAATAGTAACATGAAAGCAAATAAGAAGAACCTGTCAAAGTCTAGAACTCTTGATTAGTTTGATTCCATAATAACCCAAAGTAAGAAATGCTAAGCAAGTGCATATTGATTATCTGGAGGGCTGGCTACACGAATAAACAAGGTAAGCAAAGGGGCGAAATGGATCGCTGGGTCCTACCACCTTGGTGAAAACTTGCTGGGACCCGAGGGGTATATATGCCTGTTGCAAAAGCTTCAGCAGATACCATTGGGGAACAGGCTTTGACCCCAGAGGTGATATCTTTTCCCTTGAGCTTTAGTCACAGAACATCACAGGAACAGAACAATACATCCACACAGAGCAAACTTGAACTAATATAAACTTTTTCTTACGATTAATTTTCACAAATTTATCATGTAGGTGACCGGTGGTGTTGTAAATACCTAAAGAGTTACATATGGCGAGTAAGCATACATGTAAGTGACTACATGTGGTGTGATAGAACTTCAAAACCCTTGGCATAGTTGTCTAAAGTAACATGAAAGCAAATAAGAAGAACCTGTCAAAGTCTAGAACTCTTGATTAGTTTGATTCCATATTAACCCAATGGAAAAAATGCTAAGCAAGTGCATATTGATTATCTGGAGGGCTGGCTACACGAATAAACAAGGTAAGCAAAGGGGCGAAATGGATCGCTGGGTCCTACCACCTTGGTGAAAACTTGCTGGGACCCGAGGGGTATATATGCCTCTTGCAAAAGCTTCAGCAGATACCATTGGGGAACAGGCTTCAACCCCATAGGTGGCATCTTTTTCCTTCAAATTTAGTCACAGAACATCACTGTAACAGAACAATACATAAACAGAGAGCAAACTTGAACTAATATAAACTTCTTCCTACGATTAATTTTCACACTTTTATCATAAAGTGACCAGTGATGTTGTAAATACCTAAAGAGTTACATATGCCAAGTAAGAATACATGTAAGTGACTACATGTGGTGTGATAGAACTTCAAGACCCTAGGCATAGTTGTCAATAGTAACATGAAAGCAAATAAGAAGAACCTGTCAAAGTCTAGAACTCTTGATTAGTTTGATTCCATAATAACCCAATGGAAAAAATGCCAAGCAAGTGCATATTTGATTATCTGTAGGGCTGGCTACACAAATAAACAAGGTATGCAAAGGGGCGAAATGGATCGCTGATTCCTACCAGCTTGGTGAAAACTTGCTGGGACCCGAGGGGTATATATGCCTCTTGCAAAAAGTTCAGCAGATAACATTGGAGGACAGGCTTTGACCCCATAGGTGGCATCTTTTTCCTTCAGATTTAGTCAAAGAACATCACTGGAACAGAACAATACATCCACACAGAGCAAACTTGAACTAATATAAACTTCTTCTTACGATTAATTTTCACACTTTTATCATATAGTGACCAGTGGTTTTGTAAATGCCTAAAGAGTTACATATGCCAAGTAAGAATACATGTAAGTGACTACATGTGGTGTGATAGAACTTCAAAACCCTAGGCATAGTTGTCTATAGTAACATGAAAGCAAAAAAGAAGAACCTGTCAAAGTCTAGAACTCTTGATTTGTTTGATTCCATAATAACCCAATGGAAAAAATGCTAAGCAACTGCATATTGATTATCTGGAGGGCTGGCTACACGAATAAACAAGGTATGCAAAGGGGCGAAATGGATCGCTGGGCCCTACCACCTTGGTGAAAACTTGCTGGGACCCGAGGGGTATATATGCCTCTTGCAAAAGCTTCAGCAGATACCATTGGGGAACAGGCTTTGACCCCATAGGTGGTATCTTTTTCCTTCAAATTTAGTCACAGAACATCACTGGAACAGAACAATACATACACACAGAGCAAACTTGAACTAATATAAAATGCTTCTTACGATTAATTTTCACACTTTTATCATATAGTGACCAGTGGTGTTGTAAATACCTAAAGAGTTACATATGCCAAGTAAGAATACATGTAAGTGACTACATGTGGTGTGATAGAACTTCAAGACCCTAGGCATAGTTGTCTAAAGTAACATGAAAGCAAAAAAGAAGAACCTGTCAAAGTCTAGAACTCTTGATTAGTTTGATTCCATAATAACCCAATGGAAAAAATGCTAAGCAAGTGCATATTGATTGTCTGGAGGGCTGGCTACACGAATAAACAAGGTATGCAAAGGGGCGAAATGGATCGCTGGGCCCTACCACCTTGGTGAAAACTTGCTGGGACCCGAGGGGTATATATGCCTCTTGCAAAAGCTTCAGCAGATACCATTTGGGAACAGGCTTTAACCCCATAGGTGGCATCTTTTTCCTTCAAATTAATTCACAGAAAATCACTGGAACAGAGCAATACATACACAGAGAGCAAACTTGAACTGATATAAACTACTTCTTACGATTAATTTTCGCACTTTTATCAAATAGTGACCAGTGGTGTTGTAAATACCTAAAGAGTTACATATGCCAAGTAAGCATACATGTAAGTGACTACATGTGGTGTGATAGAACTTCAAAACCATAGGCATAGTTGTCTATAGTAACATGAAAGCAAATAAGAAGAACCTGTCAAAGTCTAGAACTCTTGATTACTTTGATTCCATAATAACCCAAAGTAAGAAATGCTAAGCAAGTGCATATTGATTATCTGGAGGGCAGGCTAAACGAATAAACAAGGTATGCAAAGGGGAAAAATGGATCGCTGGGTCCTACCACCTTGGTGAAAACTTGCTTGGACCCGAGGGGTATATATGCCTCTTTCAAAAGCTTCAGCAGATACCATTGGGGAACAGGCTTTGACCCCAGAGGTGACATCTTTTCCCTTGAGCTTTAGTCACAGAACATCACAGGAACAGAACAATACATCCACAGAGAGCAAACTTGAACTAATATAAACTTTTTCTTACGATTAATTTTCACAAATTTATCATGTAGGTGACCGGTGGTGTTGTAAATACCTAAAGAGTTACATATGGCGAGTAAGCATACATGTAAGTGACTACATGTGGTGTGATAGAACTTCAAAACCCCTGGCATAGTTGTCTAAAGTAACATGAAAGCAAATAAGAAGAACCTGTCAAAGTCTAGAACTCTTGATTAGTTTGATTCCATATTAACCCAATGGAAAAAATGCTAAGCAACTGCATATTGATTATCTGGAGGGCTGGCTACACGAATAAACAAGGTATGCAAAGGGGCGAAATGGATCGCTGGGCCCTACCACCTTGGTGAAAACTTGCTGGGACCCGAGGGGTATATATGCCTCTTGCAAAAGCTTCAGCAGATACCATTGGGGAACAGCCTTTGATCCCAGAGGTGGTATCTTTTTCCTTCAAATTTAGTCACAGAACATCACTGGAACAGAACAATACATAAACAGAAAGCAAACTTGAACTAATATAAACTTCTTCTTATGATTAATTTTCACACTTTTATCATATAGTGACCAGTGATGTTGTAAATACCTAAAGAGTTACATATGCCAAGTAAGAATACATGTAAGTGACTACATGTGGTGTGATAGAACTTCAAGACCCAAGGCATAGTTGTCTATAGTAACATGAAAGCAAATTAGATGAACCTGTCAAAGTCTAGAACTCTTGATTAGTTTGATTCTATAATAACCCAATGGAAAAAATGCTAAGCAAGTGCATATTGATTATCTGGAGGGCTGGCTACACGAATAAACAAGGTAAGCAGAGGGGTGAAATGGATCGCTGGGCCCTACCACCTTGGTGAAAACTTGCTGGGACCCGAGGGGTATATATGCCTCTTGCAAAAGCTTCAGCAGATACCATTGGGGAACAGGCTTTGATCCCATAGGTGGTATCTTTTTCCTTCAAATTTAGTCACAGAACATCACTGGAACAGAACAATACATAAACAGAGAGCAAACTTGAACTAATATAAACTTCTTCCTACGATTAATTTTCACACTTTTATCATAAAGTGACCAGTGATGTTGTAAATACCTAAAGAGTTACATATGCCAAGTAAGAATACATGTAAGTGACTACATGTGGTGTGATAGAACTTCAAGACCCTAGGCATAGTTGTCAATAGTAACATGAAAGCAAATAAGAAGAACCTGTCAAAGTCTAGAACTCTTGATTAGTTTGATTCCATAATAACCCAATGGAAAAAAATGCTAAGCAAGTGCATATTGATTATCTGGAGGGCTGGCTACACGAATAAACAAGGTAAGCAAAGGGGCGAAATGGATCGCTGGGTCCTACCACCTTGGTGAAAACTTGCTGGGACCCGAGGGGTATATATGCCTCTTGCAAAAGCTTCAGCAGATACCATTGGGGAACAGGCTTTGACCCCATAGGTGGTATCTTTTTCCTTCAAATTTAGTCACAGAACATCACTGGAACAGAACAATACATACACACAGAGCAAACTTGAACTAATATAAACTGCTTCTTACGATTAATTTTCACACTTTTATCATATAGTGACCAGTGGTGTTGTAAATACCTAAAGAGTTACATATGCCAAGTAAGAATACATGTAAGTGGCTACATGTGGTGTGATAGAACTTCAAGACCCTAGGCATAGTTGTCTAAAGTAACATGAAAGCAAAAAAGATGAACCTGTCAAAGTCTAGAACTCTTGATTAGTTTGATTCTATAATAACCCAATGAAAAAATGCTAAGCAAGTGCATATTGATTATCTGGAGGGCTGGCTACACGAATAAACAAGGTAAGCAGAGGGGTGAAATGGATCGCTGGGCCCTACCACCTTGGTGAAAACTTGCTGGGACCCGAGGGGTATATATGCCTCTTGCAAAAGCTTCAGCAGATACCATTGGGGAACAGGCTTTGATCCCATAGGTGGTATCTTTTACCTTCAAATTTAGTCACAGAACATCACTGGAACAGAACAATACATAAACAGAGAGCAAACTTGAACTAATATAAACTTCTTCCTACGATTAATTTTCACACTTTTATCATAAAGTGACCAGTGATGTTGTAAATACCTAAAGAGTTACATATGCCAAGTAAGAATACATGTAAGTGACTACATGTGGTGTGATAGAACTTCAAGACCCTAGGCATAGTTGTCTATAGTAACATGAAAGCAAATAAGAAGAACCTGTCAAAGTCTAGAACTCTTGATTAGTTTGATTCCATAATAACCCAATGGAAAAAATGCCAAGCAAGTGCATATTTGATTATCTGTAGGGCTGGCTACACAAATAAACAAGGTATGCAAAGGGGCGAAATGGATCGCTGATTCCTACCAGCTTGGTGAAAACTTGCTGGGACCCGAGGGGTATATATGCCTCTTGCAAAAAGTTCAGCAGATAACATTGGAGGACAGGCTTTGACCCCATAGGTGGCATCTTTTTCCTTCAGATTTAGTCAAAGAACATCACTGGAACAGAACAATACATCCACACAGAGCAAACTTGAACTAATATAAACTTCTTCTTACGATTAATTTTCACACTTTTATCATATAGTGACCAGTGGTTTTGTAAATACCTAAAGAGTTACATATGCCAAGTAAGAATACATGTAAGTGACTACATGTGGTGTGATAGAACTTCAAAACCCTAGGCATAGTTGTCTATAGTAACATGAAAGCAAAAAAGAAGATCCTGTCAAAGTCTAGAACTCTTGATTTGTTTGATTCCATAATAACCCAATGGAAGAAATGCTAAGCAAGTGCATATTGTTTATCTGGAGGGCTGGCTACACGAATAAACAAGGTAAGCAAAGGGGCGAAATGGATCGCTGGGTCCTACCACCTTGGTGAAAACTTGCTGGGACCCGAGGGGTATATATGCCTCTTGCAAAAGCTTCAGCAAATACCATTTGGGAACAGGCTTCAACCCCATAGGTGGCATCTTTTTCCTTCAAATTTAGTCACAGAAAATCACTGGAACAGAGCAATACATACACAGAGAGCAAACTTGAACTGATATAAACTACTTCTTACGATTAATTTTCACACTTTTATCATATAGTGACCAGTGGTGTTGTAAATACCTAAAGAGTTACATATGCCAAGTAAGCATACATGTAAGTGACTACATGTGGTGTGATAGAACTTCAAAACCATAGGCATAGTTGTCTATAGTAACATGAAAGCAAATAAGAAGAACCTGTCAAAGTCTAGAACTCTTGATTACTTTGATTCCTTAATAACCCAAAGTAAGAAATGCTAAGCAAGTGCATATTGATTATCTGGAGGGCAGGCTAAACGAATAAACAAGGTATGCAAAGGGGAAAAATGGATCGCTGGGTCCTACCACCTTGGTGAAAACTTGCTTGGACCCGAGGGGTATATATACCTCTTTCAAAAGCTTCAGCAGATACCATTGGGGAACAGGCTTTGACCCCAGAGGTGACATCTTTTCCCTTGAGCTTTAGTCACAGAACATCACAGGAACAGAACAATACATCCACAGGGAGCAAACTTGAACTAATATAAACTTTTTCTTACGATTAATTTTCACAAATTTATCATGTAGGTGACCGGTGGTGTTGTAAATACCTAAAGAGTTACATATGGCGAGTAAGCATACATGTAAGTGACTACATGTGGTGTGATAGAACTTCAAAACCCTTGGCATAGTTGTCTAAAGTAACATGAAAGCAAATAAGAAGAACCTGTCAAAGTCTAGAACTCTTGATTAGTTTGATTCCATATTAACCCAATGGAAAAAATGCTAAGCAACTGCATATTGATTATCTGGAGGGCTGGCTACACGAATAAACAAGGTATGCAAAGGGGCGAAATGGATCGCTGGGCCCTACCACCTTGGTGAAAACTTGCTGGGACCCGAGGGGTATATATGCCTCTTGCAAAAGCTTCAGCAGATACCATTTGGGAACAGGCTTTAACCCCATAGGTGGCATCTTTTTCCTTCAAATTAATTCACAGAAAATCACTGGAACAGAGCAATACATACACAGAGAGCAAACTTGAACTGATATAAACTACTTCTTACGATTAATTTTCGCACTTTTATCAAATAGTGACCAGTGGTGTTGTAAATACCTAAAGAGTTACATATGCCAAGTAAGCATACATGTAAGTGACTACATGTGGTGTGATAGAACTTCAAAACCATAGGCATAGTTGTCTATAGTAACATGAAAGCAAATAAGAAGAACCTGTCAAAGTCTAGAACTCTTGATTACTTTGATTCCATAATAACCCAAAGTAAGAAATGCTAAGCAAGTGCATATTGATTATCTGGAGGGCAGGCTAAACGAATAAACAAGGTATGCAAAGGGGAAAAATGGATCGCTGGGTCCTACCACCTTGGTGAAAACTTGCTTGGACCCGAGGGGTATATATGCCTCTTTCAAAAGCTTCAGCAGATACCATTGGGGAACAGGCTTTGACCCCAGAGGTGACATCTTTTCCCTTGAGCTTTAGTCACAGAACATCACAGGAACAGAACAATACATCCACAGAGAGCAAACTTGAACTAATATAAACTTTTTCTTACGATTAATTTTCACAAATTTATCATGTAGGTGACCGGTGGTGTTGTAAATACCTAAAGAGTTACATATGGCGAGTAAGCATACATGTAAGTGACTACATGTGGTGTGATAGAACTTCAAAACCCCTGGCATAGTTGTCTAAAGTAACATGAAAGCAAATAAGAAGAACCTGTCAAAGTCTAGAACTCTTGATTAGTTTGATTCCATATTAACCCAATGGAAAAAATGCTAAGCAACTGCATATTGATTATCTGGAGGGCTGGCTACACGAATAAACAAGGTATGCAAAGGGGCGAAATGGATCGCTGGGCCCTACCACCTTGGTGAAAACTTGCTGGGACCCGAGGGGTATATATGCCTCTTGCAAAAGCTTCAGCAGATACCATTGGGGAACAGCCTTTGATCCCAGAGGTGGTATCTTTTTCCTTCAAATTTAGTCACAGAACATCACTGGAACAGAACAATACATAAACAGAAAGCAAACTTGAACTAATATAAACTTCTTCTTATGATTAATTTTCACACTTTTATCATATAGTGACCAGTGATGTTGTAAATACCTAAAGAGTTACATATGCCAAGTAAGAATACATGTAAGTGACTACATGTGGTGTGATAGAACTTCAAGACCCAAGGCATAGTTGTCTATAGTAACATGAAAGCAAATTAGATGAACCTGTCAAAGTCTAGAACTCTTGATTAGTTTGATTCTATAATAACCCAATGGAAAAAATGCTAAGCAAGTGCATATTGATTATCTGGAGGGCTGGCTACACGAATAAACAAGGTAAGCAGAGGGGTGAAATGGATCGCTGGGCCCTACCACCTTGGTGAAAACTTGCTGGGACCCGAGGGGTATATATGCCTCTTGCAAAAGCTTCAGCAGATACCATTGGGGAACAGGCTTTGATCCCATAGGTGGTATCTTTTTCCTTCAAATTTAGTCACAGAACATCACTGGAACAGAACAATACATAAACAGAGAGCAAACTTGAACTAATATAAACTTCTTCCTACGATTAATTTTCACACTTTTATCATAAAGTGACCAGTGATGTTGTAAATACCTAAAGAGTTACATATGGCGAGTAAGAATACATGTAAGTGACTACATGTGGTGTGATAGAACTTCAAGACCCTAGGCATAGTTGTCAATAGTAACATGAAAGCAAATAAGAAGAACCTGTCAAAGTCTAGAACTCTTGATTAGTTTGATTCCAAAATAACCCAATGGAAAAAAATGCTAAGCAAGTGCATATTGATTATCTGGAGGGCTGGCTACACGAATAAACAAGGTAAGCAAAGGGGCGAAATGGATCGCTGGGTCCTACCACCTTGGTGAAAACTTGCTGGGACCCGAGGGGTATATATGCCTCTTGCAAAAGCTTCAGCAGATACCATTGGGGAACAGGCTTTGACCCCATAGGTGGTATCTTTTTCCTTCAAATTTAGTCACAGAACATCACTGGAACAGAACAATACATACACACAGAGCAAACTTGAACTAATATAAACTGCTTCTTACGATTAATTTTCACACTTTTATCATATAGTGACCAGTGGTGTTGTAAATACCTAAAGAGTTACATATGCCAAGTAAGAATACATGTAAGTGGCTACATGTGGTGTGATAGAACTTCAAGACCCTAGGCATAGTTGTCTAAAGTAACATGAAAGCAAATAAGAAGAACCTGTCAAAGTCTAAAACTCTTGATTACTTTGATTCCTTAATAACCCAAAGTAAGAAATGCTAAGCAAGTGCATATTGATTATCTGGAGGGCAGGCTAAACGAATAAACAAGGTATGCAAAGGGGAAAAATGGATCGCTGGGTCCTACCACCTTGGTGAAAACTTGCTTGGACCCGAGGGGTATATATGCCTCTTTCAAAAGCTTCAGCAGATACCATTGGGGAACAGGCTTTGACCCCAGAGGTGACATCTTTTCCCTTGAGCTTTAGTCACAGAACATCACAGGAACAGAACAATACATCCACAGAGAGCAAACTTGAACTAATATAAACTTTTTCTTACGATTAATTTTCACAAATTTATCATGTAGGTGACCGGTGGTGTTGTAAATACCTAAAGAGTTACATATGGCGAGTAAGCATACATGTAAGTGACTACATGTGGTGTGATAGAACTTCAAGACCCTAGGCATAGTTGTCAATAGTAACATGAAAGCAAATAAGAAGAACCTGTCAAAGTCTAGAACTCTTGATTAGTTTGATTCCATAATAACCCAAAGTAAGAAATGCTAAGCAAGTGCATATTGATTATCTGGAGGGCTGGCTACACGAATAAACAAGGTAAGCAAAGGGGCGAAATGGATCGCTGGGTCCTACCACCTTGGTGAAAACTTGCTGGGACCCGAGGGGTATATATGCCTGTTGCAAAAGCTTCAGCAGATACCATTGGGGAACAGGCTTTGACCCCAGAGGTGATATCTTTTCCCTTGAGCTTTAGTCACAGAACATCACAGGAACAGAACAATACATCCACACAGAGCAAACTTGAACTAATATAAACTTTTTCTTACGATTAATTTTCACAAATTTATCATGTAGGTGACCGGTGGTGTTGTAAATACCTAAAGAGTTACATATGGCGAGTAAGCATACATGTAAGTGACTACATGTGGTGTGATAGAACTTCAAGACCCTAGGCATAGTTGTCTAAAGTAACATGAAAGCAAAAAAGAAGAACCTGTCAAAGTCTAGAACTCTTGATTAGTTTGATTCCATAATAACCCAATGGAAAAAATGCTAAGCAAGTGCATATTGATTGTCTGGAGGGCTGGCTACACGAATAAACAAGGTATGCAAAGGGGCGAAATGGATCGCTGGGCCCTACCACCTTGGTGAAAACTTGCTGGGACCCGAGGGGTATATATGCCTCTTGCAAAAGCTTCAGCAGATACCATTTGGGAACAGGCTTTAACCCCATAGGTGGCATCTTTTTCCTTCAAATTAATTCACAGAAAATCACTGGAACAGAGCAATACATACACAGAGAGCAAACTTGAACTGATATAAACTACTTCTTACGATTAATTTTCGCACTTTTATCAAATAGTGACCAGTGGTGTTGTAAATACCTAAAGAGTTACATATGCCAAGTAAGCATACATGTAAGTGACTACATGTGGTGTGATAGAACTTCAAAACCATAGGCATAGTTGTCTATAGTAACATGAAAGCAAATAAGAAGAACCTGTCAAAGTCTAGAACTCTTGATTACTTTGATTCCATAATAACCCAAAGTAAGAAATGCTAAGCAAGTGCATATTGATTATCTGGAGGGCAGGCTAAACGAATAAACAAGGTATGCAAAGGGGAAAAATGGATCGCTGGGTCCTACCACCTTGGTGAAAACTTGCTTGGACCCGAGGGGTATATATGCCTCTTTCAAAAGCTTCAGCAGATACCATTGGGGAACAGGCTTTGACCCCAGAGGTGACATCTTTTCCCTTGAGCTTTAGTCACAGAACATCACAGGAACAGAACAATACATCCACAGAGAGCAAACTTGAACTAATATAAACTTTTTCTTACGATTAATTTTCACAAATTTATCATGTAGGTGACCGGTGGTGTTGTAAATACCTAAAGAGTTACATATGGCGAGTAAGCATACATGTAAGTGACTACATGTGGTGTGATAGAACTTCAAAACCCCTGGCATAGTTGTCTAAAGTAACATGAAAGCAAATAAGAAGAACCTGTCAAAGTCTAGAACTCTTGATTAGTTTGATTCCATATTAACCCAAAGGAAAAAATGCTAAGCAACTGCATATTGATTATCTGGAGGGCTGGCTACACGAATAAACAAGGTATGCAAAGGGGCGAAATGGATCGCTGGGCCCTACCACCTTGGTGAAAACTTGCTGGGACCCGAGGGGTATATATGCCTCTTGCAAAAGCTTCAGCAGATACCATTGGGGAACAGCCTTTGATCCCAGAGGTGGTATCTTTTTCCTTCAAATTTAGTCACAGAACATCACTGGAACAGAACAATACATAAACAGAAAGCAAACTTGAACTAATATAAACTTCTTCTTATGATTAATTTTCACACTTTTATCATATAGTGACCAGTGATGTTGTAAATACCTAAAGAGTTACATATGCCAAGTAAGAATACATGTAAGTGACTACATGTGGTGTGATAGAACTTCAAGACCCAAGGCATAGTTGTCTATAGTAACATGAAAGCAAATTAGATGAACCTGTCAAAGTCTAGAACTCTTGATTAGTTTGATTCTATAATAACCCAATGGAAAAAATGCTAAGCAAGTGCATATTGATTATCTGGAGGGCTGGCTACACGAATAAACAAGGTAAGCAGAGGGGTGAAATGGATCGCTGGGCCCTACCACCTTGGTGAAAACTTGCTGGGACCCGAGGGGTATATATGCCTCTTGCAAAAGCTTCAGCAGATACCATTGGGGAACAGGCTTTGATCCCATAGGTGGTATCTTTTTCCTTCAAATTTAGTCACAGAAAATCACTGGAACAGAACAATACATAAACAGAGAGCAAACTTGAACTAATATAAACTTCTTCCTACGATTAATTTTCACACTTTTATCATAAAGTGACCAGTGATGTTGTAAATACCTAAAGAGTTACATATGCCAAGTAAGAATACATGTAAGTGACTACATGTGGTGTGATAGAACTTCAAGACCCTAGGCATAGTTGTCAATAGTAACATGAAAGCAGAAAAGAAGAACCTGTCAAAGTCTAGAACTCTTGATTAGTTTGATTCTATAATAACCCAATGGAAAAAATGCTAAGCAAGTGCATATTGATTATCTGGAGGGCTGGCTACACGAATAAACAAGGTATGCAAAGGGGCGAAATGGATCGCTGGGCCCTACCACCTTGGTGAAAACTTGCTGGGACCCGAGGGGTATATATGCCTCTTGCAAAAGCTTCAGCAGATACCATTTGGGAACAGGCTTTAACCCCATAGGTGGCATCTTTTTCCTTCAAATTAATTCACAGAAAATCACTGGAACAGAGCAATACATACACAGAGAGCAAACTTGAACTGATATAAACTACTTCTTACGATTAATTTTCGCACTTTTATCAAATAGTGACCAGTGGTGTTGTAAATACCTAAAGAGTTACATATGCCAAGTAAGCATACATGTAAGTGACTACATGTGGTGTGATAGAACTTCAAAACCATAGGCATAGTTGTCTATAGTAACATGAAAGCAAATAAGAAGAACCTGTCAAAGTCTAGAACTCTTGATTACTTTGATTCCATAATAACCCAAAGTAAGAAATGCTAAGCAAGTGCATATTGATTATCTGGAGGGCAGGCTAAACGAATAAACAAGGTATGCAAAGGGGAAAAATGGATCGCTGGGTCCTACCACCTTGGTGAAAACTTGCTTGGACCCGAGGGGTATATATGCCTCTTTCAAAAGCTTCAGCAGATACCATTGGGGAACAGGCTTTGACCCCAGAGGTGACATCTTTTCCCTTGAGCTTTAGTCACAGAACATCACAGGAACAGAACAATACATCCACAGAGAGCAAACTTGAACTAATATAAACTTTTTCTTACGATTAATTTTCACAAATTTATCATGTAGGTGACCGGTGGTGTTGTAAATACCTAAAGAGTTACATATGGCGAGTAAGCATACATGTAAGTGACTACATGTGGTGTGATAGAACTTCAAAACCCCTGGCATAGTTGTCTAAAGTAACATGAAAGCAAATAAGAAGAACCTGTCAAAGTCTAGAACTCTTGATTAGTTTGATTCCATATTAACCCAAAGGAAAAAATGCTAAGCAACTGCATATTGATTATCTGGAGGGCTGGCTACACGAATAAACAAGGTATGCAAAGGGGCGAAATGGATCGCTGGGCCCTACCACCTTGGTGAAAACTTGCTGGGACCCGAGGGGTATATATGCCTCTTGCAAAAGCTTCAGCAGATACCATTGGGGAACAGCCTTTGATCCCAGAGGTGGTATCTTTTTCCTTCAAATTTAGTCACAGAACATCACTGGAACAGAACAATACATAAACAGAAAGCAAACTTGAACTAATATAAACTTCTTCTTATGATTAATTTTCACACTTTTATCATATAGTGACCAGTGATGTTGTAAATACCTAAAGAGTTACATATGCCAAGTAAGAATACATGTAAGTGACTACATGTGGTGTGATAGAACTTCAAGACCCAAGGCATAGTTGTCTATAGTAACATGAAAGCAAATTAGATGAACCTGTCAAAGTCTAGAACTCTTGATTAGTTTGATTCTATAATAACCCAATGGAAAAAATGCTAAGCAAGTGCATATTGATTATCTGGAGGGCTGGCTACACGAATAAACAAGGTAAGCAGAGGGGTGAAATGGATCGCTGGGCCCTACCACCTTGGTGAAAACTTGCTGGGACCCGAGGGGTATATATGCCTCTTGCAAAAGCTTCAGCAGATACCATTGGGGAACAGGCTTTGATCCCATAGGTGGTATCTTTTTCCTTCAAATTTAGTCACAGAAAATCACTGGAACAGAACAATACATAAACAGAGAGCAAACTTGAACTAATATAAACTTCTTCCTACGATTAATTTTCACACTTTTATCATAAAGTGACCAGTGATGTTGTAAATACCTAAAGAGTTACATATGCCAAGTAAGAATACATGTAAGTGACTACATGTGGTGTGATAGAACTTCAAGACCCTAGGCATAGTTGTCAATAGTAACATGAAAGCAGAAAAGAAGAACCTGTCAAAGTCTAGAACTCTTGATTAGTTTGATTCTATAATAACCCAATGGAAAAAATGCTAAGCAAGTGCATATTGATTATCTGGAGGGCTGGCTACACGAATAAACAAGGTATGCAAAGGGGTGAAATGGATCGCTGGGCCCTACCACCTTGGTGAAAACTTGCTGGGACCCGAGGGGTATATATACCTCTTGCAAAAGCTTCAGCAGATACCATTTGGGAACAGGCTTCAACCCCATAGGTGGCATATTTTTCCTTCAAATTTAGTCACAGAAAATCACTGGAACAGAGCAATACATACACAGAGAGCAAACTTGAACTGATATAAACTACTTCTTACGATTAATTTTCACACTTTTATCATATAGTGACCAGTGGTGTTGTAAATACCTAAAGAGTTACATATGCCAAGTAAGCATACATGTAAGTGACTACATGTGGTGTGATAGAACTTCAAAACCATAGGCATAGTTGTCTATAGTAACATGAAAGCAAATAAGAAGAACCTGTCAAAGTCTAGAACTCTTGATTACTTTGATTCCTTAATAACCCAAAGTAAGAAATGCTAAGCAAGTGCATATTGATTATCTGGAGGGCAGGCTAAACGAATAAACAAGGTATGCAAAGGGGAAAAATGGATCGCTGGGTCCTACCACCTTGGTGAAAACTTGCTTGGACCCGAGGGGTATATATGCCTCTTTCAAAAGCTTCAGCAGATACCATTGGGGAACAGGCTTTGACCCCAGAGGTGATATCTTTTCCCTTGAGCTTTAGTCACAGAACATCACAGGAACAGAACAATACATCCACACAGAGCAAACTTGAACTAATATAAACTTTTTCTTACGATTAATTTTCACAAATTTATCATGTAGGTGACCGGTGGTGTTGTAAATATCTAAAGAGTTACATATGGCGAGTAAGCATACATGTAAGTGACTACATGTGGTGTGATAGAACTTCAAGACCCTAGGCATAGTTGTCTATAGTAACATGAAAGCAAATAAGAAGAACCTGTCAAAGTCTAGAACTCTTGATTAGTTTGATTCCATATTAACCCAATGGAAAAAATGCTAAGCAACTGCATATTGATTATCTGGAGGGCTGGCTACACGAATAAACAAGGTATGCAAAGGGGCGAAATGGATCGCTGGAACCTACCACCTTGGTGAAAACTTGCTGGGACCCGAGGGGTATATATGCCTCTTGCAAAAGCTTCAGCAGATACCATTGGGGAACAGGCTTTGATCCCATAGGTGGTATCTTTTTCCTTCAAATTTAGTCACAGAACATCACTGGAACAGAACAATACATAAACAGAGAGCAAACTTGAACTAATATAAACTTCTTCCTACGATTAATTTTCACACTTTTATCATAAAGTGACCAGTGATGTTGTAAATACCTAAAGAGTTACATATGCCAAGTAAGAATACATGTAAGTGACTACATGTGGTGTGATAGAACTTCAAGACCCTAGGCATAGTTGTCAATAGTAACATGAAAGCAAATAAGAAGAACCTGTCAAAGTCTAGAACTCTTGATTAGTTTGATTCCTTAATAACCCAAAGTAAGAAATGCTAAGCAAGTGCATATTGATTATCTGGAGGGCAGGCTAAACGAATAAACAAGGTATGCAAAGGGGAAAAATGGATCGCTGGGTCCTACCACCTTGGTGAAAACTTGCTTGGACCCGAGGGGTATATATACCTCTTTCAAAAGCTTCAGCAGATACCATTGGGGAACAGGCTTTGACCCCAGAGGTGACATCTTTTCCCTTGAGCTTTAGTCACAGAACATCACAGGAACAGAACAATACATCCACAGAGAGCAAACTTGAACTAATATAAACTTTTTCTTACGATTAATTTTCACAAATTTATCATATAGTGACCAGTGATGTTGTAAATACCTAAAGAGTTACATATGCCAAGTAAGAATACATGTAAGTGACTACATGTGGTGTGATAGAACTTCAAGACCCTAGGCATAGTTGTCTATAGTAACATGAAAGCAAATTAGATGAACCTGTCAAAGTCTAGAACTCTTGATTAGTTTGATTCTATAATAACCCAATGGAAAAAAATGCTAAGCAAGTGCATATTGATTATCTGGAGGGCTGGCTACACGAATAAACAAGGTAAGCAGAGGGGTGAAATGGATCGCTGGGCCCTACCACCTTGGTGAAAACTTGCTGGGACCCGAGGGGTATATATGCCTCTTGCAAAAGCTTCAGCAGATACCATTGGGGAACAGGCTTTGATCCCATAGGTGGTATCTTTTTCCTTCAAATTTAGTCACAGAAAATCACTGGAACAGAACAATACATAAACAGAGAGCAAACTTGAACTAATATAAACTTCTTCCTACGATTAATTTTCACACTTTTATCATAAAGTGACCAGTGATGTTGTAAATACCTAAAGAGTTACATATGCCAAGTAAAAATACATGTAAGTGACTACATGTGGTGTGATAGAACTTCAAGACCCTAGGCATAGTTGTCAATAGTAACATGAAAGCAGAAAAGAAGAACCTGTCAAAGTCTAGAACTCTTGATTAGTTTGATTATATAATAACCCAATGGAAAAAATGCTAAGCAAGTGCATATTGATTATCTGGAGGGCTGGCTACACGAATAAACAAGGTAAGCAGAGGGGTGAAATGGATCGCTGGGCCCTACCACCTTGGTGAAAACTTGCTGGGACCCGAGGGGTATATATGCCTCTTGCAAAAGCTTCAGCAGATACCATTTGGGAACAGGCTTCAACCCCATAGGTGGCATATTTTTCCTTCAAATTTAGTCACAGAAAATCACTGGAACAGAGCAATACATACACAGAGAGCAAACTTGAACTGATATAAACTACTTCTTACGATTAATTTTCACACTTTTATCATATAGTGACCAGTGGTGTTGTAAATACCTAAAGAGTTACATATGCCAAGTAAGCATACATGTAAGTGACTACATGTGGTGTGATAGAACTTCAAAACCATAGGCATAGTTGTCTATAGTAACATGAAAGCAAATAAGAAGAACCTGTCAAAGTCTAGAACTCTTGATTACTTTGATTCCTTAATAACCCAAAGTAAGAAATGCTAAGCAAGTGCATATTGATTATCTGGAGGGCAGGCTAAACGAATAAACAAGGTATGCAAAGGGGAAAAATGGATCGCTGGGTCCTACCACCTTGGTGAAAACTTGCTTGGACCCGAGGGGTATATATGCCTCTTTCAAAAGCTTCAGCAGATACCATTGGGGAACAGGCTTTGACCCCAGAGGTGATATCTTTTCCCTTGAGCTTTAGTCACAGAACATCACAGGAACAGAACAATACATCCACACAGAGCAAACTTGAACTAATATAAACTTTTTCTTACGATTAATTTTCACAAATTTATCATGTAGGTCACCGGTGGTGTTGTAAATACCTAAAGAGTTACATATGGCGAGTAAGCATACATGTAAGTGACTACATGTGGTGTGATAGAACTTCAAAACCCTTGGCATAGTTGTCTAAAGTAACATGAAAGCAAATAAGAAGAACCTGTCAAAGTCTAGAACTCTTGATTAGTTTTATTCCATATTAACCCAATGGAAAAAATGCTAAGCAACTGCATATTGATTATCTGGAGGGCTGGCTACACGAATAAACAAGGTATGCAAAGGGGCGAAATGGATCGCTGGAACCTACCACCTTGGTGAAAACTTGCTGGGACCCGAGGGGTATATATGCCTCTTGCAAAAGCTTCAGCAGATACCATTGGGGAACAGGCTTTGATCCCATAGGTGGTATCTTTTTCCTTCAAATTTAGTCACAGAACATCACTGGAACAGAACAATACATAAACAGAGAGCAAACTTGAACTAATATAAACTTCTTCCTACGATTAATTTTCACACTTTTATCATAAAGTGACCAGTGATGTTGTAAATACCTAAAGAGTTACATATGCCAAGTAAGAATACATGTAAGTGACTACATGTGGTGTGATAGAACTTCAAGACCCTAGGCATAGTTGTCAATAGTAACATGAAAGCAAATAAGAAGAACCTGTCAAAGTCTAGAACTCTTGATTAGTTTGATTCCATAATAACCCAATGGAAAAAATGCCAAGCAAGTGCATATTTGATTATTTGTAGGGCTGGCTACACAAATAAACAAGGTATGCAAAGGGGCGAAATGGATCGCTGATTCCTACCAGCTTGGTGAAAACTTGCTGGGACCCGAGGGGTATATATGCCTCTTGCAAAAAGTTCAGCAGATAACATTGGAGGACAGGCTTTGACCCCATAGGTGGCATCTTTTTCCTTCAGATTTAGTCAAAGAACATCACTGGAACAGAACAATACATCCACACAGAGCAAACTTGAACTAATATAAACTTCTTCTTACGATTAATTTTCACACTTTTATCATATAGTGACCAGTGGTTTTGTAAATACCTAAAGAGTTACATATGCCAAGTAAGAATACATGTAAGTGACTACATGTGGTGTGATAGAACTTCAAAACCCTAGGCATAGTTGTCTATAGTAACATGAAAGCAAAAAAGAAGAACCTGTCAAAGTCTAGAACTCTTGATTTGTTTGATTCCATAATAACCCAATGGAAGAAATGCTAAGCAAGTGCATATTGTTTATCTGGAGGGCTGGCTACACGAATAAACAAGGTAAGCAAAGGGGCGAAATGGATCGCTGGGTCCTACCACCTTGGTGAAAACTTGCTGGGACCCGAGGGGTATATATGCCTCTTGCAAAAGCTTCAGCAGATACCATTTGGGAACAGGCTTTAACCCCATAGGAGGCATCTTTTTCCTTCAAATTAATTCACAGAAAATCACTGGAACAGAGCAATACATACACAGAGAGCAAACTTGAACTGATATAAACTACTTCTTACGATTAATTTTCGCACTTTTATCAAATAGTGACCAGTGGTTTTGTAAATACCTAAAGAGTTACATATGCCAAGTAAGAATACATGTAAGTGACTACATGTGGTGTGATAGAACTTCAAAACCATAGGCATAGTTGTCTATAGTAACATGAAAGCAAATAAGAAGAACCTGTCAAAGTCTAGAACTCTTGATTACTTTGATTCCATAATAACCCAAAGTAAGAAATGCTAAGCAAGTGCATATTGATTATCTGGAGGGCTGGCTACACGAATAAACAAGGTAAGCAAAGGGGCGAAATGGATCGCTGGGTCCTACCACCTTGGTGAAAACTTGCTGGGACCCGAGGGGTATATATGCCTCTTGCAAAAGCTTCAGCAGATACCATTGGGGAACAGGCTTTGACCCCAGAGGTGATATCTTTTCCCTTGAGCTTTAGTCACAGAACATCACAGGAACAGAACAATACATCCACACAGAGCAAACTTGAACTAATATAAACTTTTTCTTACGATTAATTTTCACAAATTTATCATGTAGGTGACCGGTGGTGTTGTAAATACCTAAAGAGTTACATATGGCGAGTAAGCATACATGTAAGTGACTACATGTGGTGTGATAGAACTTCAAAACCCTTGGCATAGTTGTCTAAAGTAACATGAAAGCAAATAAGAAGAACCTGTCAAAGTCTAGAACTCTTGATTAGTTTGATTCCATATTAACCCAATGGAAAAAATGCTAAGCAAGTGCATATTGATTATCTGGAGGGCTGGCTACACGAATAAACAAGGTAAGCAAAGGGGCGAAATGGATCGCTGGGTCCTACCACCTTGGTGAAAACTTGCTGGGACCCGAGGGGTATATATGCCTCTTGCAAAAGCTTCAGCAGATACCATTGGGGAACAGGCTTCAACCCCATAGGTGGCATCTTTTTCCTTCAAATTTAGTCACAGAACATCACTGGAACAGAACAATACATAAACAGAGAGCAAACTTGAACTAATATAAACTTCTTCCTACGATTAATTTTCACACTTTTATCATAAAGTGACCAGTGATGTTGTAAATACCTAAAGAGTTACATATGCCAAGTAAGAATACATGTAAGTGACTACATGTGGTGTGATAGAACTTCAAGACCCTAGGCATAGTTGTCAATAGTAACATGAAAGCAAATAAGAAGAACCTGTCAAAGTCTAGAACTCTTGATTAGTTTGATTCCATAATAACCCAATGGAAAAAATGCCAAGCAAGTGCATATTTGATTATCTGTAGGGCTGGCTACACAAATAAACAAGGTATGCAAAGGGGCGAAATGGATCGCTGATTCCTACCAGCTTGGTGAAAACTTGCTGGGACCCGAGGGGTATATATGCCTCTTGCAAAAAGTTCAGCAGATAACATTGGAGGACAGGCTTTGACCCCATAGGTGGCATCTTTTTCCTTCAGATTTAGTCAAAGAACATCACTGGAACAGAACAATACATCCACACAGAGCAAACTTGAACTAATATAAACTTCTTCTTACGATTAATTTTCACACTTTTATCATATAGTGACCAGTGGTTTTGTAAATGCCTAAAGAGTTACATATGCCAAGTAAGAATACATGTAAGTGACTACATGTGGTGTGATAGAACTTCAAAACCCTAGGCATAGTTGTCTATAGTAACATGAAAGCAAAAAAGAACCTGTCAAAGTCTAGAACTCTTGATTTGTTTGATTCCATAATAACCCAATGGAAGAAATGCTAAGCAAGTGCATATTGTTTATCTGGAGGGCTGGCTACACGAATAAACAAGGTAAGCAAAGGGGCGAAATGGATCGCTGGGTCCTACCACCTTGGTGAAAACTTGCTGGGACCCGAGGGGTATATATGCCTCTTGCAAAAGCTTCAGCAGATACCATTGGGGAACAGGCTTTGACCCCATAGGTGGTATCTTTTTCGTTCAAATTTAGTCACAGAACATCACTGGAACAGAACAATACATACACACAGAGCAAACTTGAACTAATATAAACTGCTTCTTACGATTAATTTTCACACTTTTATCATATAGTGACCAGTGGTGTTGTAAATACCTAAAGAGTTACATATGCCAAGTAAGAATACATGTAAGTGACTACATGTGGTGTGATAGAACTTCAAGACCCTAGGCATAGTTGTCTAAAGTAACATGAAAGCAAAAAAGAAGAACCTGTCAAAGTCTAGAACTCTTGATTTGTTTGATTCCATAATAACCCAATGGAAGAAATGCTAAGCAAGTGCATATTGTTTATCTGGAGGGCTGGCTACACGAATAAACAAGGTAAGCAAAGGGGCGAAATGGATCGCTGGGTCCTACCACCTTGGTGAAAACTTGCTGGGACCCGAGGGGTATATATGTCTCTTGCAAAAGCTTCAGCAGATACCATTTGGGAACAGGCTTTAACCCCATAGGTGGCATCTTTTTCCTTCAAATTAATTCACAGAAAATCACTGGAACAGAGCAATACATACACAGAGAGCAAACTTGAACTGATATAAACTACTTCTTACGATTAATTTTCACACTTTTATCAAATAGTGACCAGTGGTGTTGTAAATACCTAAAGAGTTACATATGCCAAGTAAGCATACATGTAAGTGACTACATGTGGTGTGATAGAACTTCAAAACCATAGGCATAGTTGTCTATAGTAACATGAAAGCAAATAAGAAGAACCTGTCAAAGTCTAGAACTCTTGATTACTTTGATTCCATAATAACCTAAAGTAAGAAATGCTAAGCAAGTGCATATTGATTATCTGGAGGGCAGGCTAAACGAATAAACAAGGTATGCAAAGGGGAAAAATGGATCGCTGGGTCCTACCACCTTGGTGAAAACTTGCTTGGACCCGAGGGGTATATATGCCTCTTTCAAAAGCTTCAGCAGATACCATTGGGGAACAGGCTTTGACCCCAGAGGTGACATCTTTTCCCTTGAGCTTTAGTCACAGAACATCACAGGAACAGAACAATACATCCAAAGAGAGCAAACTTGAACTAATATAAACTTTTTCTTACGATTAATTTTCACAAATTTATCATGTAGGTGACCGGTGGTGTTGTAAATACCTAAAGAGTTACATATGGCGAGTAAGCATACATGTAAGTGACTACATGTGGTGTGATAGAACTTCAAAACCCTTGGCATAGTTGTCTAAAGTAACATGAAAGCAAATAAGAAGAACCTGTCAAAGTCTAGAACTCTTGATTAGTTTGATTCCATATTAACCCAATGAAAAAAATGCTAAGCAGCTGCATATTGATTATCTGGAGGGCTGGCTACACGAATAAACAAGGTATGCAAAGGGGCGAAATGGATCGCTGGGCCCTACCACCTTGGTGAAAACTTGCTGGGACCCGAGGGGTTATATATGCCTCTTGCAAAAGCTTCAGCAGATACCATTGGAGAACAGCCTTTGATCCCAGAGGTGGTATCTTTTTCCTTCAAATTTAGTCACAGAACATCACTGGAACAGAACAATACATAAACAGAAAGCAAACTTGAACTAATAT
This sequence comes from Scardinius erythrophthalmus, assembly GCF_964197995.2. Classification (NCBI taxonomy): domain Eukaryota; kingdom Metazoa; phylum Chordata; class Actinopteri; order Cypriniformes; family Leuciscidae; genus Scardinius; species Scardinius erythrophthalmus. The sequence goes on along the minus strand of NC_138224.1, from coordinate 24,023,712 downwards.
AAACTTCTTCTTATGATTAATTTTCACACTTTTATCATATAGTGACCAGTGATGTTGTAAATACCTAAAGCGTTACATATGCCAATTAAGAATACATGTAAGTGACTACATGTGGTGTGATAGAACTTCAAGACCCTAGGCATAGTTGTCTATAGTAACATGAAAGCAAATTAGAAGAACCTGTCAAAGTCTAGAACTCTTGATTAGTTTGATTCCATAATAACCCAATGGAAAAAATGCTAAGCAAGTGCATATTGATTGTCTGGAGGGCTGGCTACACGAATAAACAAGGTATACAAAGGGGCGAAATGGATCGCTGGGCCCTACCACCTTGGTGAAAACTTGCTGGGACCCGAGGGATATATATGCCTCTTGCAAAAGCTTCAGCAGATACCATTGGGGAACAGGCTTTGATCCCATAGGTGGTATCTTTTTCCTTCAAATTTAGTCACAGAACATCACTGGAACAGAACAATACATAAACAGAGAGCAAACTTGAACTAATATAAAATTCTTCTTATGATTAATTTTCACACTTTTATCATATAGTGACCAGTGATGTTGTAAATACCTAAAGAGTTACATATGCCAAGTAAGAATACATGTAAGTGACTACATGTCGTGTGATAGAACTTCAAGACCCTAGGCATAGTTGTCTATAGTAACATGAAAGCAAATAAGAAGAACCTGTCAAAGTCTAGAACTCTTGATTAGTTTGATTCCGTAATAACCCAATGTAAGAAATGCTAAGCAACTGCATATTGATTATCTGGAGGGCAGGCTAAACGAATAAACAAGGTATGCAAAGGGGAAAAATGGATCGCTGGGTCCTACCACCTTGGTGAAAACTTGCTGGGACCCGAGGGGTATATATGCCTCTTGCAAAAGCTTCAGCAGATACCATTGGGGAACAGGCTTTGACCCCAGAGGTGATATTTTTTCCCTTGAGCTTTAGTCACAGAACATCACAGGAACAGAACAATACATCCACACAGAGCAAACTTGAACTAATATAAACTTTTTCTTACGATTAATTTTCACAAATTTATCATGTAGGTGACCGGTGGTGTTGTAAATACCTAAAGAGTTACATATGGCGAGTAAGCATACATGTAAGTGACTACATGTGGTGTGATAGAACTTCAAAACCCTTGGCATAGTTGTCTAAAGTAACATGAAAGCAAATAAGAAGAACCTGTCAAAGTCTAGAACTCTTGATTAGTTTGATTCCATATTAACCCAATGGAAAAAAATGCTAAGCAAGTGCATATTGATTATCTGGAGGGCTGGCTACACGAATAAACAAGGTAAGCAAAGGGGCGAAATGGATCGCTGGATCCTACCAACTTGGTGAAAACTTGCTGGGACCCGACGGGTATATATGCCTATTGCAAAAGCTTCAGCAGATACCATTGGGGAACAGGCTTTGACCCCATAGGTGGTATCTTTTTCCTTCAAATTTAGTCACAGAACATCACTGGAACAGAACAATACATACACACAGAGCAAACTTGAACTAATATAAACTGCTTCTTACGATTAATTTTCACACTTTTATCATATAGTGACCAGTGGTGTTGTAAATACCTAAAGAGTTACATATGCCAAGTAAGAATACATGTAAGTGACTACATGTGGTGTGATAGAACTTCAACACCCTAGGCATAGTTGTCTAAAGTAACATGAAAGCAAAAAAGATGAACCTGTCAAAGTCTAGAACTCTTGATTAGTTTGATTCTATAATAACCCAATGGAAAAAATGCTAAGCAAGTGCATATTGATTATCTGGAGGGCTGGCTACACGAATAAACAAGGTAAGCAGAGGGGTGAAATGGATCGCTGGGCCCTACCACCTTGGTGAAAACTTGCTGGGACCCGAGGGGTATATATGCCTCTTGCAAAAGCTTCAGCAGATACCATTTGGGAACAGGTTTCAACCCCATAGGTGGCATCTTTTTCCTTCAAATTTAGTCACAGAAAATCACTGGAACAGAGCAATACATACACAGAGAGCAAACTTGAACTGATATAAACTACTTCTTACGATTAATTTTCACACTTTTATCATATAGTGACCAGTGGTGTTGTAAATACCTAAAGAGTTACATATGCCAAGTAAGCATACATGTAAGTGACTACATGTGGTGTGATAGAACTTCAAAACCATAGGCATAGTTGTCTATAGTAACATGAAAGCAAATAAGAAGAACCTGTCAAAGTCTAGAACTCTTGATTACTTTGATTCCTTAATAACCCAAAGTAAGAAATGCTAAGCAAGTGCATATTGATTATCTGGAGGGCAGGCAAAACGAATAAACAAGGTATGCAAAGGGGAAAAATGGATCGCTGGGTCCTACCACCTTGGTGAAAACTTGCTTGGACCCGAGGGGTATATATGCCTCTTTCAAAAGCTTCAGCAGATACCATTGGGGAACAGGCTTTGACCTCAGAGGTGATATCTTTTCCCTTGAGCTATAGTCACAGAACATCACAGGAACAGAACAATACATCCACACAGAGCAAACTTGAACTAATATAAACTTTTTCTTACGATTAATTTTCACAAATTTATCATGTAGGTCACCGGTGGTGTTGTAAATACCTAAAGAGTTACATATGGTGAGTAAGCATACATGCAAGTGACTACATGTGGTGTGATAGAACTTCAAAACCCTTGGCATAGTTGTCTAAAGTAACATGAAAGCAAATAAGAAGAACCTGTCAAAGTCTAGAACTCTTGATTAGTTTGATTCCATAATAACCCAATGGAAAAAATGCTAAGCAAGTGCATATTGATTATCTGGAGGGCTGGCTACACGAATAAACAAGGTAAGCAAAGGGGCGAAATGGATCGCAGGGTCCTACCAACTTGGTGAAAACTTGCTGGGACCCGAGGGGTATATATGCCTCTTGCAAAAGCTTTAACAGATACCATTTTATATCGGGTATATATATAGGGTATATATCCCTAAGCAAGGGCATATTGATTATCTGGAGGGCTGGCTACACGAATAAACAAGGTAAGCAAAGGGGCGAAATGGATCGCTAGGTCCTACCACCTTGGTGAAAACTTGCTGGGACCCGAGGGGTATATATGCCTCTTGGAAAAAATTCAGCAGACACCATTACATATCGGGTATATATATAGGGTATATATCCCTAAGCAAGTGCATATTGATTATCTGGAGGGCTGGCTACACAAATAAACAAGGTAAGCAAAGGGGTGAAATGGATCGCTGGGTCCTACCACCTTGGTGAAAACTTGCTGGGACCAGAGGGCTATATATGCCTCTTGCACAAGCTGCAGCAGATACCATTGGGGAACAGGCTTTGACCCCATAGGTGATATCTTTTCCCTTCAGATTTAGTCAAAGAACATAACTGGAACATTATACATACACAGTGAGCAAACTTGAACTAATATAAACTTCTTCTTACGATTAATTTTCTCACTTTTATCATATAGTGAACAATGGTGTTGTAAATACCTAAAGAATTACATATGCCAAGAAAGCATACATGTAAGTGACTACATGTGGTGTGATAGAACTTCAAAACCCTAGGCATAGTTGTCTATAGTAACATGAAAGCAAATAAGAAGAACCTGTCAAAGTGTAGAACTCTTGATTAGTTTGATTCCATAATAACCCAATGGAAAAAATGCTAAGCAAGTGCATATTGATTATCTGGAGGGCTGGCTACACGAATAAACAAGGTAAGCAAAGGGGTGAAATGGATCGCTGGGTCCTACCACCTTGTTGAAAACTTGCTGGGACCCGAGGGGTATATATGCCTCTTGCAAAAGCTTTAACAGATACCATTTTATATCGGGTATATATATAGGGTATATATCCCTAAGCAAGGGCATATTGTTTATCTGGAGGGCTGGCTACACGAATAAACAAGGTAAGCAAAGGGGCGAAATGGATCGCTAGGTCCTACCACCTTGGTGAAAACTTGCTGGGACCTGAGGGGTATATATGCCTCTTGGAAAAAATTCAGCAGACACCATTACATATCGGGTATATATCGGGTATATATATATAGGGTCTATATCTCTAAGCAAGTGCATATTGATTATCTGGAGGGCTGGCTACACGAATAAACAAGGTAAGCAAAGGTGCGAAATTGATCGCTGGGTTCTACCACCTTGGTGAAAACTTGCTGGGACCCGAGGGGTATATAAGCCTCTTGCAAAAGCTTCAGCAGATACAATTGGGGAACAGGCTTTGACCCCATAGGTGGTATCTTTTCCCTTCAGATTTAATCAAAGAACATCACTGGAACAGAACAATACATCCACAGAGAGCAAACTTGAACTAATATAAACTTCTTCTTACGATTAATTTTCACACTTTTTTTCATATAGTGACCAGTGTTGTAAATACCTAAAGAGTTACATATGCCAAGTAAGCATACATGTAAGTGACTACATGTGGTGTGATAGAACTTAGAGACCCTAGGCAAAGTTGTCTATAGTAACATGAAAGCAAATAAGAAGAACCAGTCAAAGTCTAGGACTCTTGATTAGTTTGATTCCATAATAACCCAATGGAAAAAATGCTAAGCAAGTGCATATTGATTATCTGGAGGGCTGGCTACACAAATAAACAAGATAAGCAAAGGCTTGAAATGGATCTCTGGGTCCTACCACCTTGGTGAAAACTTGCTGGGACCCGAGGGGTATATATGCCTCTTGCAAAAGCTGCAGTAGATACCATTGGGGAACAGGCTTTGACCCCATAGGTGATATATTTTCCCTTCAGATTTAAGAACATCACTGGAAAATAACAATACATACACTGTGAGCAAACTTGAATTAATATAAACTTCTTCTTACGATTAATTTTCTCACTTTTATCCTATAGTGAACAATGGTGTTGTAAATACCTAAAGAATTACATATGCCAAGTAAGCATACATGTAAGTGACTTCATGTGGTGTGATAGAACTTCAAAACCCTAGGCCTAGTTGTCTATAGTAACATGAAAGCAAATAAGAAGAACCTGTCAAAGTCTAGAACTCTTGATTAGTTTGATTCCATAATAACTCAATGGAAAAAATGCTAAGCAAGTGCATATTGATTATCTGGAGGTCTGGCTACACGAATAAACAAGGTAAGCAAAGGGGCGAAATGGATCGCTGGGTCCTACCACCTCGGTGAAAACTTGCTGGGACCCGAGGGGTATATATGCCTCTTGCAAAAGCTTCAGCAGATACCATTATATATCGGGGATATATCGGGTATATATATAGGGTATATATCGCTAAGGAAGTGCATATTGATTATCTGGAGGGCTGGCTACACAAATAAACAAGGTAAGCAAAGGTGCGAAATGGATGTCTGGGTCCTACCATCTTGGTGAAAACTTGTTGGGACCCGAGGGGTATATAATCTTCTTGCAAAAGCTTCAGCAGATACCATTATATATATTGTGTATATCTCTAAGCAAGTGCATATTGATTATCTGGAGGGCTGGCTACACGAATAAACAAGGTAAGCAAAGGTGTGAAATGGATCTCTGGGTCCTTCCACCTTGGTGAAAACTTGCTGGGACCCGGGGGGTATATATGCCTCTTGCAAAAGCTTCAGCAGACCATAGGGGAACAGGCTTTGACCCCATAGGTGGTATCTTTTCCCTTCAGATTTAGTCAAAGAACATCATTGGAACAGAACAATAGATCCACACAGAGCAAACTTGAACTAATATAAACTTCTTACGATTAATTTTCACAATTTTATCATACAGTGACCAGTGGTGTTGTAAATACCTAAAGAGTTACATATGCCAAGTAAGCATACATGTAAGTGACTACATGTGGTGTGATAGAACTTCAAAACCCTAGGCATAGTTGTCTATAGTAACATGAAAGCAAATAAGAAGAACCTGTCAAAGTCTAGAACTCTTGATTAGTTTGATTCCATAATAACCCAATGGAAAAAATGCTAAGCAAGTGCATATTGATTATCTGGAGGGCTGGCTACACGAATAAACAAGGTAAGCAAAGGGGTGAAATGGATCGCTGGGTCCTACCAACTTGGTGAAAACTTGCTGGGACCCGAGGGGTATATATGCCTCTTGCAAAAGCTTTAACAGATACCATTTTATATCGGGTATATATATAGGGTATATATCCCTAAGCAAGGGCATATTGATTATCTGGAGGGCTGGCTACACGAATAAACAAGGTAAGCAAAGGGGCGAAATGGATCGCTAGGTCCTACCACCTTGGTGAAAACTTGCTGGGACCTGAGGGGTATATATGCCTCTTGGAAAAAATTCAGCAGACACCATTACATATCGGGTATATATATAGGGTATATATCCCTAAGCAAGTGCATATTGATTATCTGGAGGACTGGCTACACGAATAAACAAGGTAAGCAAAGGCGCGAAATGGATCGCTGGGTTCTACCACCTTAGTGAAAACTTGCTGGGACCCGAGGGGTATATATGCCTCTTGCAAAAGCTTCAGCAGATACAATTGGCGAACAGGCTTTGACCCCATAGGTGATATTTTTCTCTTCAGATTTAGTCAAAGAATATCACTGGAAAATAACAATACATCCACACAGAGCAAACTTGAACTCATATAAACTTCTTCTTAAGATTAATTTTCACACTTTTATCATGTAGTGACTAGTGGTGTTGTAAATACCTAAAGAGTTACATATGCCAAGTAAGCATACATGTAAGTGACTACATGTGGTGTGATAGAACTTAGAGACCCTAGGCAAAGTTGTCTATAGTAACATGAAAGCAAATAAGAAGAACCCTTCTAGAACTCTTGATAAGTTTGATTCCATAATAACCCAATGGATGAATTGCAAAGCAAGTGCACATTTACTATCTGGATGGCAGGATACACGAATAAACAAGATAAGCAAAGGGGCGAAATGGATCGCTGGGTCCTACCACCTTGGTGAAAACTTGCTGGGACCCGAGGGGTATATATGCCTCTTGCAAATGCTTCAGCAGATACCATTATATATCGGGTATATATCTCTAAGCAAGTGAATATTGATTATCTGGAGGGCTGGCTACACAAATAAACAAGATAAGCAAAGGCGTGAAATGGATCTCTGGGTCCTACCACCTTGGTGAAAACTTGCTGGGACCCGAGGGGTATATATGCCTCTTGCAAAAGCTGCAGCAGATACCATTGGGGAACAGGCTTTGACCCCATAGGTGATATTTTTCCCTTCAGATTTAGTCAAAGAATATCACTGGAAAATAACAATACATCCACACAGAGCAAACTTGAACTAATATAAACTTCTTCTTAAGATTAATTTTCTCACTTTTATCATATAGTGAACAATGGTGTTGTAAATACATAAAGAATTACATATGCCAAGTAAGCATACATGTAAGTGACTACATATGGTGTGATAGAACTTCAAGACCCTAGGCAAAGTTGTCTATAGTAACATGAAAGCAAATAAGAAGAACCCGTCTAGAACTCTTGATTAGTTTGATTCCATAAAAACCCAATGGATGAATTGCAAAGCAAGTGCATATTTACTATCTGGACGGCAGGATACACGAATAAACAAGGTATGCAAAGTGGGCAATGGATCGCTGGGTCCTACCACCTTGGTGAAATGATGCTGGGACCCGAGGGGTATATATGCCTCCAGCAAAAGCTTAAGCTGATACCATTGGGGAACAGGCTATGACCCTATAGGAGATATCTTTTCCCTTCAAGGTTTAGTCACAGAACATCACTGGAACAGAACAATATATCCACACAGAGCAAACTTGAACTAATATAAACTTCTTCTTACGATTAATTTCCACACTTTTATCATATAGTGACCAGTGGTGTTGTAAATACATAAAGAGTTACATATGCCAAGTAAGCATACATGTAAGTGACTACATGTGGAGTGATAGAACTTCAAGACCCTAGGCATAGTCGTCTATAGTAACATGAAAGCAAATAAGAAGAACCTGTCAAAGTCTAGAACTCTTGATTAGTTTGATTCCATAATAACCCAATGGAAAAAATGCTAAGCAAGTACATATTGATTATCTGGGCGGCTGGCTAAACGAATAAACAAGGTAAGCAAAGGGGCGAAATGGATCGCTGGGTCCTACCACCTTGGTGAAAAATTGCTGGGAACCGAGGGGTATATATGCCTCTTGCAAATGCTTCAGCAGATACAATTATATATCGGGTATATATCTCTAAGCAAGTGCATATTGATTATCTGGAGGGCTGGCTACACGAATAAACAAGATAAGCTAAGGTGTGAAATGGATCTCTGGGTCCTACCACCTTGGTGAAAACTTGCTGGGACCCGAGGGGTATATAAGCCGCTTGAAATGCTTTGCATTGCAAATGCTTTGCAAAAGCAGATACCATTGGGGAACATGCTTTGACCCCATAGGTGGTATCTTTTCCCTTCAGATTTGGTCAAAGAACATCACTGGAACATAACAATACATACACAGAGAGCAAACTTGAACTAATATAAACTTCTTCTTACGATTAATTTTCACACTTTTATCATGTAGTGATTAGTGGTGTTGTAAATACCTAAAGAGTTACATATGCCAAGTAAGCATACATGTGGTGTGATAGAACTTCAAGACCCTAGGCATAGTTGTCTATAGTAACATGAAAGCAAATAAGAAGAACCTGTCAAAGTCTAGAACTCTTGATTCATTTGATTCCATAATAACCCAATGGAAGAAATGCTAAGCAAGTGCATATTGATTATCTGGAGGGCTGGCTACACGAATAAACAAGGTAAGCAAAGGGGCGAAATGGATCGCTGGGTCCTACCACCTTGGTGAAAACTTGCTGGGAACGGAAGGGTATATATGCCTCTTGCAAAAGCTGCAGCAGATACCATTGGGGAGCAGGCTTTGACCCCATAGGTGATATTTTTTCCCTTTAGATTTAGTCAAAGAACATCACTGGAACATAACAATACATACACAGAGAGCAAACTTGAACTAATATAAACTTCTTCTTACGATTAATTTTCTCACTTTTATCATATAGTGAACAATGGTGTTTGTAATATTCTTAGTGTTGCAGCCAGTCAATGACGCGCTCAAACATAACTCATCGAGTCCGTTCCATTCCATTGAAGTTTTTTATTGCATGTCATGTGAATGATTGTACCTGAATTTCCAGTGGTTTTATTGTCCTACCGTGCATCAGGGAGGGTGAATGAGCTTTCAGTAAATAATCCAAAGTTACGGGATAAATGAGCGGTCAAAGAAAATATACGGCTGCACCTCGCTAGCCACGACAAATCACTTTCAAACAACACTGAGCTCCGGGTTTGATTGAACCCATAAAACAGGTGCTGCAGTCACCTGATTGCTGGTGGGTGGGTTCAATAACACACACCTCCATGCTGCACTCATAGAAAAGCAAAACCAAAACAATATTAAAGCAAAAAATCTGAATATAAACAAATGTAACAACCACACCAAACTATTGTTAACAAAACACATTATTATCATAATTCGACTCAAACCATAATAAAGAAAGCAAGTCTGGCTCCAACATACCGGGCCCTAATTGTTCTGTGAAAAAACAGTACAATTACAAACATTCTATAGGAGACAGATATTATTTACAAAATGTACATCCAGCTTACCAGCACACTCTTTTTTTTTTTTTTTGTAAATTTTTTTTTTTTTTTTAGTAGATGCAACGCATCAGTTCATCAAAAATCAGTTCATCAAAAATCAGTTCATCAAAAATCAGTTCTTCAAAAATCAGTGTAAACGTCAAGTGAAAGAGTAAGAAAAAAGAAAGGGACAGAGTGATAGAAAAAGAGATAGAAAGAAGGCTCGTCAATCTCAGTCAGTGGCTTCCAGAAGTAAGGCAAGTTTTGAGATAGGCCTTATCAAGGTGCTGGTCTTGGTTTGCACCTCTACTTGTCTCACAAACCCCCTTCTATCTGGCAAAGTTCGGGTTACGCGGCCCATGAGCCACGAGTTCCTTGGAGCAGAGTCATCCACTATCAATATAATGTCTCCAACAGCAAGATTTCTCTGTTTTGTTGTCCACTTCTGTCTCTCTTGTAACTATGGCAAATATTCTTTTGTCCACCTCTTCCAGAAAAGATTTGCCATGTACTGCACTTGGCGCCATCTCCTCTTGCCATTGCAGTCATTTGAACTGAATACACCAGGTGGTAGAGAAGGCTTTCCTCTGAGAAGTAAGAGGTGGTTTGGTGTGAGAGGCTCCAAGTCTAGAGGGTCATCAGAAGCTTTGCAAATGGGTCTGTCGTTAACCCTCTGGGGTCTAAGGTGTTTTTGGGGTCCTTGAGATGTTCTGACATGCCCTGACATTTTTGCTTTTTTCAGTTGCTTATAAACATGTTAATAGAAAAAAAAATTACACACTATTTAGCACAAACAGGGCTACCATGAAATATGAGCAACAAGAATGTACATGTCTGCATTTTTGAGAGAATAATGTTTATGCGTCAGACATTCCAGTTCATGTTTGTACACTGTAAAAAAAAAGTGTAATTTTACAGGTAATTGTCTGTATATTTTTACAGAATTTTACCGTTTTGTCATTATACAGCAAATATCTAAAAATAAAAAGGCATTTGCTGTAATTTAAAGGTCCATTGTTAAATTTACAGGTAATTGCTTGTATTTTGGTTTTACAGCAATTTTACGTTTTTTAAAAAGAACTTGTCTGTATTTTTACAGAGTTATGTGTAATTTTACAGACATTATTAAGTAATATTTTACAGATTTTTTCTGTGAAATTAGAAAACAAAGAAAAGAAGGTATAACTGCGGAAATCAGCATCTTTTCAATATATTTTCCTTACAGATTATTAAGCATGGGGGGTTAAAGTGAGTTTTTTTAAGGTTAAATAATAGTATTTGTACATACAGTACCCTACATAAGCTACAGTAGGCCTGTATTGAATTATTTTTTATTTCACATTTTATTTTATACTCATTTTGATCATTATTTCATTGTCTTATTCTCCCATAATTTCATGTATATTTTATGAATATTTTTCCAAATCTCCGTTGCTTCACATTCAGGGCTTTGTGTGTGTGTGTGTGTGTGTGTGTGTGTGTGTGTGTGTGTGTGTGTGTGTGTGTGTGTGTGTGTGTGTGTGTGTGTGTGTGTGTGTGTGTGTGTGTGTGTGTGTGTGTGTGTGTGTGTGTGTGTGTGTGTGTGTGTGTGTGTGTGTGTGTGTGTGTGAGTGAGTGCGCGCGCGCGATGACGCAGATTCAAATTCACTTCCGCTGTTTACTCCCGCCCACAACGGTTAACGTTAGCTGATCAGTCGAGTTTGGGCAAGCGGGAGATTTGAATTCAGTCTACTCTCGTGAAGTGGATTGTGAGATCAACAGTGGTTCAAAGCAATCGTATTCGTCAACAGCAGCCGTAAGCAGCCGTGAGCAGGATCTCTGTTGTAGTCAGTCGTTTGGATTCTTCGGAAATAACGCCCTTTTCAGTGAGCTTTGTTCGTCACGGCGGACATCATGCCAACCGATCACCGGCTGAGGTAAGAGTCTCATTATCCTAAGTTACATGTGAACGATATTTTATATTACATTTGTGTTAAGTTTACAGTTTTCAAGCTAACGTTAGCATTCTTAAATGATGTTCAGTTAACAGGCGAGAGCTGGAGGGCAAAACACTGAAAATGTAGCATGCGTCTTAACATTTTCCATCTGTTTTAAGAAAGATCAGTTGAACCCACATCTCAAAAGACCTAAAACGAGCTTTCGTAGACATGTTGTATATCAAAGTCCGTTTAATTGTGTATAAAATCTTCGTTAATACGCGATAGTATCTGTCAGTAAATCACTCTTAAATGGCGGGACATTTTGAAACACCATCTGGAAGCTGAAAACTCTTAAGTTATCTTAAAAAATATCCTTGGTTTTAATTATAGTAAAATTATAGTAACCACGTTTTTGACGGATTTTATTACCATTTTTAATAACCACAGTTATACTACAAATAGGCCTACCATGTTTGTTTGTTTGTTTGTTTCTTTGTGGTTAAATCATAGTTAATTTTCGTAAGGGTTAACGTGGCTATCAAGACCGTTAAGAAAACGAATTCAGTAAATACTGTACTTGATGATACAGGAAAGCACATGAGACTAGAATATGAACACAACATGATAAATTGCATATTCTGGCTGCATCTGCTTGCCAACACTTAACGTTAGCTATAGAATGCATACATTTGCATATTAGGCTTATAAAATAAAAGTTGATAGAATGTTTGTGTTCTGATGAAGAAATGCACTTATCTACATTTTGGATGACCTGAGGTCATCATAGTAGCCTTTTTCATAGGATACTTTTGATCATTGGTTATGAAAATTGCATTGATCCAGATGAACAGAAAGTTAACGTACACCCCTAACTTAACTTAGGTGTCTCAGCTCAAAACTTCACTGTTAGCCTTTCCTGCTCAGCTTCCAGATCATAGTCAGTTGAGGTTTTGCAGTGGAACATATTCTTACATGTGTAAATGTAATACTGAGTTGTTAAAAAAAAATATATATATATTTTTTGTGTGTGATTTCAGGTCAAGTGGAAAGCAGAATGATCATGGCATGGCAAACAAGGTATGGGAAGAAGTAATTTAAAATATTGTAATGGCCGAGTCTTCTGATTCCATATGATTGCACTAAAAGTGGCAGAAAATGTAATTTGTTTTATACTGTATATTTTCCCATGTGAATATTCATTTGATCCTTGTGAGGCCACTGGAGCTGTACAAGGTTTGGTTTTACTACACTAAGACCACGATTGTGTTAGATTCCACACATTTTTTTTTTGGTAGTGTAACTAGGCTCTGTCATTTAGAAACATGACTTTTCCTATCACTTAATGACACATATCTCTACCTTTCATTCCAGCCAGAGGATCTGACGGTTATCTCAGCCTACCTGATGGACAATTCTTGCTGGATGAATGACCTTCACCTTCAACTCAACCTTGCCAAGACAGAACTGCTTATGGTTTCAGCCAAACCATCCTTGCTGTGTGATCCTGCTGATTTGCCTTCTACAACATCAGAAAGATCCGGCCCTTCCTATCGGAGCCACACAACTCCTTGTCTAAGCTCTTGTTCTATCCAGACTGGACTATTGTAATGCTCTCCTGGCAGGCCTTCCAGCATCAGTCAAACCTCTGCAACTGATCCAGATGCTGCAGCAAGACCTAAACTCACTGCTTCAGATCTATGTGTCTCCAGAAGCTTGTGTTCTGCAAGTGAACGGCGCCTTGTGGTGCCATCATCCCAAAGAGACACAAAATCACTTTCACTGGCCTTTCCCTGGACTGATCCCTGCTGGTGGGATGACCTGCCCAACTCAACACATTTTCAAGAAACTGCTAAAGATCCATCCTTTCATAAACACTTGACCCAATAATACTAAATCTTTGTTTTAATAATAAAAAAGAAAAATTGTGTACTGTGCTACACTAACTGGGACTTGTCACTGCACTTGTTGCTTCTATTGTTCTCTTAATTTTAAGTCACTTTGGATAAAATGTAATTGTAAATGTTTGAAATAAGTTATATTAGAGTATAAAGGCATACAGCAATTGTCTTTTAATGTGGATATTTTTACATGTTCTAAATTATATACTAAGCTTGTATTTCCTATCATTCACGTATCTTGATGTTCAGTGTTTAATGAGTAATACTGTAAATGTGCAGGTATTCCGTACTTGTACGTTAGTTAATTTAACAGAAATTGACTGTACATTTGCTATTATTAAGTACTTAATTAGAGATTGGTCAAAGTTGTGAAACTGGATCTGCAAAAATTAAAACTGTAAATATACAAACTTTGTATTTGAATGTATGTACTTATTACATTTTTATACATATATTCATAGTTATTTTACACAGAAAAACTATATTAAAAGATAATTACTGTAGATAGACAGAGCATTATTATAAAATAACTTTATAAAACCCTAAATTTACAGTTTAACCTTAAAGTTAAATGTTCTTTTTATGTAATTTGACATAATTTATCCGTTTTTCCACGGTTTAATGAAACATTATTAACAGTAATGTACTGTAATTTAATTCATTTTGACCGTAAAGTCAATTCTGTATTTTTACGGTTTTTGTCTGTAATTTTGTGAAATGGTTATTTGCTGTAATTTAACAGAACCCGTCTGGAAACTTTGCTGCCAGAGATTTACCGTTTTTTTACGGGATTTTTTTTTACAGTGTACTCCATAGATTGACAGAATTGCACTATAGCTTTTTCAGCATCCTGCAATGTTTCCACACACAGTAAACCTTTACTGCATCCTTTCACTTCAAGTGGCTCTTTACTTTTACTTTTTCTTTTTGCAAATCCTTTTCAGTTCTTCCTTTATCATCAACATCCAGGCAACAGCTTTGCGTAGACGATGCCAGTCTGAGTAGTGAGTGATGAATTTTGTGATTGTTTTTGCAGATTCGTCCAAGGCGGAAATACTGATAGTGAACACTTTCACTTCTGGATCGTGTTGTGTCAATGTGATCTCTGGCAACTGTGGCCACTCTGCCTCCGGTTGCTGCAAGAATGCAGGGCCTTGTATCCACTTAGATTGTAAGAATTGTGTTACAGACAAGCCTCTTGATGCACTATCAGCAGGGTTTATAATGCCTTTGACATACCTCCACTGTGTTACTTCCGATGCTGCACAGATGATGGCAACTCTGTTGGCAACGAAAGTACGAAATCTAGATGTCTCATTTCGTATGTATTTGAGTACAGAGGTACTGTCTGTCCAGAAAACAGAAGGCTCCAGAGGGAGTTCAAGCTCTTCTTGTAGCACTTTATCCATTCGTATTGCCATTGCAGCGGCTGTGAGCTCAAGCCTTGGGATGGTAATGGGTTTCAATGGCACCACTCTGGCCTTGCCCATGATAAAGGCACAACAAATCTCATGCTTATGATTTACAAGCCGTAGGTAAGATACAGTGCCAAAACCACTCTCACTCGCATCTGCGAAATGATGAAGCTGTCCAGATATGAGGCCTCCAAACTGCTCAGGTGTAAAGCATCTTCTGACTTGGAAATTCTCCAATAGAGACAGGTTGGATACCCATGTCAGCCATCTTTTTTCCAGATGTTCAGGTATTTGGTCGTCCCATCCTAGCATCCAAGCCACACAGTTCTTGCAATACCTGTTTTGCAACGAGGATGACAGGTGCCAACATACCTAGAGGATCATATATAGAGCTTATCATAGACAACAAGCCCCTTCTTGTCAATGGAACATCTTTGAGCTGGATTTTGAAGACAAACGAGTCAGACCACACACAATTGAACTCCAAGAGCTCTTTCAATAGGCAATGCATCCTTGTCCAAGTCTAAGTCTTTCAGCTCCTGAGTTAACCCTCTGGGGTCTAAGGTGTTTTTGGGGTCCTTGAGATGTTCTGACATGCCCTGACATTTTTGCTTTTTTCAGTTGCTTATAAACATGTTAATGGCAAAAAAAAAATTACACACTATTTAGCACAAACAGGGCTTCCATGAAATGAGAGCAACAAGAATGTAAATGTCTGCATTTTTGAGAGAATAATGTTTATGCATGGTTATTGAAAAAACTAAAAACTAAAGTTTCTGAAATTAGGCCATAAAACACATTCTAAATATGTGCCAATAAGACTTTTGTCTAAAAGATGTCATCGCCTAGAGTTTTTTCTTCAAAATAAAGTGAAAATCACCCTGCCTTATCATTCACATAACACAATACATTGATTTGAATTTTGCAAAGCACTTTCTGTTTGGAAAGGCCATATGCGGAGTGGGCGTCAACGGTCATGTATATGTAGTGGTTCACACCTTAGGAGACAATGGGGCCTGCATACTTAATTAGCCATTCATTCAGGTGAGTCACTGAGCCACAAGAATATTTATCTTCTCCCCAAATTTGTCAATAATAAAACACAATAAAAGTTATTTAAAGAAAGGGCTTATATTTACCTTTTAATAGTTTGTTTACATCTACTTTGTAAATATATTTTTTTATTAAAAAGGTTACAATTACAACAACAATTCAAGAATCTTTCTTTGTAAAAACTAAAGTATATATTTTATCATACATATTTCAAAGTTAAGGATTTGATTGATTATTTGATAACTTTATTTTTGACAAAACATATTATATTTAACATAAGCAAATATTGGCAAACAAAAGCTTATTTGAGGTGGCAGATATTTTACAGTAAAAATGTATAATCAATCCAAAACTAATCAACGAAATGTTGTCTTTCATATGTCTGTAACATAGGTCTTTCATTTTTATTATAAGAAATATAAATGTTAATTTGCAGTTTAATACGTTGCTTATACAAATACATTTTATTTCAACATATTTTAGTCGATATTTACTGAGTGTAGCAATACAGTTTGCTAAAACCGAAACATTCATACACAAACAGAAACGCCTGACTGTAACGTTGTTTTTATGAAATATTAGGGCATATAAATGTTAATTTTCAGTTTAAAACGTTGCTTATACAAATAGCCTACATTTTATTTCAACATAGGCTATTTCTGTCGATTTTTACTCAACTCAGTATAGCAATACAGTTTGCTAAAACATCATCATTCATTCACACAGAGACACAATTTAAATTTAAACTGTCTTTTTGCGAGCTGTGGTAAACAAAAATCTCTGCGGCTGCCGTTCATTCATTCACAGAAACGCGATTAACTTGAGAAGGAAAAAAAACTTACTACATATTCGGATCCTCTCTCCTGCAATACCCGCACTCTGAGGTAGATTATCCATTATTAATATTTCTCACAGCGCTGCCAGATGGTGTAAACACGTAGGCTACAATGGTCTGAATAAACTTGTTTTCTCGAGCTGATATGGGGGCGTTCACAGGTTTGCTTGGATTGCCTCAGTAGTTTGCGTTTGAATAGCACGCGCTCTCCGTGGGCGGAGTCACATTACCTTTGAATTAGCTCTAATGAGCTCGACTGGGATCGCTCTCTTTTAATACAGATTTCACAAGATGAGAATATTTGTTTTTTATATAAATTACCTAATTTAAAAGCATAGAATTCAAGCTTCATGTCTGTGTATCTGTATGTCTGTTTGACTGAGTATTCGCTGAGTTACAGTTCATTTTCGGACGCGTTTCAGATTGGTCTTCACTGAGAGAGAGAAGGCAGAACTCGCATCACGTTTATTTTTCTTTATTTGGCAAAAAGCACAACACTTTGTTTTTATTGTGCGTATACACAAAAATAATACACATTTAACAGAATCGATTGATGTATGAAACTTGCTTGTAATTTCAAAGTCCACAGAGCAAAATTAATTTCTTTTGAACTGAACTGAAAAAAAGCGAGCTGGTATCGCCGGCGATACCGTCGACCTCAGGGGGTTAAGCTTTGCTCTGGAAGGGATGCAAGCAATGTTCGGCTATTACTAACCCATTTGTTCAGCGTGAAACCACCTGAGGCACACAGTTGGGTGAGCTGTCCTGCCAATTGTACTGCCTCTTGCTCGGTATTCACAGACTTTAAGCAGTCGTCCACGTAAAAATTCCTGAGCACAGTGTGTGTAACATCTGGGTCAAATTTGCCAATATTGTCTCTGGCACATTGCTGCAATGCAAAAGTCGCACAGCTTGGAGAAGATGTAGCCCCAAAGAGGTGCACGACCATTTTGTATTCTTCAAGAGCCTTGTCCAAGTCCCCATCAGGCCACCACAAGAATCTCAAGAGATCTGAGTCTTCCTTGGATACATGCACCTGATGAAACATGGCTTCAACATCGGTAATGAAGGCAACAGGATTTTGGCGAAATCTGGTGAGGACCCCAATGAGATTGTTGGTGAGATCCGGGCCTTGTAGAAGTCGCGAGTTTAGAGACACACCTTGGTAGGTAGCGCCACAATCAAATACTACCCTCAGTTTGAGTTTTTTAGGGTGGTACACCCCGTGATGAGGAATATACCACTTTCGTCCTTCATTTGTCCTCTTTTGCTCCTCTTCTGATGGTATTTGGACTGCAAAGCCTTTTCTCAGAGTTTCAGCCATGAACGTTTTGTAGTCCTCATAGAATTTGTTGTTTCTCAACATCTTCCTCTTTAGACTTATAGCTCTTTGCTCAGCAAGGCAGCGGTTATTGGGAAATGCCACATCTGCATCCTTCAAGGGCAGTCCAATGCTGTAATGTCCGTCATGCAGTTTCACAGAGTTAGAGACCAACTGCATGAACATTTTATCCTCTTGAGACATCTCCAAATGCTCCACCTGCTGGCGCTCTGGGAAATCTACTTTCATTTGTTGCTGCAGCAATTCCTCAATTTTCACTACAGAAATTCTGTTTGCAGTAACATCCTTCCATGTGCTTTTCATGAGGGGTCGATTAACTGTCCATCCCAGAGTTGTTTTTATTGCATAGGGACCATTTCCCTGGCTGTTAATTATCCGCCATGGTTCCAATGCCTTAGGAACATTGTTTCCGATGAGTAGACCGATTTCTGCATTTATCTGTGGAATGTTCACATCATGGAGATATTCCCATTGAGCAATATCTTCCTGATTGGGGATGTTTTCAGCCTTTACAGGAATGTCAGGGTGCGAATATATCTCTGGCAAGTCAAAGAAGTCATCATTGTCCAGTCCACTAATTTCCATGTCTGCCACCACAGATGTATCAACCACTTTTTCCTTGTTCATTGTTCTTAACAAGATTCTTGTACTTTTTCCAGTTGTCTGCAGTTGCCTCAGAAGGGATTCTGTGCAGAAGCTTGCAGAGCTACCAGGGTCCATAAAGGCATGTGTGCAAATTACTTTGTCACTTTTCTTTAGTTTAACTTTAACCGGCACTATGGCAAGCTTGCATGCCGTGTCTCCGGCCCCAGTTTCTCTCCACATGTCTGCTTGACTTGTGTAGGTCGGTAGGTATTAGCTATAGCCCCGTCATTCTTCTTCACACTGGTCTTGTTGATGTGCAAGATAGTAGGATGCTTAAGAGAGCATACATGACAGGTAAGCCTACTTTGGCAATGTTTGCTCATGTGACCTACATCAAAACATCCAAAACATACTCCCTTTTTCCGAAGGAATTCCAATTTCTGTTCATGATTTTTGCTTTTCAGCTGTTTGCAAGAGCTTAGATGATTATCTGCACAGCAAAACAAACACTCTTTCACCATTTTATTTTGTGACCCGCGGGCCGGGTCGGGCCGATATTTCCCGCCACTGTATTCGGGCCGGGTCGGGTCGGGCCCTTGATAGGCTAAAGCACGTTACGTGTCATGCGCAGCGTCTCGTCCACTCTCACTCGCAGTCTCGCACGCGTGACGCATCACACCTGCTGTGCGTGCTGTAGGCTACTATTCTGCTGCTTAAGTGCAACATGGAGCTTGAAGAAGCAAAGAAAAAAATTTAAACAGAAGAAATAACTTTGAGCAAGTTTGGAGGAAAATCGGAGGTATGGAAACATTTTAAACTAGTCGTGCGGAGTGACAATATGTGTTGGCTTTGTCTCGTGCATTAAATGCGGCACGCTGCTCGCCTATGACAGCAAAAAAAACGGGGACTTCGACGATGAACAGACACATGAAGCAGTCTTGCCATGGCAGAAATTATGATAGTAGTCAGCCTCAGGCCTCAATGTCCTCTTTTGTTACTTTTCCGATCCATTCAATTATTTCTGAATAAACAATGTTTACATGCTTCTTCCTTGTCGCATTATTCATACGATAATTAATAAATGCACGCACATGAACTTGATAAATGTTACAGATATGTTTACTATGCACAAACAAATGCCTTTCCTTTACATGTGCAAAATTCAGAATTAAATTAATGTGCTGCAATTTGTACAAAAAGAGTGTCTGTAGTAACCTACGTGTTTTAGCTATTAAATAAGCACATTTAGTTTCAAGTTTGTTAAGTTTCATTTTGAAGAAAGCTTTTCTTTAAAGTGAATTTCGTTTTGTATAAATTGTATCTTAATTTTAATACATTCCAATTGCCTGGATTTAATACATAAAAAGCAATAGGCCTATAGCAGACAATATAATCATGACATGCAATCGCCGGCGCGTCGCGGTCACTTAGCCTACAGTACACCATTTGAAACTCGTAACACACGCTGTCACCGAATTTACAAATCTTGCTTGTTGCTCACACACATATTATGTTGAAATAACAATATGTTGTAGTAACATTATTAATCTTTAAGAATATTTGATTGAATGCTGAATGTTGTGTTTGTTCAATTTAATAAAATTAAAACTTTAATTGTGATAATTAAAATAACTGAATATTTAATATTGAGTGGGCAATTTTTGCTCATTTATTAATAGTATTTATATAATATATATAACTGCGCAGCTCCCCCTGTAGCTTAAATGATCTAGCACAGCAGCACCTGCGTTAAAAAATATTCTGGCGCCGCCCCTGGTTATAACGGCCCACATATGGTCGGGTTTAAATCAGGCTCGGGCTCATAATTACAGTGAATGTGTCGGGCCGGGCCGGGCTCGGACACAACGTGCTCGGGCTCGGGTAGGGTCGGGCTTGATTTGTTGGGCCCGATCTAAGCTCTACATAGCACTCAGACAACCATTGAGAAACACAGAATAAGTTTGTAATGCATCTGCATCCTCAGATCTGATCAATGGCCATTTGAGCACTTTATTCAGATACGAAGTGGCAATATTGTGCTCATCACCCTAGTGTCTTTTGAGAAGTTCCTTGGCTTTGGCATAACCTCGTTCCGGATCCATGAATTGGCAACTGCGTACAAGTTCTCTGGGTTGGCCAGCTGTAAATTGCTCCAGAAAATACAGCCTATCCTGATTGTTTTTAGTTTTCTTTTCAATTCCATAATCAAAAGCTCTTATGAAGAATTGGTAGTCCAAAGGATCACCTTTGAAAACGGGAATTACAACTGATGGTAAGGAGTGTTGACCTTGTTGTGTAATGAAAGTTTCTGCAATTTTGTTTTGTTTTTCCATTAAAGTCATAACATCGTCCAATTCATTCCTTTTGGTTGTGTTTTGCAAAACTGGAGGTTGTTGGTATTATCTTATGGAAGTGTTAAATGGTCGGCAGCTTTACGTGCATCTGCACCACTTGCTGCATATGCATGTTGAATATTTGGTAGAGCTTGAGAAGTAGAAGGCTTTGGATTATGATGAGATGCAACATTTCTCTGTTGTCTACTGCCACCTACTGGGGGTAGGCTGGCAGGTGCAACGTAATTGGGATCCAAAGGTGCATAATGAGTCTGAAAAGGGGGGATTTTTGAACGAACAGATAAATCCTTTGCTGGTATGGCAGGTTTCCTTTGAGTGGATGTAGCTGGTTGAAAATTGTATGGTACGTTCCTTTCCAAAATTAATGGCAGTTGTGTGAACACAGGTGTTAATTGTTCTGCGTCCTCATCAAAAGTATGATGGTCAGAGTTGACTGTTCCAATTGCCTGATGAGACAATCCAGTTTCTATGTTCTCATTTTGATTCATTCTTTCAGGGACAACGTGTTGCATTTCGTATCCTTTCACAAGGTTCAACTTTGCTGTATTTACAGCCATCTTAGTTTTTAACTCAAACTCCTCCTTTTCAGCTTTGAGTGCAGCTTCCCTTCTCTCAAGAGCTTGCTTCTGTTGAAGAGCTTCTGCTTTAACAACCAGTTCCACTTGTTCACTCTCAACCCAGCTAACAATTTAACGTTCTGGGAACGTTTTTGGTTCCCAGAACGTTCCCTATTGGTTAGCCAGGAAAGTTTTCTTTACGTTAATAGAACGTTCCCTATAGGTTAGGGGAACGTTCCCGGAACGTTGCCGAAAGGTTCCCAGAACGTTCCCGCAAGGTTCTCGTAACGTTCCCGGAACGTTGCCGAAAGGTTCCCAGAACGTTCCCGGAAGGTTCTCGGAACATTCTCCTAACGTCTACACATCCTGATATGCCTGTACACAAATTATAGGTCTACAAACATATTCTACATTGTTTATTGTTCAAACACTTAAGAATCCTATGAATATATTATTACAATAAATTGAATTTACAGAAACTATCATTAATAAGTAAATCAATCAGTTTGTATTAAATAAATAAATCAGCACACAATCCATGTTTTTGTTGATTCATTGTTTAATTATCAACCTAAAATAAGTCATTAAAAACAGCGTTAGCAAAATGTATTCAGGAACAGTAATTTACATTTAATATCTCAAACATGAAAATATTTCAATAAATAAAACTGCACAAACATTTTAATTAAAACTATCTTTTGCAAACTGTAGCCTATAACTTTGGCTAAAAAGTTGAAAAAGTATTTATTTATATACAATATACATGAATGTGCCAATCTTCACACCGCTCAAAACATTTAAACTCCCAACACCATCTGCAAATTTAACAAGAAAATAAAAAGACAACGTGTTACATGGACACACAATCCCATGCCAAAATTCAAGCCCTGTAATGGCATTAATATTCATCTGGAGCAAATGAAAAGAGTGAGGTGGGATTGTGTGTCACAAGCTGTAGGAGATATGGGAGCACGAGCGCTGCTGGTATCATGTATTTATTCAGATATTTCAGCATCAATGTGTATAGAAAAATTTATATATTTCAAAACACTACATTGCATTTATTTATATTGCACTATTTATTATTTCAGACTACAAATCAAAAAAGGAATGTTTTATATAGGGGTAAGGATACCCATTAAGCCTCTCTCTCTGAAGTCAAATAAAAAACAGAGAAAATAATATTTAAGTCTAGTGAACTCTGACCTGTGAATTCGCTCTACCTTTTATGTGTAAGTCTCACCTCCAATGAAGAATTTGAAAACCTGTAACTGCTGTGTTGTTTATGAGAAAGAAAGTGAAAAAAAGTTTGAAACTGCTATCAATTTTTTTTTTAATCTCTGTGACTTTACTCCTACAAATTCCACTGTCAGTTTTGATATAATGAAACCCTCACAAAACATGGTAATAATCAGCCATCCATGCAAAAGCAAAGGTCGGTGTAGTTTACAGGTGCATCTGTCCAGGCCAACGTCTGATGCCTTGAAAGAAAGTGAAAAAAAAGTTTGAAACTGCTATCAATTTTTTTTTTAATCTCTGTGACTTTACACCTACAAATTCCACTGTCACAGGTGCTCAGTTTTGCTATAATGAAACCCTCACAAAACATGGTAATAATCAGCCATCCATGCAAAAGCAAAGGTCGGTGTAGTTTACAGGTGCATCTGTCCAGGCCAACGTCTGATGCCTTGATGCCTTCCGCTGGAACCTGAAAAAAAAAAAAAAATAGTACAGTTCAAAATCTATCATACATACATCTCATCTGGTATCACAAATTATCATTCCAGGTTCACTTTAACCCTCTGGGGTCTGAGGGGTTTTTGGGGTCCTTGAGATGTTCTGACATGCCCTGACATTTTTGCTTTTTTCAGTTGCTTATAAACATATTAATGGCAAAAAAAATTACACACTATTTAGCACAAACAGGGCTGCCATGAAATGTGAGCAACAAGAATGTACATGTCTGCATTTTTGAGAGAATAATGTTTATGCATGGTTATTGAAAAAACTAAAAACTAAAGTTTCTGAAATAAGGCCATAAAACACATATTAGATATTGAAAAATTTAGAGTTTATTTAGAGATATCAGCCGTATGGTTTAGTGCATGCGCTAACGGCTCCAGGTTTGTATCTGGTAAATTACCCCACAAATAATGCCCAGAATGGTACCAAACTACTACAGTAGTACAAATAGGTTCTGTACTCATTAAACGAGGCATTGGAAAGTTTGTAAGTACATCAGGAGTTTATTTAAATAACACTTGCCTGACCGCGAATGCTACTGCTGATGTTGACGTCACTTTATGAGTACAGAACCTATTTGTACCACTCATTTTCCCTGACATAGAGCAGACCGGCACACAACAAAAACTGCTGTTCGGATGTTCCCTTTTCTGATATTTTAGCCTTCGTGACATTTTAATTAAAACAGAAGTAAGAATTTTAGTGTAATAGGGCAATTCCGCGCAAAACTGTCACATCCATAACACCAACACAATGCTATGGTATTTAGTTGGCGTTGTGGATGTGACATTTTTGCGTGGAATTGCCCAATAAGCAAAAATTAACAGTAAACTCAGAGATCACCTACCGCTGCAGATGTGTACGGAAGTGAAAAGCGGAAATGCTTAGACCTCTTTCCGGTTCAACCGCTGGGCGCTCCGCATAACCCCTATTGGGGGGATTTTATAGAGGAGTGAACCTGCATAGAAAATTACAATAGATAACAAGCATAGATAAATACAATAGAAGAAAAACACAGTTGAAATAAGCAGTGCATTATGTTTTTCAGTTAAATCTAACTTATCAGGTACAGAAATTGATTTATCAAAATGTAAAATAAGTCTTCAGTGTAAAAATAAAATAACTATAAAATTAATGTATCTTTGCTAAAGCTACATGTCATTTTCTCTTTTGATGTTTGATCACCATTGGCGACACAAACAGCTGCGGGTACGTTAGGCTGCTGTCCCTTTAAGACGAATGCGCAGAACTAATATAAATGACACGCATCCGTTTTCTTTCTGTTTAAAACACAAGACAAGAGGAAACTCGCCATTTTGACTTCATTTTGCGTGCACGTGTCTGTAAAAAAAAAGTGAAAGAGAACTGAATTCGGCTAAATTCACCTTCTTCATCTACTGACTGTGGATGGCATCAAGGTCTTGTCCTGAAGAATACAGGGCCTAACAATAGGGATTTTATCTCATCTGGTAACAAGAGCAAAGCCATAACTTTAAGAACTCTACTGATATATTTACCCCCTGATATAGCATTGGGGATATCAATTCAAACATTTTTAAAGGCTAAGAGTATGAGCCACAGCTGCCCAATATATCAAGGGGTTGCAAATTAGTCATGGCTATAAACCTGTATGCATGGCATCTACTTTGTATTTTTTATAAAGCAATGTTCTATGCATTTGTCCCTGTCAAATAAACATTAAATAAATAAATCTGTGAAAAAATACTGCCTAAAGTTGTCGACCCCCTGAACCGCGTTTAAAAGTACAAAGAATTTCAGTATTGATCAATAAAAAAAATACATAAATACCTTTGAGTTGGACAGTATGGTGTCAGTCTCATTGGCCATCATAATTCAAAACAGACCTAAAGAAATAAAATAAAATATAGTAATCATCAGGATATCATGTTATCATAATAGTTAAATGAATTATTATAACTATGACCATTATAATATTGTATTAGTCACCTATTATTTAGCTGATTATTTAGCTTACAGGCTTCTCAAGGACAATCTCACTGAAAAAACTTGGGGTTAATGATTTTAAAATGTGAGACTTATTTCAAAAGCATAAATCTTACAGACCCCAAACCTTTGAACAGCAGTGCACTGCATGTTTGAGGTGGTTTTGCTTACTAGTCATATGGTTCATAGAGATTTTCTTGGACAGGGAGTGCAGCAGGCCATCACAGCATGATGATCTAGGAACATAACATGCTGTTTGTCACAGAGCCAAAAATATTACATGTGATAGGTTTATTACAAAGAACCAAGCTAGAACAGAGGTGAAATGCATAAAAGATAAATATATACAAATCTTAAGATAATATATTGTGAAATAAATGCATATGGAATTATCATCATGATTAAACAATAACTCACCCCTTGTTGTAGAGTATTATTTTTTCTCTCGCTATTCTGAAATCACATTTTAGCAATATTGGTAAGTGACGTCACTGATTAAGTTAACAATACAGTGCATTCTTTTAGGTTAGCCTAAATAAATTAGCTTACTTCCCATTGACAAATTACCAGCAAAACTATCAAAAACTGTTATCTACACTAAATATGTGTTTAAAAACCCAAACTTTCATAAATAAGACCTCAACTTAACGTAACTTAGGCCTAACGTTGTCTTTTGAAAACGGTTAGCTAGCGTAGATGCTAACGGACTTTTTCAAAGACATAAAACCATTTTTTTTAAATAAATATTTAACAGAAGCGTGTCAATTACAAGTAAGAAATGTGTCAGGGGCGTTTGTGTGTATTATTTGTGAGATTTTGTTGTCTAAACTTACCTGAAAGCAGTGAAACCAACAGCGAGAGACGGGAGTTTTGTTGTTTGTCAGTTGTCGATGACGTTTCCATCTGCTCTCGCGCAGCGCACGTGCTCCAGTGTTTGATCACGCGCATGCGCATTAAAACACTTCAAAGTCACGCAGCATTTAACATATAGAATTAAAATATATAACATAATTTAAAATATCATTAATGAAAAGTTATTGCGAATAGATCTGAACGTTGTTGGTTAT
Organism: Scardinius erythrophthalmus; assembly: GCF_964197995.2. Lineage (NCBI taxonomy): Eukaryota > Metazoa > Chordata > Actinopteri > Cypriniformes > Leuciscidae > Scardinius > Scardinius erythrophthalmus. Next base: position 23,997,384 of record NC_138224.1, on the reverse strand, counting down.
CTTATAACCTTAGGGGACCGTACTGACGACATTGTCAGTTGAATCTGCCTGTTAATAGTAAGTGATATTAAAATAATAACCTGCAGAGAACGTTCTCAGAACGTTCTCTTTAGGTTATAAAAATAAAACCTAAATCCTGCAAGGAAACGTTCTGGGAAGGTTCTCTTTAGGTTATAAAAATTAAACCTAAAGATAACCTACAGGGAACGTTCTGGGAAGGTTCTCTTTAGGTTATAAAAATTAAACCTAAAAATAACCTACAGGGAACGTTCTGGGAAGGTTCTCTTTAGGTTATAAAAAATAAACCTAAAAATAACCTACAGGGAACGTTCTGGGAAGGTTCTCTTTAGGTTATAAAAATAAAACCTAAAAATAACCAAATGGGAACCAAACGGGAACGTTAGGGGAACGTTCTGTGTTTGCTGGGAAGTTGCACTTTAAGAGAAGCAATAGACGACTTAGATGAGGTAGAAGACCTTGATGACTGTGAGTAATGTTTAGATGACCGTGATGACCATGAGTGCTTTGATTTTACTTGGGAAATACTGTCTTTGGGACCAATATCATCCAGACCAGCAGCAACATCAGCAGTAACAGGAGCATAACAGGAGTGTCACCAGTGTTTGCAATTTCATTTTCTGCCCCCTCAGCCTCATCATCAGTCATTTTTGTTTGCAACAACCATTTTTCAGCATAATTTTTAAATTCTTTTATGACAGTCATTTTTGGCAAAAAACATTCATTTTGATAAATTTCAGCATTGTTTGGTGACAACAGCATTTTAATTGACTCATTTACTTCGTGCAAGTCATTATAAGCTTTATCAAACTCAGTTCCCATTTTTAACTTGACTGTTTCCACGTTTTGTGCATCATTCATTAATGCCATGATTTCGTTTTTCCTTCTCGTCAAAACGCCCATTTTTGCACGTCGAGATGCTTTCAGCTTTACCAGTCTCTCGCTTTGATCAGCATTATCATGACTCTCTTCCTCCATGTTCAATTAATCTCGTTTTACAACTCAAATATTTTCTCATTGCAATCCCAAATCAGAAATCTCAAACAGAAACGTCAGGAACTTCATATTCACAACGTGCGGGCTTGTTCATTCATTCAGCTGAGATCGCTGCAAACTTTATCAATGAAATGACGTCTGACGTTTAAAGACGTGCATCGAATGAAAATAGCGATTTTCAGTTCATTCAAACAGAGTAGCAAGCCCACAATATGTTGAGATTTGCAAACAGAAGATCGGGTACAACTTAGTTTAAGCAAACAATTCCTTCTTCCACATGTTCAAGTTCTTTCTAAGATTAGCAGGCAACACAAGCCAATTTTCTTTGACTTTGTAATATTCTTAGTGTTGCAGCCAGTCACTGACGCGCTCAAACATAACTCATCGAGTCCGTTTCATTCCATTGAAGTTTTTTATTGCATGTCATGTGAATGATTGTCCCTGAATTTCCAGTGGTTTTATTGTCCTACCGTGCATCAGGGAGGGTGATGGAGCTTTCAGTAAATAATCCAAAGTTACGGGATAAATGAGCGGTCAAAGAAAATATACGGCTGCACCTCGCTAGCCACGACAAATCACTTTCAAACAACACTGAGCTCCGGGTTTGATTGAACCCATAAAACAGGTGCTGCAGTCACCTGATTGCTGGTGGGCGGGTTCAATAACACACACCTCCATGTTGCACTCATAGAAAAGCAAAACCAAAACAATATTAAAGCAAAAAATCTGAATATAAACAAATGTAACAACCACACCAAACTATTGTTAACAAAACACATTATTATCATAATTCGACTCAAACCATAATAAAGAAAGCAAGTCTGGCTCCAACAGTGTTGTAAATACCTAAAGAATTACATATGCCAAGTAAGCATACATGTAAGTGACTACATGTTTTGTGACAGAACTTCAAAACCCTAGGCATAGTTGTCTATAGTAACATGAAAGCAAATAAGAAGAACCTGTCAAAGTCTAGAACTCTTGATTCGTTTGATTCCATAATAACCCAATGGAAGAAATGTTAAGCAAGTGCATATTGATTATCTGGAGGGCTGGCTACACGAATAAACAAGGGAAGCAAAGGGGCGAAATGGATCGCTGGGTCCTACCACCTTGGTGAAAACTTGCTGGGACCCGAGGGGTATATATGCCTCTTGCAAAAGCTTCAGCAGATACCATTGGGAAACAGGCTTTGACCCCATAGGTGATATCTTTTCCCTTCAGATTTAGTCACAGAACATCACTGGAACAGAACAATACATACACAGAGAGCAAACTTGAACTAATATAAACTTCTTCTTATTTCACACTTTTATCATATAGTGACCAGTGGTTTTGTAAATACCTAAAGAGTTACATATGCCAAGTAAGCATAAGTGTAAGTGACTACATGTGGTGTGATAGAACTTCAAAACCCTAGGCATAGTTGTCTATAGTAACATTAAAGCAAATAAGAAGAACCTGTCAAAGTCTAGAACTCTTGATTAGTTTGATTCTATAATAACCCAATGGAAAAAAATGCTAAGCAAGTGCATATTGATTATCTGGAGGGCTGGCTACACGAATAAACAAGGTAAGCAAAGGGGCAAAATGGATCGCTGGGTCCTACCACCTTGGTGAAAACTTTCTGGGACCCGAGGGCTATATATGCCTCTTGCAAAAGCTTCAGCAGATAACATTGGGGAACAGCCTTTGACCTCATAGGTGGTATCTTTTCCCTTCAGATTTAGTCAAAGAACATCACTGGAACAGAACAATACATACACAGAGAGCAAACTTGAACTAATATAAACTTCTTCTTACGATTAATTTTCACACTTTTATCATATAGTGTCCAGTGGTGTTGTAAATACCTAAAGAGTTACATATGCCAAGTAAGAATACATGTAAGTGACTACATGTGGTGTGATAGAACTTCAAGACCCTAGGCATAGTTGTCTATAGTAACATGAAAGCAAATAAGAAAAACCTGTCAAAGTCTAGAATTCTTGATTAGTTTGATTCCATAATAACCTAATGTAAGAAATGCTAAGCAAGTGCGTATTGATTATCTGGAGGGCAGGCTAAACGAATAAACAAGGTATGCAAAGGGGCAAAATGGATCGCTGGGTCCTACCACCTTGGTGAAAACTTGCTGGGACTCGAGGGGTATATATGCCTCTTGCAAAAGCTTCAGCAGATACCATTGGGGAACAGGCTTTGAAACCATAGGTGATATCTTTTTCCTTCAGATTTAGTCACAGAACATCACTGGAACAGAACAATACATCCACACAGAGCAAACTTGAACTAATATAAACTTCTCCTTACGATTAATTTTCACACTTTTATCATATAGTGACCAGTGGTTTTGTAAATACCTAAAGAGTTACATATGCCAAGTAAGCATACATGTAAGTGACAACATGTGGTGTGATAGAACTTCAAAACCCTAGGCATAGTTGTCTATAGTAACATGAAAGCAAATAAGAAGAACCTGTCAAAGTCTATAACTCTTGATTAGTTTGATTCCATAATAACCCAATGGAAAAACTGCTAAGCAAGTGCATATTGATTATCTGGAAGGCAGGCTACACGAATAAACAAGGTAAGCAAAGGGGCGAAATGGATCGCTGATTCCTGCCACTTTGGTGAAAACTCGCTGGGACCCGAGGGCTATATATGCCTCTTGCAAAAAAGGTTCAGCAGATACCATTGGGAAACAGGCTTTGACCCCATAGGTTATATCTTTTCCCTTCAGATTTAGTCACAGAACATCACTGGAACAGAACAATACATACACAGAGAGCAAACCTGAACTAATATAAACTTTTTCTTACGATTAATTTTCACAATTTTATCATGTAGTGACCGGTGGTGTTGTAAATACCTAAAGAGTTACATATGGCGAGTAAGAATACATGTAAGTGACTAAATGTGGTGTGATAGAACTTCAAAACCCTAGGCATAGTTGTCTAAAGTAACATGAAAGCAAATAAGAAGAACCTGTCAAAGTCTAGAACTCTTGATTAGTTTGATTCTATAATAACCCAATGGAAAAAAATGCTAAGCAAGTGCATATTGATTATCTGGAGGGCTGGCTACATGAATAAACAAGGTAAGCAAAGGGGTAAAATGGATCGCTGGGTCCTACCACCTTGGTGAAAACTTTCTGGGACCCGAGGGCTATATATGCCTCTTGCAAAAGCTTCAGCAGATACCATTGGGGAACAGCCTTTGACCTCATAGGTGGTATCTTTTCCCTTCAGATTTAGTCAGAGAACATCACTGGAACAGAACAATACATCCACACAGAGCAAACTTGAACTAATATGAACTTTTTCTTACGATTAATTTTCACAATTTTATCATGTAGTGACCGGTGGTGTTGTAAATACCTAAAGAGTTACATATGCCAAGTAAGCATAAGTGTAAGTGACTATATGTGGTGTGATAGAACTTCAAGACCCTAGGCATAGTTGTCTATAGTAACATGAAAGCAAATAAGAAGAACCTGTCAAAGTCTATAACTCTTGATTAGTTTGATTCCATAATAACCCAATGGAAAAACTGCTAAGCAAGTGCATATTGATTATCTGGAAGGCAGGCTACACGAATAAACAAGGTAAGCAAAGCGGCGAAATGGATCGCTGATTCCTGCCACTTTGGTGAAAACTTGCTGGGACCCGAGGGCTATATATGCCTCTTGCAATAGGTTCAGCAGATAACATTGGAGGACAGGCTTTGACCCCATAGGTGGTATCTATTTCCTTCAGATTTAGTCAAAGAACATCACTGGAACAGAACAATACATCCACACACAGCAAACTTGAACTAATATAAACTTCTTCTTACGATTAATTTTCACACTTTTATCATACAGTGAGCAGTGGTGTAGTAAATACCTAAAGAGTTACATATGCTAAATAAGCATACATGTAAGTGACTACATGTAGTGTGATAGGTACTTCAAAACCCTAGGCATAGTTGTCTATAGTAACATGAAAGCAAATAAGAAGAACCTGTCAAAGTCTATAACTCTTGATTAGTTTGATTCCATAATAACCCAATGGAAAAAAATGCTAAGCAAGTGCATATTGATTATCTGGAGGGCTGGCTACACGAATAAACAAGGTAAGAAAAGTGGCGAAATGGATCGCTGGGTCCGACGACCTTGGTGAAAACTTGCTGGGACCCGAGGGCTATATAAGCCTCTTGCAAAAGCTTCAGCAGATAACATTGAGGAACAGCCTTTGACCTCATAGGTGGTATCTTTTCCCTTCAGATTTAGTCAGAGAACATCACTGGAACAGAACAATACATCCACACAGAGTAAACTTGAACTAATATGAACTTTTTCTTACGATTAATTTTCACAATTTTATCATGTAGTGACCGGTGGTGTTGTAAATACCTAAAGAGTTACATATGGCGAGTAAGAATACATGTAAGTGACTACATGTGGTGTGATAGAACTTCAAAACCCTAGGCATAGTTGTCTATAGTAACATGAAAGCAAATAAGAAGAACCTGTCAAAGTCTAGAACTCTTGATTTGTTTGATTCCATAATAACCCAATGGAAAAAATGCTAAGCAAGTGCATATTGATTATCTGGAAGGCAGGCTACACAAATAAACAAGTTATGCAAAGGGAAAAAAATGGATCGCTGGGTCCTACCACCTTGGTGAAAACTTGCTGGGACCCGAGGGGTATATATGCCTTTTGCAAAAGCTTCAACAGATAAAATTGGGGATCAGCTTTTGACCCCATAGGTGGTATATTTTTCCTTCAGACTTAGTCACAGAACATCACTGGAACAGAACAATACATCCACACAGAGCAAACTTGAACTAATATAAACTTCTTCTTAAGATTAATTTTCAAACTTTAATCATAGAGTGAGCAGTGCTGTAGTAAATACCTAAAGAGTTGCATATGCCAAATAAGCATACATGTAAGTGACTACATGTGGTGTGATAGAACTTCAAAACCCTAGGCATAGTTGTCTATAGTAACATTAAAGCAAATAAGAAGAACCTGTCAAAGTCTAGAACTCTTGATTTGTTTGATTCCATAATAACCCAATGGAAAAAATGCTAAGCAAGTGCATATTGATTATCTGGAAGGCAGGCTACACAAATATACAAGTTATGCAAAGGGAAAAAAATGGATCACTGGGTCCTACCACCTTGGTGAAAACTTGCTGGGCCCCTTGGGGTATATATGCCTCTTGCAAAAGCTTCAGCAGATACCATTGGGAAACAGCCTTTGACCCCATAGGTGATATCTTTTCCCTTCAGATTTAGTCACAGAACATCACTGGAACAGAACAATACATACACAGAGAGCAAACTTGAACTAATATAAACTTCTTCTTACTATTAATTTTCACACTTTTATCATATAGTGTCCAGTGGTGTTGTAAATACCTAAAGAGTTACATATGCCAAGTAAGCATACATGTAAGTGACAACATGTGGTGTGATAGAACTTCAAAACCCTAGGCATAGTTGTCTATAGTAACATTAAAGCAAATAAGAAGAACCTGTCAAAGTCTAGAACTCTTGATTCATTTGATTCCATAATAACCCAATGGAAAAAATGCTAAGCAAGTGCATATTGATTATCTGGAAGGCAGGCTACACAAATAAACAAGTTATGCAAAGGGAAAAAAATGGATCACTGGGTCTTACCACCTTGGTGAAAACTTGATGGGCCCCTTGGGGTATATATGCCTCTTGCAAAAGCTTCAGCAGATACCATTGGGAAACAGGCTTTGACCCCATAGGTGATATCTGTTCCCTTCAGATTTAGTCACAGAACATCACTGGAACAGAACAATACATACACAGAGAGCAAACCTGAACTAATATAAACTTTTTCTTACGATTAATTTTCACAATCTTATCATGTAGTGACCGGTGGTGTTGTAAATACCTAAAGAGTTACATATGGCGAGTAAGAATACATGTAAGTGACTAAATGTGGTGTGATAGAACTTCAAAACCCTAGGCATAGTTGTCTAAAGTAACATGAAAGCAAATAAGAAGAACCTGTCAAAGTCTAGAACTCTTGATTAGTTTGATTCTATAATAACCCAATGGAAAAAAATGCTAAGCAAGTGTATATTGATTATCTGGAGGGCTGGCTACATGAATAAACAAGGTAAGCAAAGGGGCAAAATGGATCGCTGGGTCCTACCACCTTGGTGAAAACTTTCTGGGACCCGAGGGCTATATATGCCTCTTGCAAAAGCTTCAGCAGATAACATTGGGGAACAGCCTTTGACCTCATAGGTGGTATCTTTTCCCTTCAGATTTAGTCAGAGAACATCACTGGAACAGAACAATACATCCACACAGAGCAAACTTGAACTAATATGAACTTTTTCTTACGATAAATTTTCACAATTTTATCATGTAGTGACCGGTGGTGTTGTAAATACCTAAAGAGTTACATATGCCAAGTAAGCATAAGTGTAAGTGACTACATGTGGTGTGATTAGGGCTGCAACTAACGATTATTTTCATAATCGATTAATCGGACGATTATTTTTTCGATTAATCGATTAATCGGATACAGTTTTTTTTTATTCAGTTTGATTTTTTTGTTTATTATAACTAAATAAAACCCTAAATCAGGGTATTTATGTTTAAAAGTATACTTTAAAAAGTGCAAAAGCCACACATTGAGTTTTACTAATATAATCTTTAATTTTTACATTTTAAACCTTAAAACACAAAAGTTTGTCCAGCAATAAAACTTCTTTAAATATCCAAAATATAAATAAACAAAACAAAATATTGAGTTGTGCTGCTCATATAAACTTCACATTATGAAATTAGGACACAAAGATGTTCGTAATAAGATATTAAGCAGCGTATTTTGTTGAAATATCAAAATTATAAATAATAAACAAACAAACGTTACTGTTTGATACAGAGGTAGAATGCAGAAGAAGAGGAAAACTGTCACTGTTCAGTGTTGTTCATAAGAACATGTTTCTTATTCACTCTTCCAAAACTTTGAATTGGAATGCAAAAATGTCAGCATGTCCACATGCTCCGGGCTGAGGCTAGCTCTCTTTTTGGAAGCTATGTTACCTGCAGCGGAAAACAGACGCTCGGATGGTGTTGAGGAGCTTGGGATACACAAGTAGGATTTAGCTAATTTTGCCAAGGTGGGATATTTATCTTTATTATCTCTCCACCAATCCAAATGATTTTCTTCCTTGGCTAGGGGCCTCTCACCAAAGTAAGCCAGGACTTCATTTCTTATTTGATTGTTGAGGTCCTCCTCAGCTTTCTCCTCTCTGCTCTCTTCATCACTGCTGCCTCCAGACTCAAGGAGTGAGTCGAGCAAAGATGTCGAAGGTTCAGCTGCGGTTCTTATGGTTGAGGTGGTAATTTGCTGCTGCACCATCTCCCTTCTTGCTGCAAGAGCTTTAGTTTGCACTTTCGCTTGAACAGTTATAATTTGCTCAGGTGACAGAAATTTCAGTCTTCTGAACCTTGGGTCCAGAGCAGAGGAGAGAACCACAGGATTATCTACCTGATCAAAGAGTGTTTCCTTCCATCTGTTTTGAAGCTGCTCAACTGCTGTGGCTTGGAAGGACTTCACTGAAGCTGAATCGTAGGCAGCACCTTCAGTGGACTTCAAGAGCCCTTTCACAAGTGGAGGCAATGAAGAGACTGTTATATATTCCTGCCCACTCATAAAAACAGTGGCACATTCAAATGGCTTAAGAGCAGTGCAAAGCTCTTCAAGCAGACTCCACTGGTCTGGTTTCAAGTCAAGATAGCGTTTGTCTCTTTGAGTGAGGGATGGGTCAGATAGAGTTGCAGTTACAGGCCACCTCTGTTCAATCAGTCTGTTAATCATGTAGAATGTACTGTTCCATCTAGTACTTACATCCTGAACAAGCTTATGCTCAGGTGTGCCCATTTGTTTCTGTTTGTCTTTGAGCTTGCTGCAGGCTTGCTCACTTTTTTTGAAATGCTCCACAAGACATCTTGCAGCTCCAACAGCTCTTTGAATGCATGTGTTCTTTAATGCAGCATTAATCACCAACTGCAAGGTGTGGCCAGTGCAGCGTATACTGCTCCACCCATGTTTCTCCTCCAGTAATTTTGCAGCAGCCACAATGTTCGCACCATTGTCATGTACAATGGCACAAATTTTCTCAGAAGGGATTTCAAATTTGACTGCTACTACTTCCAACCACTCTGCAATGTTGGTTGAGGTATGTCTGTCTTCGAGTGGCATGGTGGTAAGGCAGACAGATGTCATCTTCCAGTCATTCCCAATGTAATGGCATGTAATGCCAAGGTAAGCTTCAGTGGCAACACTTGTCCATATATCAGTAGTTAAAGCCATTCTACTGTTGGTGGTGTTTATAGCACTTGTAAGATTAATAAGGGAATTAAGATCAATATAACTCAAAGGGGATTGAATTACAGGGAATAAGAACCGAATTATTATGCAAATTATTCAGAATTAATATTTAACACTTTATCAACTATTCGTCCACCGATAAGTTGAGATTAGGGTATTTTATCAATTCTGGACAGAATATTATCCCGTGGCCTACGGTAATAATATCATAAAGTTATGATAACTGATATGAGCAAGGTAGCAAAATCTTTTTAGTTTAAGGCAGTAACTTGTAAGCACACAGCACATGACGCTTGTATGTAAAATCAACCAAGACTTTATTGAACTACTCTAATACACACAAACTAAACTAACACGAAAACACACAAACATTCATTCAAACAGTGACAGAGAGTGATGTTATTAACGGAGTGTGAATGGAGTCCCAAATGTCTAGCGTTAGACACTATTTCTTGACCGCAACCTGAGAGAATCAAACTACTAGCACTTTAATCTTAGTTTGTTTTCTTAATAAGATTTGCACCAGTTCACTTCAGCCAGAATTAGGAGAATTGTGTACTTGCGTTTAGATGCTCCTGAGCGCGTGCGTTCCCTGTGACGAAGTTGCTGGAGAGGGAATCTCTTCGGCGCTGATTGGCTGGCAGTCGGTCGATGATGCGTTCTGAGGGACAGCACTCGATGGTGAGTGGTTGGTTGGCTTTGCCGGGTGGCGCTTCGTTTGCGGGATTTTACTGGATTGCGGGTTGCTATGCAATGGAGTTTCCTCTGAGTCTGGAGCGACTCTGAGAGGGGTTTCTTTGACGAAGTTCAGCGAAGGATCTTACGGAAGAGTTGATGAGTTTTGCGTGAGCTCTTGGTGGTTTGAAGAGCATGTAAGCATACACGCTGGACGATGGAAAGGTCAGCGAGAGCAAAAGTCACTGCAAAAGCGAGGCACAAGGCAGGCAAAAAGCAAGGCAAAAAGCAAGGCAAAAAGCAACTCATAGCTGCTTGTCATTGGGTTATAAGCGTGTCCATCTGACCCGTCCTTCCTAGTGCGACAGCCAATCAGATATTGTCTTGGGCGGGACCTACGCCCCGTTCTCCGGTTCTTGCATGTAATTAGCGTAAAGTCCACATGATCACGTGTGCCCAAACTCCAGAGAGTTTAGTTTAACGCTTTAATAAGTAAACTTAATAGTTTAAATATGGTGCATCCTACACACATCTACTTTATATCAAAATTCTAGAAATCATTTACCCATCAAGTAGGTACCAAAATACATATACTTCCCATAGTTGAGGTGGGAGTAAATAAGGATTTAGCTGTGATAAGTGTTTAACACACAAAATTAACTTGAGTAATATAAAGCATACAGACTACAGAGAATACACATGTATGAGGCAACTTCTGGTGATTAGTTCCTATAGCTGAGGTAGAAAACCTTACAAATAGGCTGTAATGAAAGTTAAACACACAGAAAGAACTCCACAGGTTACATAAAATATACATGATACTTAAGATATATGTGAGGTAAATACTGGTGATCAGTTCAGCTTATTGGAAGCAATTTTGAGACCGTTGTTTGTATTAAACCACAAGTGGGTTAATTTCAGTCTATTGGTTTTGGAGACAAAAAGTCTCTGGAATTTACAACTGCAGAAAGGGGGGTGTCCCCTGGTTGAGGGTTTCTGGTGATTCTGAGCCATAAGAATGCTTTAGCATCCTTCGTTTCCTGATAAGGCTGTGGATTTATGCATCGGGGTCACCACAGGTTTTCTTGGCCATTTGGTCGTAAGTTTGGGGAACCAAGGAATCTTTTCCTGCTGTCCTGGCATCGCTGGTTTGAGATTAGACACGCACAAAAAGGGGAAGGGGGGTGACATCTCCTTTAGCCATCTCGGCACCATGACTGTGTTTTATGACTTACTAATGGTTCACTAGGGAATCGTTCCGAACTGTGGAATGTGGTGTTGGTTTCATATGACATGGACTGTTCAAGGATAATCCTACACACTCTTAATTTTTTGGAATGCCTCCTGATACTTCCTCTCCATTAATTTTGTGAAGTGGGTCCTTGAGGGAAGAATGTATCCTGGGTTGAGTGTGCCTACCATTTTTTTGAATCCTTCATCTTCCACCATTGACATTGGCCGCATGTCAGTTACCAACATATTAAGTATGGCATCTGTTACAATGGCTGCTTGTTGAGGAGTGCATGGGGGATTTCTCCTATGAATAAATTCACTCATGGTGAGCTGTTTCTTTCTGAAATAAAAAAACAGCATTTGAGTATGCAAGGAGAAACAATTTATGTTTAAATCAATATTTGCATTGTTTTTAATGATAATTACTGTTGGCAAGTTGACAACCATGATTAATGAAAAAAAAATCTAAATTATAAACAACATATTATGTTTTAACAATTTTTGGTAAAAAAATTTACACAGACATGATGTTCAGATGTGAAGATATAAACCAAAACATCTAAAATATATAATCAATTAAATTTTTATTTAAAATTAAATGAATTATAGGGATATATTGATAAATTAAATATAGAAAGACTGAAAACAAACGTGTGAACTAGAGCCGCAGTAGATCGAAACTTTTTAAAACCTTTTTATTACATGGCTTGGATGAATTCCAATGTATGCGGTCTGTTATTTCTTGATAACAGACCGCTCGCTGCGAAATATAACACATCGTTGCCATGAAAAACAGAGCGTTGCTATGGACGCAGGATTCTAACCGTAGAGACGGAACGGACTATTTTCTTTAGCGAAAGCAATACAATCGTTTTTAAATCAATAAACTCAGGACAGGAAAAATTATGCATTCGCTAAAAACTACTGACTACAGTGACTAAAAAAATAATCTTTTACTGCTGTTATTAACTGCCTTTATATTTAATTCGCCTTTAACCATTTAATTTAACCTATTTCTGCGGTAGCGCTATTATAATCCATCACTTATGTTGCGAGCGAACTGATTGCGCAACCTGATGCTCGAGACAAAATAGATCTAGTGTGACTGTCCCGAAGTTGGTAAACAAAGCTGTTTACACAGTAGCATTGAATTAAACCAGACTATACTATTTTCACATCTTCATATAATGAGAATATAGGCTACAGTTTTTGCTTACCGTGCTGATGTTTCACCTTCATCCGTTACACCAACGTGTTTCCTCTTCAGGTGTTCGTGCATCACTTTGGTACTTCCATGCCACACAAGCTCAGCTTTGCATAACTTGCAGATTACAGTCTTATTTGCTGCATTTAATGTAGAATGCTCCCATGCCTTAGATGACTTGGGGCGCACACTTTTTTCTGCCGCCGATTGATCTGTCATTTCTCTCCGATGAACATTACTCTCTGCCATTTCGCGTGTGACTGTTGTCATGAAAGTGACGTCATCAGTAACGCTCCCCGTGACGTGAGCAGACCAACTAATCGACAATGACATTCGTTGACAACGATTTTCATAATCGATTATTATCGATTTTATCGATTAGTTGTTGCAGCCCTAGGTGTGATAGAACTTCAAGACCCTAGGCATAGTTGTCTATAGTAACATGAAAGCAAATAAGAAGAACCTGTCAAAGTCTATAACTCTTGATTAGTTTGATTCCATAATAACCCAATGGAAAAACTGCTAAGCAAGTGCATATTGATTATCTGGAAGGCAGGCTACACGAATAAACAAGGTAAGCAAAGGGGCGAAATGGATCGCTGATTCCTGCCACTTTGGTGAAAACTTGCTGGGACCCGAGGGCTATATATGCCTCTTGCAATAGGTTCAGCAGATAACATTGGAGGACAGGCTTTGACCCCATAGGTGGTATCTATTTCCTTCAGATTTAGTCAAAGAACATCACTGGAACAGAACAATACATCCACACAGAGCAAACTTGAACTAATATAAACTTCTTCTTATGATTAATTTTCACACTTTTATCATACAGTGAGCAGTGGTGTAGTAAATACCTAAAGAGTTACATATGCCAAATAAGCATACATGTAAGTGACTACATGTAGTGTGATAGGTACTTCAAAACCCTTGGCATAGTTGTCTATAGTAACATGAAAGCAAATAAGAAGAACCTGTCAAAGTCTATAACTCTTGATTAGTTTGATTCCATAATAACCCAATGGAAAAAAATGCTAAGCAAGTGCATATTGATTATCTGGAGGGCTGGCTACACGAATAAACTAGGTAAGAAAAGTGGCGAAATGGATCGCTGGGTCCTACCACCTTGGTGAAAACTTGCTGGGACCCGAGGGCTATATAAGCCTCTTGCAAAAGCGTCAGCAGATAAAATTGGGGAACAGCCTTTGACCTCATAGGTGGTATCTTTTCCCTTCAGATTTAGTCAGAGAACATCACTGGAACAGAACAATACATCCACACAGAGCAAACTTGAACTAATATGAACTTTTTCTTACGATTAATTTTCACAATTTTATCATGTAGTGACCGGTGGTGTTGTAAATACCTAAAGAGTTACATATGGCGAGTAAGAATACATGTAAGTGACTACATGTGGTGTGATAGAAATTCAAAACCCTAGGCATAGTTGTCTATAGTAACATGAAAGCAAATAAGAAGAACCTGTCAAAGTCTAGAACTCTTGATTTGTTTGATTCCATAATAACCCAATGGAAAAAATGCTAAGCAAGTGCATATTGATTATCTGGAAGGCAGGCTAAACAAATAAACAAGTTATGCAAAGGGAAAAAATGGATCGCTGGGTCCTACCACCTTGGTGAAAACTTGCTGGGACCCGAGGGGTATATATGCCTTTTGCAAAAGCTTCAACAGATAAAATTGGGGATCAGCTTTTGACCCCATAGGTGGTATATTTTTCCTTCAGACTTAGTCACAGAACATCACTGGAACAGAACAATACATCCACACAGAGCAAACTTGAACTAATATAAACTTCTTCTTAAGATTAATTTTCAAACTTTAATCATAGAGTGAGCAGTGGTGTAGTAAATACCTAAAGAGTTACATATGCCAAATAAGCATACATGTAAGTGACTACATGTGGTGTGATAGAACTTCAAAACCCTAGGCATAGTTGTCTATAGTAACATTAAAGCAAATAAGAAGAACCTGTCAAAGTCTAGAACTCTTGATTTGTTTGATTCCATAATAACCCAATGGAAAAAATGCTAAGCAAGTGCATATTGATTATCTGGAAGGCAGGCTACACAAATAAACAAGTTATGCAAAGGGAAAAAAATGGATCGCTGGGTCCTACCACCTTGGTGAAAACTTGCTGGGCCCCTTGGGGTATATATGCCTCTTGCAAAAGCTTCAGCAGATACCATTGGGAAACAGCCTTTGACCCCATAGGTGATATCTTTTCCCTTCAGATTTAGTCACAGAACATCACTGGAACAGAGCAATACATCCACACAGAGCAAACTTGAACTAATATAAACTTCTTCTTACGAATAACTTTCACACTTTTATCATATAGTGACCAGTGGTGTTGTAAATACCTAAAGAGTTACAAATGCCAAGTAAGCATACATGTAAGTGACTACATGTGGTGTGATAGAAAGTCAAGACCCTAGGCATAGTTGTCTATAGTAACATGAAAGCAAATAAGAAGAACCTGTCAAAGTCTAGAACTCTTGATTAGTTTGATTCCATAATAACCCAATGGAAGAAATGCTAAGCAAGTGCATATTGATTATCTGGAGGGCTGGCTACACGAATAAACAAGGTAAGCAAAGGGGCGAAATGGATCGCTGGGTCCTACCACCTCGGTGAAAACTTGCTGGGACCCGAGGGGTATATACGCCTCTTGCAAAAGCTCCAGCAGATACCATTATATATCGGGGATATATCGGGTATATATATAGGGTATATATCTCTAAGCAAGTGCATATTGATTATCTGGAGGGCTGGCTACACGAATAAACAAGGTAAGCAAAGGTGTGAAATGGATCTCTGGGTCCTACCCATACGGAAATGTAATATATGAACATGTATGAAATAAACATATATTAAATATATCCACATAGAAAGTGAAAACATATATGTACATATATATCTGCCCATATATAAAATCTATTCGAAAATGGAACAATTTCATATATTGACATATAAAACTAGCCCATATATTTCATGTATGTATAATACAGTATTTTATATATATGTCACATATATAATTATCAATATACATGACATATCTTTATTTGTATATATGTTTAATATACAAACTACACATATATGCATAGCATATTGCTTACATACATGTAACATATATATGTCCTTAATATGTTATTTTAATATAGTCAATTTTAATATAATTTTAATAAGTCTTAATATATATTATATATTTAAAATTAAATATTATATATATATATATTATATCACATGTATATGGAATATTTAAATGACATGTATAAAAACATTGTGCGCACATATATTTTCTTATGTTTTTATATGATGTATATTAATTGCAAAATATTAATGTATGATGTAAACTAAACAAATGTAAAAAAAAAAACATGCTTTAATTTCTTACAAATTTTTAAATATAGGTAATGGATGTGTACTAACACACTTGTGATGCACATGACATGGCTAAGCCTTAAATGTTAAACGGTGCAGTTAGCAAAAAAGAAGTAATACAGTAAAACAGTTAAAACATTAAAACTTTATTAAAAAAGTTAAAATTTAAAAAAATTGTTAAGCTGCGCAAAATAGAAAACTCCTGAACACACAGTATTATATACTAGTGATGTCCGGTTGGTGAACGAATCGCTCTTTTGAACCAGTTCTATTTTAGTGAATCGTTCGTAACAGTTTGTGTCTTGTGTTAGAGCTGATCCATAACTACTCACTTTTGGACCTGACAGTCTCCTCTGACTCGACATCTGACTGACCCGGAGTATTTTACTCCAGTAACTCCAACAGTTCACTGAACTGAGACATGTTGTGCTGAGAGAAGTGATGAGTACGAGTAGCTGATACTGAGCATGCGCGCACTACCGAACGTACAGGACAGGTACAGCGGTTCTCGGATAACCAGTACAGTACTACAGAACTGAGAACTGTTTATTTCGGAAGTGTTCGACTACTGAGAACCTGATGAGCTCAGCATGCGTGCAATTTTTTCAGAGGGATGAAATGCATGTTTCTTAAATATTTTGTTGAACATCGAAGTGTAACAAAATAAAACATTAAAAAACATGTTTATCACATACTGTCTTTTGGAAACGAATGGATTGTAAAACTAAATTATTATTATACTAAAACATCTTCAGGAACAGCTCATTTCATTTCTAAGTAAGTTGATATTTGACGTAAACACTTGGCAAGGTTTTAAAGGGGTCATATAATGCCATTTTTGTACAAGCTAATATGATTCTTTAGGGTCTAAATTAAAAGTTTGTAATATACTTTAATTAAAAATTATCATTAGTATTGTAAGAAAACACTAATTTTACCTGGTCAAAAACAGCTCTGTTTTCAGCACGCCGTTTCAGTGCATGTGTCTTTAAATGATAATGAGCTTTGCTGACCCCGCCCCTCTGTTCTGTGGGTACACCGTATTAGACATTCTCTGACCGTATCTAACACAATAACCACGTGTTATTCGTTTTAAACGTGGGATTATGAATTATATTGAGAACGTCGTACATAGAAAACATGCCGTAATGTACCCTGAGTGTAAACCTTAGATGCATTCATCGTGAAGCCTGCAGCAAGGTTTGCAAATTTCGCAAAGATTAATATAAATACTAATATAAAGGTTAATAAAACATTACACTCACATCTTCTGGAGGTTCAGCAGGAACACGTTGGTACCGATCCGTTTTTTCTCGTTTGTAAAGCTGTCTGGTGTGAAATGATTCGCAAACATGAAAGCACAGACGATCGTGGGGAATCCCCGTGAGGGAATCCCCGCGTCAATCCTTTGGGCATATCGCTTCAAAAACAAAACTCAGCCACTGCTTCTTCAACGGCTCGGATTTAGGAACATCCAAATGACTGCTGTGTTCCTTATTACATCTAAGAACAGAACACCACAATCGCTTAGACGCCATTCTACTCCAGCATATCAACAATGGCGGACTACTATGACGACGGCTGTCACAGCTCGCTCAGGGCGGGTCTTGTGTTGAAACACGGCTGTCAATCACAATAGCGGGAGGGGCGTACGATCTTATGACGTCACAATATCGAACGGCTTGATTTCAGAGATGGTCAAACATATAAGGAGATTAAAACAAAACCACTGGATGGATTTTTATCATGATAGGATGGTTGTGTACAGGCACTGCCAACAGACATTTCAGTGCAATCAACTTGTAAAAGTGCATGTACCATTATATGACCCCTTTAAGGGTGCAAAGTAAATGTTTATAATGTGTTAATCAAAACATAACATATTAAACATACTGGAGACATGCATCGACTTTTCAGTTTTGTCGGCTATAGGCTATATTCAGGTTTCAGCCGTTCTCAGCTCAGTGGACGTACAGTATAGACCTAGTAGGTTTCGCGGAAAAGAACCGGACTTCCCATCACTATTATACAAATACAATATTACAACAAAACATTAAACAAGCCCAGAACAGGAAAATCCACCAACATGTATATGATACAGCCTGTTCATTTTCTCATGTTTGTTGAGTCTTTTTGGATGTCCTCAACTAAGTGACCTTTTGATTAATAGCTACCTCTAATTGCCCCCTGGTGGTTCCAAGAAATTTCTGTATCACTGCATCTGTAAAAAAGACAAAGAAAAGCATTTTAATTTTTTAACATTTATCTAAGGACATCCAAATTATAATCACCTAAAACACACTAAATAAAAATTCATGAAACATCAGTTCATGCATTATAGTCAACGCGTGCATTCTCGTTTAAACTACCCTTTAGAATGGCAACCAACAGTTTGAAGGTCCAACTTCAAAGGGTCTACACAATCCCAACCGAGGAATAAGGGTCTTATCTAGCCAAACCACGACATATTACATCATCACGTAAGTTGTGACGTAGGTGGAAGTACCGACCCAGTGCCGAAAAACCTCTCATTTTCTCCTCCAACTTCAAAATTATGTCCGACATCGATGTTTTACCTTTATGTTTTACAGTGTTTGTTTTAACACTGGGTCGGTTCTTCCACCTACATCACGCGCATGACCTTTCCAATGTGAAAACATAATATGTCATGCAGAAGCAGAACAAAGTCAAGCATTTGCGGTTAAAAAGTATATCAATGTTTATTTTAAGAAAATGACAGATGGTTTGACCCTTATTCCTCGGCTGGAATCGTGTAGAGCATTTGAAGCCCTTTGAAACTGCATTGATGTGGACCTGATTTGCACCCGTTGGTTGCAATTGAAGTCCATTATATGGAGAAAAATCCTGTAATGTTTTTCTTAAAAAACGTGATTTCTTTTTTAATTGAAGAAAGAAAGACATGAACATCTTGGATGACAAGAGGGTGAGTAAATTATCAGGAAATTTTAATTTCTGTTTTTTTTTTTTCGCCTGTTTTTTTCTGTTATTATTTTCAGACAATCCATTATCAAAACAAAAACTTCAGAGTGTTGGGTTGTGCTAGCCGCCATTTTGTGCATGAATGCGGTTCTTCTTTGGGTTTTTTTGGTATTTTAATTGGTTTTAATACGTTTTTACTGTAGTACCTTGCTGATAGCTGTTCCTACAGTAGTGTTTGGAAAACAGCATACTCACAGTTTCCTGTGAGCTGGAAGGTGATGCCAGTTGTTCCTGTGGGCTCTGTTCCTTCGTTTCAAGCCACTTCCCCACTTTGCTCATTGTACAAAGGAGTTTTGGCATTTCTAGGAAGCAAAACAGTTAAAAAATTGAGATTTTCAGTATCAGTATTTTCAGTTTCTTTAGCAGAAAATGAAGATCAGCTTGCCCAAAACAGTAAGCTCGGAAATAATAGCAGAGTGGATAATAGCTGATGGCATTAAAACAGGTAAACAGATATAGACTTTTATAAGCTTTACCATAAGTAAAAACAGGCAGAGCAACATAAACATCTCTGACAGACTGCTTGTACTTGGCTGTGAAAAATGACTAACGTTAATCCTGTAAAGATCTAGGGAAAATTGTAGATTATTAGGTACTCCTAGCTTTGGTTGATTCATTTTAAGTATTTAAAGTATTTAATTTCTAAATGTAGTAATTCATTTGCAAAGTTATATATAATAATAATGATTTTGTTTTATTTTATCCTGAAGCAACAACTTAATAGTGGGTAGTCAATTTCAATTTTTTTTTTACATTTGCAGATTCTAGTTTTGGGTTTCAGTAAAAAAAACAAAAACAAAAAAAAAGACTTGTGACCTTTTTGGGGCTAGATGGTCCATCATTACTGTACTTGAGTATTATTGTATTAGTTCTAGACTCTAAAGGCAAATATTGTATTTTTTTCTCCACTAACTTAATTAACTTTACATGTGTCAGGCAGTTGAAATCGAAATTCTCACATATCTTAACTTAATGATGCAGTGTAATAATCTGGGCCTCATATTTAACGTAGTTAGCTCTTAAACATAAAAATAAGAACATGAAAATGCAACGCACACAATAAAGCAGTATTAATAGCAAAGTTCAATATATATATATATATATATATATATATATATATATATATATATATATATATATATACTAACAGTTAAACACTGAATATCTGCTCAATCATCTGTAACATTAACCTACTAGCTACCTCTGATAGTTTATAATATCATGCAGTTCAGCGATTATTTAAATTATTTATTCACTATTGCAATATCAATGTGTGAATTATAATTAAAGTTCAGAAATTAACTTACCTGCAACTTTATGCACCGTTGCCTCGAACTAAGGCCATCCGTCTTTTCTTCAAGAATCCACCTCTAAATATACAGATCTGTCATCAAGTCTGTCTAAAATCATTAATATTTAAGTTTTTTTATGTGTGATGCTCCAACTAACGTTATCCGTTTCTTTGTTCTCTCGACAAGGACGAACATTCTCCTATCCGTTGGTTGGTGTCGTCTCTGGATGCCGATACACGTAATAGTAGGCGGTCTTTTGATTGCGTTTGAATTTTGGTGCGCCTAATAAAGATAGGCGGTGGGACACATGCTAAATGCATGGCCTAGTCTCAGCCTCAGACGTCACGCCCACGGAACGTTGGCTAAACGTCTGATGCATATGGTACACTTAACTGGAAACACTTCAGGAATGTCGAAGTCGTCATCTGATTGGTTGAATTTTATCGGATTTCCGGGGGGCGCGAGTGTCGCGTTTATTTTCGGTCAGCCGGGAAACAAAGCGCAGACGTGTGATTGCGGAAGAAAAACTGTTGTGTTTACATGAGTGACAATGAGCATTTATCAAGATCAGCTAAACGTAGTATACGTGCACGAACAGATCAATGACTTACTGCTTGTTTTCTTCTCCTTCTTTGATTTTCTATGCTGACTGACTTGTTGCACGCCGGTCTGTTGTTGTGGGGACATTTCCAAGCCCCGTAACGTGACGCTGAATGAAACGAACTGTAATTGGTTGTTTGACATGTCGGTCAAACGGCCTTATGGGCGGGCCTTGGCCAAAGAAAGCTGCTATGAATTCCAGACCTTCAGCCGTCAGTCTGGAGGTCTGGCTACGCGAGACTATGCATGGCCTAAAGTGGAGACAGAGGCTACGTTTACACGTGGGTGGCTATTTTCATAAACGGACATTTCACTCCTCTTCGTTTACACATACATGGTTATTTTGAAAAAACGGAGACATTTCCCTTCGTTTGCACGCAAACGGAGGATTCGCCAATGAAACCGATTCTTTCTAAAAACTCCGACCAGAGTGGAGATTTTGAAAATCTTCGTTTGCACGTTTGCATGTAAACAGAGAAAACCGGAGTTTTAGGTAGCGACGTCACAGAATGTGACTATTTTCGGGATTCTGATTGGCTAAGGTGGGCTTGAGCTTCTCGTTACACTGCCACCTACAGATTTGGCATGCTCTTGACAGCATATACACACACAGGTGTTTCTACATGCCTTTGGGACAGCACAGATGTGATTATATTATGACTCAGCTGCATCAGTGCAGTCTAGAGAAATGCATTTAAATTATATTTGGGGTCCCTAGATATATATATATATATTTTTTGGTATTGGTTTGGAGACATATCTTAACTGTGTATTATTCTGTATGCATCTAAATATGTAGTGCATGTTTTAATGTGTATGATTGTATTTTCTAGAATGATGATATTGATGTAAGGTTATTGATGATATGAAAAAAAAATAAGTTTGCAAATATAATTTGTGTAGTATTTGTTTTGTTTTTATTAGCTAATTACGTACAATAATAATAAAAATAAATAAATTGTATTTATAAAAAATTGTGCTAATTCTAAAATGGGATAGAAATTGAAATGAAATGTGGATTGTGTACACTTGTTAAGTTTAAGCTGTTCAAATAAGGAAAACAATGAATTAATTAATAAGGAACACATAAGCATGTAAAATGTATGTATGTTGTTTAAATAAATTGGCACATATAAATTAACATACTGGTGACATATATGGGCATAACATACAAAATTATATAAACAATAATCATATACACCGTATTAATATATGGCAATATATTAATTTAATATGGACAATTTATATATGGTATAAACTTATATCAACATATATCTAGAGATATGTATATATGTGATAGCAATATATTGTCTTATATTTAGCATATATGACGGCACATATAAATTAAACATATTGGTGACATATATGGTCATAACATACAAAATTATATAAACAATAATCATATACACCGTATTAATATATGCCAATATATTAATTTAATATGGACAATTTATATATGTTATAAACTTATATCAACATATATCTAGAGATATGTATATATGTGATAGCAATATATTGTCTTATATTTAGCATATATGACGGCGTCACTTGCGATATAGGGACATATATGTCATATATTACATTTCCGTATGGGTACCATATTGGTGAAAACTTGCTGGGACCCAAGGGGTATATAAGCTTCTTGCAAAAGCTTCAGCAGATACCATTATATATCGGGTATATCTCTAAGCAAGTGCATATTGATTATCTGGAGGGCTGGCTACACAAATAAACAAGGTAAGCAAAGGTGCAAAATGGATCTCTGGGTCCTACCACCTTGGTGAAAACTTGATGGGACCCGAGGGGTATACAGTATAAGCCTCTTGCAAAAGCTTCAGTAGAGACCATAGGTGGTATATTTTCCCTTCAGATTTAGTCAAAGAACATCATTGGAACAGAACAATACATCCACACAGAGCAAACTTGAACTAATATAAACTTCTTCTTACGATTAATTTTCACACTTTTATCATGTAGTGACTAGTGGTGTTGTAAATACCTAAAGAGTTACATATGCCAAGTAAGCATACATGTAAGTGACTGCATGTGGTGTGATAGAACTTCAAGACCCTAGACAAAGTTGTCTATAGTAACATGAAAGCAAATAAGAACCCGTCTAGAACTCTTGATAAGTTTGATTCCATAATAACCCAATGGATGAATTTCAAAGCAAGTGCATATTTACTATCTGGACGGCAGGATACACGAATAAACAAGGTATGCAAAGTGGTGAAATGGATCGCTGGGTCCTACCACCTTGGTGAAATGTCGCTGGGACCCGAGGGGTATATATGCCTCCAGCAAAAGCTTAAGCAGATGCCATTGGGGAACAGGCTATGATGCCATAGAATATATATTTTCCCTTCAAGGTTTAGTCACAGAACATCACTGGTCCCAGCAACATTTCACCAAGGTGGTAGGACCCAGCGATCCATTGCACCACTTTGCATACTTTGTTTATTTGTGTAGCCAGCCCTCCAGATAATCAATATGCACTTGCTTAGCATTTCTTCCATTGGGTTATTATGGAATCAAACTAATCAAGAGTTCTAGACTTTGACAGGTTCTTCTTATTTGCTTTCATGTTACTATAGACAACTATGCCTAGGGTCTTGACGTTCTATCACTCCACATGTAGTCACTTACATGTATGCTTACTTGGCATATGTAACTCTTTAGGTATTTACAACACCACTGGTCACTATATGATAAAAATGTGAAAATTAATCGTAATAAGAAGTTTATATTAGTTCAAGTTTGCTCTGTGTGGATGTATTGTTCTGTTCCAGTGATGTTCTGTGACTAAACCTTGAAGGGAAAATATATCTTCTATGGGATCATAGCCTGTTCCCCAATGGCATCTGCTTAAGCTTTTGCTGGAGGCATATATACCCCTCGGGTCCCAGCGCCATTTCACCAAGGTGGTGGTGTGGCGCAATGGATAAGACACATGCCTTTGGTGTGAGAGACTTGGGTTCGAATCCACTGTGAGACACCAATGTGTCCCTGAGCAAGACACTTAACCCAGGGCTGCCAACTCTCACGCATTGAGCATGAGACTCACGCAAATGACACTTTTCACACGCTCTCACGCCACACATCCATTTTCTCACACACAGAAAAATTGCGGAGCAAAGGGGTACTTTTAATATTAAACTAATTCTCAGCTCTTAGATTCCGTCAATTTTATTACGAAATTCAGACAAAAATATGTTTGGCGCTTGTAAATGTGACGTGACAGATCGCTGAGCGCCTCAGTTCAAGTGCACGTGAACCGATCATCTGTTACTTTTTTATTTAAAGATACAGTACAACTTACCGAAAGTATACATAATATCGACCCCTCGTGGATTTTTCAAGCACTGAAAGAGGTCAATATATAACAGCAGGAGAACAATTATGTCACATAACGTTACATTTACCTCAGGAAAGCCATTTAATGACCATGTTAATTGAATAGAAAAAAATAGCTAGAGAGGAGGTTTTGCTGAGCACTATATTACATATTTATTATATTTTTACTTATGCCATTAAATAATTGTTATTATAACAAAAACTGCATTATATTTAATTTGTTATTTTTAACCTTTAATAATACCAGCAGATTAGGCCTTCTATGTTTACAGCATTAGGTGAGATTATTTTTTTAAATAAAATTTAAAATAAACATGTATCCAAATGAGTCAATATTGAATCAAAATCGGAATCAAATCACAAGAATGGAATTGAAATCTTGAAATTTTTGTCAAGCAATAATAAAAACTGTATAGCCTACTACCAGTCATTGTACAACATCGTAAACATTGTAACATGTTGTCACTAAACTTCATAAAATTCTATTTAGTTACCAAATGTTTTTTGGTAACTAAATACCAAATCTCCCCTCCCCCCCCCCCCAAAAAAAAAAAAAAAATCTCACTCCAAGCTAAACTCAAATGTTGGCAGCCCTGCTTAACCCCTAGTTGCTCCAGAGGCGTGCGACCTCTGACATATATAGCAATTGTAAGTCGCTTTGGATAAAAGCGTCAGCTAAATGAATAAATGTAAATGTAAATGTTTATTCGTGTATCCTGCCGTCCAGATAGTAAATATGCACTTGCTTTGCAATTCATCCATTGGGTTATTATGGAATCAAACTTATCAAGAGTTCTAGAGGGGTTCTTCTTATTTGCTTTCATGTTACTATGGACAACTTTGCCTAGGGTCTCGAAGTTCTATCACACCACATGTAGTCACTTACATGTATGGTTACTTGGCATATGTAACTCTTTAGGTATTTACAACACCACTAGTCACTACATGATAAAAGTGTGAAAATTAATCGTAAGAAGAAGTTTATATTAGTTCAAGTTTGCTCTGTGTGGATGTATTGTTCTGTTCCAGTGATGTTCTTTGACTAAATCTGAAGGGAAAAGATACCACCTATGGGGTCAAAGCCTGTTCCCCAATTGTATCTGCTGAAGCTTTTGCAAGAGGCTTATATACCCCTCGGGTCCCAGCAAGTTTTCACCAAGGTGGTAGGACCCAGCGATCCATTTCGCCCCTTTGCTTACCTTGTTTATTCATGTAGCCAGCCCTCCAGATAATCAATATGCACTTGCTTAGCATTTTTTCCAATGGGTTATTATGGAATCAAACTAATCAAGAGTTCTAGACTTTGACAGGTTCTTCTTATTTGCTTTCATGTTACTATAGACAACTATGCCTAGGGTTTTGAAGTTCTATCACACCACATGTAGTCACTTACATGTATGCTTACTTGGCATATATAATTCTTTAGGTATTTACAACACCATTGTTCACTATATGATAAAAGTGGGAAAATTAATCGTAAGAAGAAGTTTATATTAGTTCAAGTTTGCTCACTGTGTATGTATTGTTATGTTCCAGTGATGTTCTTTGACTAAATCTGAAGGGAAAAGATATAGCCTATGTGGTCAAAGCCTGTTCCCCAATGGTATCTGCTGCAGCTTTTGCAAGAGGCATATATACCCCTCCGGTCCCAGCAAGTTTTCACCAAGGTGGTAGGACCCAGCGATCCATTTCGCCCCTTTGCTTACCTTGTTTATTTGTGTAGCCAGCCCTCCAGATAATCAATATGCACTTGCTTAGCATTTCTTCCATTGGGTTATAATGGAATCAAACTAATCAAGAGTTCTAGACTTTGACAGGTTCTTCTTATTTGCTTTCATGTTACTATAGACAACTATGCCTAGTAACTCATAATTACCCAATGGAAGAAATGCTAAGCAAGTGCATATTGATTATCTGGAGGGCTGGCTACACAAATAAACAAAGTATGCAAAGTGGTGCAATGGATCGCTGGGTCCTACCACCTTGGTGAAATGTTGCTGGGACCCGAAGGGTATATATGCCTCCAGCAAAAGCTTAAGCAGATACCATTGGGGAACAGGCTATGACCCCATAGGAGATATCTTTTCCCTTCAAGGTTTAGTCACAGAACATCACTGGAACAGAACAATACATCCACACAGAGCAAACTTGAACTAATATAAAGTTCTTCTTACGATTAATTTTCACACTTTTATCATACAGTGACCAGTGGTGTTGTAAATACTGTTAATGAAAAATTCATTGTTCTTGTGTCCATTCATTTAAAACTTGTTGATTTCATTTGAGTGTGTGTAAAAGCATTTCTAACAGCTGAATTGGGGGTAGGAAAGAGCAGATGTAATAAACCAGATAGCCCGGGGAGATAACAAACACCTAGGCACGAGAAAGAATCTTAGTCGAAGAATACAGGATGTCATATAGTAGGGTCCCAGGCCCCCTCCTGAGGAAAGCAGGAGGTCATTTAGATTGTAAATGAAGGCCTTTTGGCTTCTCAGGGACAAAGAACAGCATGACCTGCCCAGGGGGGGGGGGGTAGAACCAGTCCATACTAGATGTCTTTAAGGAAATTTACAGAGACTGGGAAAGGAGGAGTCAAGAATGTCAGAAACCTGTATAAAATGTCTCAGTTTTATTATGTCAGTAGGCTTTCTGTTTCACATCTGGGTGGCTGCGGTTGCGAAAAGATTCCTCAAAGAATAAAGCCTTTTTCTTCTTTATTACAATTTTGCCCTTTTGAGTGTTGTCTTACACCTGTGATGCTGTTTTTCCAAGTGAGATAAAAATTGCTTTTACAGCTGGTGTCAAGAAGAGGGATCCTGTGCGGACGCTTCTTCTCCTGGTCCTGAGAACGGATTTGACGGGAAAGTGCACAACCTCGGCAGCACCTAGGCAGCCGTCTCATACCTCGACGGTTTGAGATAGAAACTCAACAGATTACGAGAGAGAGAGGCAAAACCCCGCACTCAGGGCCAGTGAAAGAAAACTCCCACCAGGATTAAAAAATCCGCGACGATTGCGAGAAAAAAACAAAAAAAAAACAGAAAAGCATCTCTGGGTAAGAAACGGCAAATTGTTTTATTGAAGTTTAAGTGTGGATTGATAATTGTGAGTGAACATGAACCATGTTGGCTGAGTTTTGCTTTTTGGTACGAGCGAAAGGTGATTCAGGGGAATCACAAATTTTTTGGGGTAAGAGAAAGAATTGATCTGAGGAATTCGGATCAGTTTCTACCTCACTTAGCTCGTTGGTGGACGGAAAGCCCACAGGTGATTCAGGGGAATCACAGATTCAGGGGAATCACAGATTCAGGGGAATCACAGTTATTGATTAATTAGTTTTACTCAAAAGTGCTAGTAACCAAAAAAAAAAAAAAAAAAAAAAAACCACGTCAAATCAGAATTAATCGAGCGCTGGAAAGTGCTTATAGGAAGTTTTTGAGTGAAACGTAATTACAAACCACCCGACCGATCTTGGGGTAAGGGAAAGATCGGGTCTGTTGAAGACGTTTGACAGATACTGTAAGGCACGTGTCGAATTGTGAAATCCAGAAAGTAGGTTCAGCCAAAATGGGATCATCAAACAGTAAAACAGATAATTTTTATACACCAATTTTCTGTCAAAGGAGAAATAATGATGGTGGTAAATGTAAATGTATTTCCCCGAGGCGGGAACCTTGAGTAAGATAAGACTCAATGTTGTAAAAGAATCAATAGAAAAGAACGAGGGAAAACAGAATGGTTGTTGTGTGTGTGTTAAACGTGTGTAAAGGATCTTTATGTGTGGCTGATGAAACTTTGAGCAAAGCTATGACTGATGATTTGAGCAGTGTTGTGAATGATGAGCATATGAGATTGTACAAAAGTAGCCTACAGGGTTTTCTGAAATGCTAACTTATCCGTTACTAGTCAGAAAGGGTTGTTGAAGTTTGTTCATGAGTGTAAAACTGTGAACGGACAGTGAATTGTTGGATGGGAAAGAAGCAGATAAAAGAGAACAGAGTCGATGCAGAAGGAACTGATATGTAGGGAACGATAGAGTTCATGGAACTATTTATGAACGCCTGATTAAGTCAAATTAAGTTGAAATGGTACGAAAAGTGAGTTTTAGATGGAAATGGGGCGTTGAGTATGATTAACAGGGATTGGCATGATATAAGGATAAGGAATGTTTCATTAAGTAAAACGATTGTCTTTTGAACCTAAAGGGTCCAGCTATGCTGGGAGTACAGCAACAGCGCTTGCTTGTTCAAACCAGCTTCTGGATGTTAAATGTATACTTGTTTTGTAATCAGTGTTGTTGATGATAATATCAAATTAGAAAATGTCCAGAGATTGGATATTTTGTTGATATTAAGCCATTTAAGGAAATATATTGTTTTATAAAGGAAATTATGGGTTGGAGATAATTTCCCCAGACATGTGTGACTAAAGTTAATCAGAAACTTTGTGAAACCCATTTAGAATATTTAGATTTTCCGTGTCGCTTATGAAAATTAATGTTCTGCCAATAATAGTGATGTGAATGTGCTTTATTGTATTAATGTTATGAAAAGAGAACAGAGTATTGAAGAATAGATTGCCATATTTTTGTAACAAGAGTTGAAGGTGCAAGCGGCTAAGATAGCTGTCTGTGTAATTTAGAGACTGAGAAGATTTAGAGAATCTTGTGTTTTCTGTGTAACAGTAGAGATAAGTAGGACTGAATAATTATAATACAATTTTGTGATTTAAGTTGAATCTGCAAACTAACCATTTGATAGAAGAATAAGCTTTTAAAAACCAGTGTTGATGAAATTAATGACACGTTAAAGTTTTAATACTGTATGAAGAGTAACTGAACAGCCCTGATAAATAGTGAGATAAAAAAGAGCAAATGCTGTAAGCAGTTCTGCTCACGCTCTGAAGAGATTTGCAGATGATGTTTAGTAAAAGTTTGATTGTAATTAGAAAGATAAACAATAACTTAACTGGCTCCAAAGAAAGAAAGTGCCAAAATGACACAAATTTAAAGAAAAGTCTGTGTTAATATGGGTTAGAAAGTAGATCAATGTTAATATGATGAAGATTATAATTCGGCTATTGTAATTGAATTTGCAGCTGGGACAGTGGGGGAGAATGCAGAGAACTTATCAGTGGCTCTGTTTGCATTTCCTGAATACAACACAATGTTTCAGAAGTGCAAAATAGGGTGAAGCTGTTAGAAAGATAAAAGGCAGAATAACAGAGAGTGTTTTATTGCAGTCAGCTGGGTCATTCAGTGACTGTATGCGCACTGTATGACTGTAAAAGTAAATGAGGGAGAAATAAAGTTGATAGTTGGAACTTTTGAAAGTTGTAAGAAGATTGAAAGATTTAAGTGTAAGGAATTCCTTTTGAAAGGAAAGAACTATAAAAAGTACCGGTTGACATAAAATTACGGATAAGACTAAATGAGTTGCAAAATATTTTAAAAGTACCGGTCACTAAAAGGATGATTGTGTTTTGAATGAAATGCTTTGATAAGGTTTTAGATGATATGGAGAGACAAATCTAATGATTTATAATGATAATCAAAAAAATGTATCACAAGCAGGGAGCAGCCTCAAAAGTGAATCATAGAAGCAGATTGATAAACTCCTAGAGAAAACATTGAAGTAAAATTGAAATGAAATTGTTATTAAGAACTAGAATAATTCGTATTATTTCTTTAAGATAAAATAAACAGAAGCAGTGTTACAGGATTAACAGTTGCTAAATGTAAAATGTGTAAAAGGCATTTGATTAAACAAAGGCTTGTTAATGTTGATTTTAAAAGATAAGATTGTGATTTGGCCAAAACAGGTTTGCTTATCTAAATCTGGCATGTGCTGTAACTGAAACTGCCACAGTTTCAGTGCAACAGAGACTCATTCGGAGTGGATATTTGTAATGTCTAAATTACAATACATGTAATTTATGGAAAAGATGCCTTAAGATGGGCTACAGTTAAAGAAAAGATGGCAGATAAAGTCTGAAGTTAAAGGTTTATGAGAATGCAGTGTACCAGTCCTGATGCCTCAAGAGTCTCTCTCTCATTCAATGTCAGCTGAAAACTGTTGTCTGAGGCTGTGTAAAGCACAGTGTTTCAGTTGAACAGATTCATAGATGCGGAAAAGCTAAAACAAATCATGCTACAGGCAGTTCAGATTTGACAAATTTAGAGGACAATTTGTAAATGTTTTAAAAGTAAAACTGAATGATTTTAAAGAAGTCTTTAAAATAATAATGCAGACCTTAAATGATAGAAGTGACATTTTTGACTAGTTTATTTTAGGACCGCTTCTTTGTCTGATTTTAGCCTCCACCATAAAACAGGGCTGATGGCTCCGGCTACAGAAGTAACAGTACACTGAATGTACGATTGTGATCTAAATTCACTGACCATAATCTAAGCAGGTTGCTACCTTTAAGATGATTAATGAATTTAAGTGATTAAATACTGTTGTTATTAACCTGTCTCCCTGTGAACACTATTAGGTCAGAATGGCTCTGATGACTCTTGAATGCGCCTTTTTCTAAGCTCCAGAAAACAACAGATTATGTTGAAGAAAACGGTCACAGATTCTGTGATGGGAAAAAGCGGTTACCAGTGTGTACGAGTGATTACTTCAACGACGGGTACGATCTTTTAGGCCAAAAGGACAACCTAAGACAGAAGGGTCACGCAAAAACACTGGGCATTTCCTGATGGAGGTGTTTTTTTTATGTGAGAAAGGTATTAGAGTTGAGCGGTGACTGTGAGGCCAGCAGCATCAGCAAACCATTGAGAGGCGAGATGAGCTGTAAGAAGTTACGGCCGTCTGACCCAGAAAATGTGAGTTCCTCTATATACCACTCACCAGAAACCGCGTTGATTGAATGGCTTGTTTTTCTGACAAGTGTCTGCAACTATGCCAGGGGACAACACCCTGAAGAAAAGACAATTATAGGTTAAGAGCTGATCTGAATGGGCATTCAGGAGCCAGCAGAGACCATTGAACTAGTGGTTATCTGTTGTGGAGACAGCTTGAAAAAAAAAAAAAAAAAAAAAAAAAAAAAAAAAAAAAAAAAAAAAAGTTGTAATGTTAGTTGCCTGATGAGCAAGGAAAACACAGAGATTTGTGTCGATGCTGAACTAATGTGTCAGTTCTGACTCCTGTAGATCATTTAGACATGACAAAGGACCACTATAAGACATGGTGGTGGCTAAAGATGACTCAAGAGAATTTTCTGGAAAACAAAGGTTAGGTAAATTGAGTATTTAAACTAAAGATAACCTTAGAAAAGATCATAGAACGATTGAATATGACTATGATTATTTTAGTTACAGTCCTAGGAGGCTGTTGAAAAGATTATTTGCTTATAATGAGAGAGAAAGAGACTGCTTGAGTGGAGGAAGAGGATGGTACTCTGTCTGTTCTTCTGTTATCAGTCAGCCAAAGAAAGCTGAAGCAAAGTAATAATTATGCACCAAAACAATCCAGCTGACTTTTCTAAAATCAGATGAATAATGAACAGACATGCTTTGAAACTGGTTAAGAGGCCATAAAAACATTAGATAAAAGATACAGGAAAATGTAAGGTTAAAATGTCATTTAAAATTTAAATCTTTTTAGAGAAAAGATATGAATAAGAAATATGAGCAGTTCATAGTCAGGGATGAGTGTGAGTGTTAATTCATGTTTGTACAGTATGTGTTAGTTTAGGACAACTATTCTGTCTGAATAGTGTGTATACATGTGTCATTAACCTCTGGAAAGAGTGTTTTAGCATTATAGATGGGTTAAGGCAAATGACAAAGTAAGCTGAGGATTGTGAGTCAATCTGATGAGAAGGCAACACAGAACAGGATGAGCTTTAAGTTGATTGATCATCGAGCTCTGTCTGTTAATTATTATTTTGGTCATTCATGATGTGCAGTAGATTTGAATTACTTTCTGGACAGGTTTAAGTATTGATAAATTAGAATTGTGAAGTCGTAGATAGCCGTCAGTCATGTGTTGAGAAAAAGTTATAAATTTGACAGCAACAAACACGTACAGTAGGCTAAGTAAATATCAGATTATCCAGAGAGCCCTTAACAGTTATGTATTGTAAAAAGGGGAAGATTGTTATTCGACTGACGTTGACGAAGTGTACTGACGCTGACAAAGTGTACACGACCTGACCTGACCAATTGATGACCGGGAGAATGTTCGTAGATGACAGTTGATTAAGAGACCAAACAATAGGCCTGAAAAATCAAGAAACGCTGTGAGACTAGGGGCCGTTGCCTTAAAAAACAATTTGATAAGAAGATGAAATTGTGGCCTTAAGTAATATTTTTATTTCAGAGGCAGAGAAAGATGGGAAACTTGGCTGAAGGACAACGTTTGGGTTAGCAAACTTTATCCAAACAAATGTTACCAAATAAATATGAACAAATATTGCAGTTTTCTATAGCTCAAACAGTAGAGCGTTAGCGCTTGTAACGCCAAAGTCATGGGTTCAATTTCCGAGGGAAAGCAAGAACTGATAAGAATGTAAATGTGTACTTTGAAATGGAAGTCACTATGAATAAAAGCGTCTGATAAAAGTAAGAGAATTTTATTATGTTAAATTTATGCACAAGATGGGTGTCGTGCATCAAGAGGAGGATGAATATGCTCATGGCGGGAACAGGAGAACGCACAGTAAAACAAGTGGTCAGATGAGTCTTTGAACTTTTTAGTATGGATAATTTGTATTCAGGCCACAAACAAAGACATTTCGGCCTCACAGGTGGGAAAAACAGTAAATCCAGGGGGGAAGGGCTAAACCCATTGTCTTCACAGCAGGCTGAGAGGTTATCTAGCTTTGACCTCATCGGTATATGAGGACAGTAAAAGTCCAGGAGGGGTTTATTTGAAGAACTTTATTTGTATTAACCAGCTAGATCTGGTTTACTAAGGGGTTCACATTTGCTGAAAGCCATCGCACAGGTGGGAAGATAAATGTTGGGAGGACATTGGGTTTAATTGTGTGCATTGTTTGTATTTTAAGTGTGCTAATAACAAGAATTGTTTTGACAGGAAACGCCGGAGCAGATGTGGCAGCACAGCAGACAAAAGAAAACTATGTGACAATAACCTCAACATTTGTTTTTCTTTACAGAAGATGCAGACTTTTGCGCATGGCATGAGCAAAGTGAAGAAACAGTGCCAAACCCTGTGTAATGCCTAACTTAAAATTTTCATTTTGCAGGATGTCAGGATGGATTGAACCAAACAGAACTGATTCTGTATTGTTTTGTTAACATGAACAACATGGGTTGAATGTTTTTTTCAGGGGAACAAGGACCCTGAGTGCTATTCAATGAGCAAGAAATTATCCGGTGATATGTTTCAGGTTGAAAATTTCACAGGTCACACCAAAGGGACGACACGACACGCGCTCACTAACAAAATCACTTAAGGCCTCCATTCGCAGGTGACAGTAGACAGTAAATGACTCATTCCAGTAGGGGTGCGATCGTGATCTAAGGGAAAATCTTGTAAGGATTTGAAAATGACTGAAGGATGTTAGACCTGGGTCCAAGCATCTGACCTAAACTATACCAACCAACATCAACAACCTCACACGCCAGCGCAAAGAATAAAGTAGGGGATCAATGATATGTGCTAGAAACAAATCTCCCCTGCCAACGTTGGAAAAAATCCTCTCTACGGCATGCAAAGTGTCATATTGGTGAAGATGGAACGTCCATGAGGCAACGAGATGATCAACATATCTGGAGAAAATGTTGACCAATTAATGGTTGAAGAAAAGTTTTGCGATTTTATTTGATTGAATCAAATTAGGGCTTAGTATTGATATACATGAAGGGTATAACTGTTCTTGAATTAAGACTTGAATTAATTCTATTCTTAAAGATTTAATAGTATAATGGGTTTGATTAGAAAACAGAAATGAATTTTTATTATTTTATTGGTTATCAGAGAATGATAAACAGGGGGGAGATGTTAATGAAAAATTCATTGTTCTTGTGTCCATTCATTTAAAACTTGTTGATTTCATTTGAGTGTGTGTAAAAGCATTTCTAACAGCTGAATTGGGGGTAGGAAAGAGCAGATGTAATAAACCAGATAGCCCGGGGAGATAACAAACACCTAGGCACGAGAAAGAATCTTAGTCGAAGAATACAGGATGTCATATAGTAGG
Source organism: Scardinius erythrophthalmus (assembly GCF_964197995.2). NCBI lineage: Eukaryota > Metazoa > Chordata > Actinopteri > Cypriniformes > Leuciscidae > Scardinius > Scardinius erythrophthalmus. The sequence goes on along the minus strand of NC_138224.1, from coordinate 23,963,063 downwards.
GTCCCAGGCCCCCTCCTGAGGAAAGCAGGAGGTCATTTAGATTGTAAATGAAGGCCTTTTGGCTTCTCAGGGACAAAGAACAGCATGACCTGCCCAGGGGGGGGGGGGTAGAACCAGTCCATACTAGATGTCTTTAAGGAAATTTACAGAGACTGGGAAAGGAGGAGTCAAGAATGTCAGAAACCTGTATAAAATGTCTCAGTTTTATTATGTCAGTAGGCTTTCTGTTTCACATCTGGGTGGCTGCGGTTGCGAAAAGATTCCTCAAAGAATAAAGCCTTTTTCTTCTTTATTACAATTTTGCCCTTTTGAGTGTTGTCTTACACCTGTGATGCTGTTTTTCCAAGTGAGATAAAAATTGCTTTTACAATACCTAAAGAGTTACATATGCCAAGTAAGCATACATGTAAGTGACTACATGTGGAGTGATAGAACTTCAAAACCCTAGGCATAGTTGTCTATAGTAACATGAAAGCAAATAAGAAGAACCTGTCAAAGTCTAGAACTCTTGATTAGTTTGATTCCATAATAACCCAATGGAAGAAATGCTAAGCAAGTGAATATTGATTATCTGGAGTGCAGGCTACACGAATAAACAAGGTATGCAAAGGGGCAAAATGGATCGCTGGGTCCTACCACCTTGGTGAAAACTTGCTGGGACCGGAGGGGTATATATGCCTCTTGCAAAAGCTGCAGCAGATACCATTGGGGAACAGGCTTTGACCCCATAGGTGATATCTTTTCCCTTCAGATTTCATCAAAGAACATCACTGGAACATAACAATACATACACAGAGAGCAAACTTGAACTAATATAAACTTCTTCTCACGATTAATTTTCTCACTTTTATCATATAGTGAACAATAATGTTGTAAATACCTAAAGAATTGCATATGCCAAGTAAGCATACATGTAAGTGACTACATGTGGTGTGATAGAACTTCAAAACCCTAGGCATAGTTGTCTATAGTGGTAATGCTGTTTGTGGAGTTGTTTAATTCTCCTCTGCTGAGATCTTCAGAGATTTAATGTGCTGCCATGCATGTCACATTTTTTTGCGGCGCTTATTCCAAACAAAATTTAAAATCTGTCTGACGTTGGAGCTTGACGCCAAACAAACGTTGGGTTTAGACGTCAACCTGACTTTCATTTTCAACCAAAATATGATGTCTTCCTGACGTCACATTGACGTACTGTGCCTGCTGGGGTGTGTTCATTGAGTCTCTTGGTCAATCTGTTAAAGGCACTGTTCTTTTTGTTGCAGCAGATAATCTTGCAGCTCACAGATTGGCAGGCTTTGTACAGTCATTTCGTTCAGAGTATGTGTGCAGATTCTGCCTGGCAACTCAAGACCAGTTTCAATCGCATGATGTTGCTGAGGGTGAATTCAGTCTGAGAACTAAGGTAACTCATGATCTGCATGTCCAGAATGGTCATGAAAATGCTGCATTACTTCGGCTACTTCCATTTATGGTTAGCAATGTTGTACCAGAGGGAGATTGTGCATGGGCAGTGTTAATGGAATTGAAAGACATTGTGGAGTTAGTGCTGTCTCCAACATTTATTGAAGAGATAATTCAGTATCTGCAGAGTAAAATTAGAGACCACAGGCAAATTCTTCTTCAAGTATTTCCAGATTTTAAGCTTCGCCCAAAGCATCACTACGTCGAACATTACCCAGAGCTGATCAGATGTTTTGGACCTCTTGTACATTTATGGACCATGCGTTTTGAAGGCAAACACCGCTTCTTCAAACGTGTTGTGCACGATACACAGAACTTGTGCTTGTGCAAAAATGTGCTGAAGACACTGGCAAGCAGACACCAGCATAAGATGGCTTAACATCTAAGTGCGCCAGCATTCTTCAAACCACATTTCCAGGCATCAACTGTGACATCTGTTTTAGTTTCTACACTACCTGAAGTGGCAATACAGTATATTAAACAGAAGACTGATAGTAACATTATATACTGTGCATCTCGAATCACCATTGATGGGACAAATATTTCTACTGGGGAATATTTTCCAGCTGATTTTGAAGTAGGGTTACCTCAGTCAATCCTCCTTATGAACGATCATGTGGCCTTCCTATGCAAGGAGCACGAGTCCCATTATATTAAACACCAAAGAGCCTTTAATCTGTGTTTAGGTGATATATCTGTTAAAATAATAATAGATTTGAGTGACACAGCCCCCCTTTCTGCCTACAGCATAGAGGGCCAGTTTCTGTTGACGCCAAAGCGATTTCTACCTTTACAATAAGGTAAAGATTTCTACATTATTTGGAAATCCATGTCCATCTTGTTCAAAACTAGATTTTTAACTTGTCTTTTACCTTGTTGTTTTTGTCTCCTAGATGGCGGAATCACAGAAACTTTTACTGAGAGTTTAGTACAGTAGAAGAGTTTACAGTTGATTACAGTAATTAAAGAGAAATTCAGACCTCGTCTTACTTTTGATTTCAACCTCCAATATGAAGACCCAGACTTTGGGGGGCAACTCTGCTTTCTAACAGACATTTCAGAACTGCCAGAGAAGGCCGTATTGAAACTACACAGATCTGAGACTGATGCCGGCTCAGATGCCAACTTCAGACACAAATATACTGCCTAATGCCCCAGGACGCCTGCAGAGTTGGCCTGATGTGTTCCCAGTTCCTTAATTTTCATACAATGTCAAGCACAGCCTAAATGGTAGAAATACGGCCTATCAAAACAGTGGAAAAAAATGTAATTAACAAAAGGCCAAAAACACAATATTCTAGAAAATATGGCCAAGGCAATGCACAGATTTAAGGCTTACCCCAGCGACAAACAAGTAGCTAAAGCAGCTGAGGCTCTTTTTTCTAAGCACCCCTGCCTCACAGAACCAGGAAGTCAATGTGGATGGTATGGCTGGAAGACAAGTTTAAAGTTTAAAATGGGCACAAAACTCAGCAGATCTGGCTGTGACGAGGTGGCTGTTAACTCAGGGAAGAGAAGACAAAATAATCCAGAAAGTGAGTCTCCCTACTCCAACATCAAAAGAGCTCGTCGAGCTGAGGTAAACTACCTACCACATTTTCCAAAAGGAGAGACTGCTGAAAGCTTGAAACATTAAAGATTGCAAATAGTTGAGGAAGTGTCTAAGACAGAGAGAAGTCTTGGGCTGATAGAGAGACTCATGCAAAGTACATTTGCGCTGCGTCGCAAACAGATCGTTGTAGATAACCCATCACAACCAGTGAAGGACTTTTTGGAAAAGTGGCCTGCACTTCGTTTGGAATCTGTGTGTGTTTATGTGTGTCTGTTACTTTTGTTTTCTTGTTTAACATTTTTGTATGTTATTTGTTTGAATGCTTGCTTTCAGATTGCTGCAGATTACAGTTTTTCTCGACTGCTTAAACACGTTTCTTGAAACTATGCCTTGTATTCTCAAAACAGTAAACACAAATCCATAACGTCTCACCCAGTTCCCCAAACATCTTATTTTCAGGTCAAAATAAAGCTCTACACTCAAAACCATTCACTCCTGCTGAAAAACCAAACTTTGCCCTCAGACAGGACACACAAGCCAAAGACAATTGGAAATGTTTGTCTCTTATTCAGTGATAGAATTTTGTTTGCCACCACACCTCCCTGAAGGTTCTCGATGCGACGGTAAAGCGACTCAAATTTTCCTTACTCGTAGCCCAGCCTCCCTCATAGTCATACCATTGACTAAGACATGGGCAACTAGAGTGGCTTGAATTTCATCTTAGACTGCTTGTCTTCTTGCCCTTGCCCTTCCTCCTCCTCCTTCTTATCCCTCCTCGATCTCTTCGTCCATGTCTTTCTGGATCCATTGTTCCAAAACTCAATAAACTGATTTGGGCCATTTTATCTATCTATTGAAGGATCTGATTGATGTGTGTTAAATTTGGACTCTTAGTGTTTCCACCTGGGTAATTGTGTGCTAACTGAGCTGAAGCTGTGCTGACTTGAGTGAACAATATTGAATGCTAGTGCTTTCTAAATGACAACATGGTCTAGGCAATGAGAAACGAAGGGATTTGTGTGTAGAGTTTTGCAGTGACAGTTCAACAAATCTGACTCATGTGTCAAAACACAGAATAGTGTTTATAGTTTAGGGAAATGGGTGTGCTTTTTGATAAATGGCATTATGGTTTTGAAATTTTAGTTCAAAAGCATGGTTATAGTGTTTAAGCAATTGAGAAAAACTGTAATGTCATACCATTATGACATCATTCATGAATAAACATGACGTCTAATGTTTGTATATATATATATATATATATATATACACTCACCTAAAGGATTATTAGGAACACCATACTAATACTGTGTTTGACCCCCTTTCGCCTTCAGAACTGCCTTAATTCTACATGACATTGATTCAACAAGGTGCTGAAAGCATTCTTTAGAAATGTTGGCCCATATTGATAGAATAGCATCTTGCAGTTGATGGAGATTTGTGGGATGCACATCCAGGGCACGAAGCTCCCGTTCCACCACATCCCAAAGATGCTCTATTGGGTTGAGATCTGGTGACTGTGGGGGCCATTTTAGTACAGTGAACTGTTGTCATGTTCAAGAAACCAATTTGAAATGATTCGAGCTTTGTGACATGGTGCATTATCCTGCTGGAAGTAGCCATCAGAGGATGGGTACATGGTGGTCATAAAGGGATGGACATGGTCAGAAACAATGTTCAGGTAGGCCGTGGCATATAAACGATGCCCAATTGGCACTAAGGGGCCTAAAGTGTGCCAAGAAAACATCCCCCACACCATTACACCACCACCACCAGCCTGCACAGTGGTAACAAGGCATGATGGATCCATGTTCTCATTCTGTTTATGCCAAATTCTGACTCTACCATCTGAATGTCTCAACAGAAATCGAGACTCATCAGACCAGGCAACATTTTTCCAGTCTTCAACGGTCCAATTTTGGTAAGCTTGTGCAAATTGTAGCCTCTTTTTCCTATTTGTAGTGGAGATGAGTGGTACCCGGCGGGGTCTTCTGCTGTTTTAGCCCATCCGCCTCAAGGTTGTGCGTGTTGTGGCTTCACAAATGCTTTGCTGCATACCTTGGTTGTAACGAGTGGTTATTTCAGTCAAAGTTGCTCTTCTATCAGCTTGAATCAGTCGGCCCATTCTCCTCTGACCTCTAGCATCAACAAGGCATTTTCGCCCACAGGACTGCCGCATACTGGATGCTTTTCCCTTTTCACACCATTCTTTGTAAACCCTAGAAATGGTTGTGCGTGAAAATCCCAGTAACTGAGCAGATTGTGAAATATTCAGACCAGCCTGTCTGGCACCAACATTCCCATTCTGACATTCAGTTTGGAGTTCAGGAGATTGTCTTGACCAGGACCACACCCCTAAATTCATTGAAGCAACTGTCATGTGATTGGTTGATTAGATAATTGCATTAATGAGAAATTGCACAGGTGTTCCTAATAATCCTTTAGGTGAGTGTATATATATATATATATATATATATATATATATATATACCAACGTACCATCGTGTCACATATGCAAATGTAATCTCAAATACAACAATTTCATTGGCTGCAGTGCGTGTTGTCGCGTTAACATGGACAAATGGTGCGTGTTGACGTGGTCAAAATTCACACGTTCGTTTAAAGACTTTGTCCCCGATCGCCTTCCATAGGGAGGGGCTGTGTGTGGTGTGTGTGTGTGTGTGTGTGTGTGTGTGTGTGTGTGTGTGTGTGTGTGAGAGAGAGAGAGAGGCGTAAGTGACAGAGAGACGGAGGGAGAGCAGAGAAAGGAAATGCAGCTGAACAAATACGCTGCATGTTTTAAATAGCGTTAAAAAAACGGATAAAAAAACTCAATATGTGGCGGCCGGTGAGTGGGAAACACTGCATACAGTGGAGAATCCCAACTAAAACGGTTTAATTTAGCAATTAATCCATTTGGACTTTTGGTAAATATCTTGCTTGCCATATTGTTATCATTATACAAAATCTATTTGCTTGAACTATTTTTTTTCTTTTCCTTTAGCAATAAACTACAGTTTTTCTTAGTCGCTTTGGTGCATTTCTCACATCACTATTTACATTTGCACAACAGTTAGTTCAACCTCTACAACATTTAGTCATTTGTGCACATCATAGTAGCAGTTTCTCATTCCTTCCAACAAATTGCAGATGCTTTTGGACATGCATCAATTGCTTTCATACAACTCTCTGCTGTTTTATAACATTATCATTTGCTTATGTCATGTCAGTCAAAATTAACTATACTTGTGAATGCTGAATAGTCTTTCAATATAAAACTAATAGTCCTCATTTCATTGCTTGAGTCATTACATACAAAAATGTTGAACTAGTTGTCAAAATCTGTCAAGCAAATTTTACAAATTTTTTTAAATCTTTTTTTTTTCTGAAAATGTCTCCTAAATAAAACAATTTCTCTCAGGTGAATCTCAGCTTTCACTGATGAGGAACGTCTGGATGTATGAATGATTACAGTATGTTGGATGTTCAGTTCCAATATTTACTGCAATATTGTTTACAGTTGTGCACAGCTCTACCCAAAGGGAGTTTATGTTTGTTGTAAATAAGGGTGTATTTTTTCTTTTGCACAATGCTGTGAACAAATTAGAATTGCAAAGAGCATATGCAGTAAAAATGTGAAACATACATATTCAGTGTCTTGTACTCAGTTACCTCACTAAATACAGTAATGTGTAACTTTACTGTATTTTTCAAATGGCTGTGTTACAACAAAATATCAAGTGTGATTGAGGTATCTTATCGGTATGCTGTCACCTTACTTCAGGTAAGTATTGTACTGAGATTTAATAAGATAAAAATAAAAAATAAAAAAATAATAAAAAATATATATATAAAATTTCACTATAAGTATCTCTTTAAGGCAGGGCATTTATTTCTCTTCCGTTAACACTGGCCATAGTCGAAGAGTGCATATCCGTTCAGATTTGGACATTTGGAATAGCAAAGGTCAGATATATTACCAAGCCTGCTCAGAATCCGTCCATTCGCACTTCACCGAAATTATCTTATAGCGGCTGCTAACATTTCTGGTTTCGAAGTGGTGGCAAATTTATGTCGTATGTGCTAACGAAGCTCGGTTGCATCACTAAGGCAGATCTTGTTAGACGATCATGCGATTCCCGAGACGTTCAGCTGGCAATCAGTAGTCTCCAATTTCATGATTAAGGTCACACACGTGCATTCCTGACCACTGCAATGCCATAGCTACACACTGTAGTCTTCAGGCGGCTCTGCCTTTCAGCAACCCTTATCCATCACCCTGCCCTCCTCTAACAGTGATCAAATAAATTAGTCACTCTGCTCAATCCAGCTAGACAGTTTATCACTGAAGATGTGACTCCCTACACCTTAAAAGCTTAAATTTCTGCAGAATTGATTTTATGTTTCGCTTTTCTTTCAGATTCCTTATTTCTTATCCGGATCACGGCCGGTTGTTCCTTCCTTTTCTACAATTAGTAAATTGATGTGTGGTGGGTCTCAATGTCCCCATGGTGTGTGAGGGGTTTGGCTTGGAATGTCCTAAATATATTTCATATCCTATGCTGGATTTGTTATTGAGGGTGAGTAAAGCGCATGGTTTTTGCCGTCCCTTTGGATGCAGTCGAGCTGCTGCTCCCGGAACAGGGCTGGAGGTCAACAGCTCATTTTGCAGCTTTGATTACCTCTCACAGACATTATCAAAACTTCTAGCTTATAGTCAAACCAAGTCAGCCAAAGATGGAGAGACTCAAGAAGCATCAACATGTAGACCCCATTTCCGGATGGTTAGGTGATGTATCATGCAGCTTATGCGTAGTATCTTCTAGTATTGAATAGCTCATTCTCTTTGTTATGCTATAAATCATATTCCGGGAGCTGAATGTATAACTTTATGGTTTGTGATGCCACTAATCCAAAGGATGCAGCACAGTCCCTCTCAGCATTGTTGTAGTCCTTAAAAAGCGATCTCTTTAAATTAAATCTTCATGCTTTAACTTTGTGCATTGTAACTTTGCAGTTGTTGATTATGCTTTAACAGTAACATTACAGAAAAGTGAAATCCATTTAACCCCCCTTTATTACCTCCCATCCATATTGGTTTCTTTTCCCATTTTCATATTCAGATCGTATCCATGTATAACTATGTTCATGGCTCTTCAGATTCTCTTCAGATCTAACACTCTGATCTTGCCCTAGGTCCTTTTTCTGATTCACCTTCTCCCCTAATTCTTTACTCTTTCTTAAGCATATCAACCGACTCTCAAGTTCTGGTATCACATCAACAATTTCTAAAATTAGCAATACATTTTGTCCCTTCTCTTCTGATTACATTCCTAAAAATCTGTGCTAGATTCTCAGATCTCTTTCCCTATTTTCCTACCTATGAAGCATCTCTTTTAAGCCTGGTTTAAGACTCATCTAGTTCTGTCCTCAAGCTGAAGTTATCTCCCCTCCAGTATAACGGTCATTCATTTAGGATTGGGGCAGCCACTACAGCAGCTGAACGCGGCATTTCTACTTCAGCTTTCAAGATCCTGGGCAGTTGGTGTTCCTCTGCATTCAAGTCTTATATAAGACCATATTCTAAAACTATTCTTTAAGCCCAGCAAGCTCTACAATAACCCAAAGGTAAATAACTACGCAACTACTGGTGGTGGTGTCATAATCTTATTTCCTTCATCCTGTTATTATTCTAGCTAGCACTCCTCAATGACTATCTAGTCAACTATTATGTGTGGCCTAGCGGCTCTGTTCAATGTGGCCTCGTCTCTATGTGGCTGTAGCAGCCGTTGTGCCTTTGTTACATGTTCGTCAACTGATAATAATAAAAAAAAAAAATAAATAAATAAATAAATAAATAAATAAAAAATAAAAAACGGCTATTTTATGCAATATTCATGTTCTATGTGGTCTACTGTGACCGTGTAGCCTAATGTGGCTGTCCCGTGGTCTTGTGGCCATTAAATATGGCAGGTTCTGTGTGGCCTAGTGGCTCTGTCTTGTTGGCCTTGTTCAGTGTGGCTTAGCAGCCTTGTGGCCTGGTGGGCCTCGTCTTTGTGTCGGTCTCATGGCTTCGTGGTCCATGTTGCCATGTCCTATGTTCGGCCTCCAAGGCTGTGGCCCTTATGGCCTTGTTCTGTGTGGCTTAGTGGCCGTTGTCTGTACGTCTCGTCTATGTGTGGGCTTATGGTTTGGAACCCTTTATGTTCTGTGTGGTCTACTATGACCGTGTGGCCTTGTCTCGTGGTCTTGTGGCCTTCATGGCATGGTTAAATGTGGCCTAGTGGCCTTGTACTCAAGTATATCTGTCTACGTGTGGCATTAGTGGCCTCGTGGCCACGTGGGCCTTGTGTACATGTGGGGCTTGGCGCCAAGGACATTGCCTTGTCCTTTAAAAAGATGCCTGAACGGCCAGTGGCCTCCTTGGGGCAGAGGTTTAATGTGGCTTAGATGCCGTAGTCTTGTGTGGTTTGTCTTTATGTGGCTCTAGTGGCTCGGTCTTGTCCTTGAAAGATGCAATGGTGGCCAGTTGCCCCCCCGGGGCATAGGTTTTGTGATCTTAAAGCTGTTGTATCCCCAAAAAAAAAAAAAAAAAAAAAAAACCTTATGTGTTGTCCAGTCTTACCTCGTCTCTTTGTGGCATTAGCGGCCGTTGTGGCTTAGTAGCCTCGTCTCTGTGGTCTATTGTGGCCGTGTGGCTCATTAAAGCCTTGTCTCTGTGGTCTATAAAGGCCATGTGGTCCAATGAGGCCAGAGTCTGTGTTATGCTCAGCCCCAGGTGGCTGCTATATGTGGTCCAAGGAGGCCTGTTTATTATTTTTGCCAAGGCGGCTGTCTGTGTGGTCCAATGTGGCCTTGTCTATGCAAGCCAAAAGCGGCATTGCCGGTCCAATGAGGCCTTGTCTCTGTGTTTTCCTTGGAGTGAACTGGCAATTAAAAAATAAATATATAAATAAATAAAATAAAATACTTTTAAATTAACAAATAAAAACATAGTTATTTTAGAATTATCTGTCCTTCTCCCCTATTAAACTTTAGGCACGCTGTATTTTCACATCTAATTTGTATCTTCACCATTTGTTTCTTCCTTCTCTATTTTTCAGGAACCCCAGTACTCTAGACTGGTGGGTATACTCAGTTACCATCTTTTGGGGGTTGGCGTGCCCCGTCCCAGTGTAGTCATACTCCACCTATTTTTGGGGGTCGGCTGCGCCCCTGCCTTCATCTTTAGGCAGGAATTGCAGATCCGATACTCTCGGATTATGCACTACGGACGGGGCCTACGCCAAATTACTTTGTAGTTTATCAGCTTGCTGAGCTGTCAATAAATGTATGGTTTATTGAAATAACTCTCCCGAGTCTTTCTGGTAGAACTACCCTAAACGGAGATAGAACCTTATAATTCTAAGCACCAATCTTTTATACTACGAGTGTTAGCACATGATTGGTTAGAAGTCAACCAGTCAATGACGGCAGAGGTGACTCTGCCAAAGGAAGATACGAGCCTTACCGTAGGAAGCATGCCGTAGAGAAATACAAAAAAGAGTGAGGCTGACTTCAATGACGGAGCCTACTAAGACGTGAGTTCAGTACACATTAATGTAATGTCGCCCAACCCCTAACCCAATATCTGTTCAGCGAGGCACCCATGTCGACGCTTAGGAAAGAGCACACGCTCCAGATGGAGGGACTCTTAACCCAAGTGGACACGGTGCATCTTGGACTTCCACCAAGATGATGGCCACACATTCCCACATGGGCCAACCATCGCACAGGGAACCGCCCTCCTTTCTGTTGGTCCCCAAACAGACAAGTAGTTAGTCCGGTACCGAGACTTTGCGTTCTGTTCTACCACCGCAGAGCAAGAAAAGCAGAGAAAAGTCAGGGCTGGGTCTGCCTCCTCGAGGCAGCGCTCGCAGGCTCACTGTCTATTCCCATTACAGGAGAGATAGGAGCCTTGGCATATATCCAGGCCAGGGTCCCCTTCAGGAGTAGCCCTGGCCCGAATCCAGGCACACTTCGTCAACTGAAATGATGCAAGTTCCCACCTTCTGAGGAGTAAAACACAATAGGAGAACTGTTACTTAAAACAGGTTTTTAACTCGCTACCTGACTACTCAGGGGACTGCTCCGAGTGCATGGCACTGGAGAAGTCTCCGAGAAGGTAAGCGCTATGCAAGAAGGATGACCCCTTGGTTGCTCAGGAACCAGACGGTCAAATTGTACCCCCCTCAGAAGCCGCACCGTGACGTGCCCATGAGAACATCGTCACCCAGAAAGGTGGAGCGGAAGCCGCACCCCACAATTCTAGTGCAGGAGGGAAGTAACAAAATGACTGAACATCTCATGGGTTCTTATTTCTAAGAACGCCAACGAACCGGTTCTACTTCGGATCACAAGCAGGCCTCCAGTATGGAGGGGGCTCACGCAGAAGTATTAGTATCCATAGCTCTTTCAGAGGTAGATACTGAACCACCACAACCAAGCTGCTGTTTAGGGCTCAATGCGGGTGCCATCGATGCCCATCTCTGAGTGACTCAGAGGAAGTCAGAAGGCTCTCGAGGAATAAGTCTAGTTGGGCCGGAACGGGGCAACTTAAGACTGTTCCATTCTGACATAGCACGCTGATGTGCAAGAAAGCTCACCGGGGAACGCCCTTAGCGTGAACCCTGGCGTCAGTTCGTTCTGATACAACCACTATCCACAGTGAGTAGTGGAAAGATAGGGGAATACCCAAAGCAGCACGGATGACCCAGTGCAGCCCTGAGAACCCTCCCTACTGACACCTAGGGGGATGGGGTTTCCACTCTCTTATGGTGTTTGCTATCATGAGGCCCTGAGGCGGCATGATTGAGCAGGCCAGAGTTCTACTGTGGAGAAGCGTACCCAGCTTCAGCCCCATCGGAGGTAGTGGCAGGCGAGTTTGGACCCGCGAGGAAGCCCTTGAATTATCCTTGCTAAAACTCTAGGCGAAAAGACGCCAATGTAGTCTGACACGGCCAACTTTACTGACTACATGCCCGTTATACATGGCCCCTGCACTCATGTCCCCAGATCTGGTCTAGAGTCACTGACTCGAAAACCAAGACCTGTACATAGCTAAGGGTTTGGTAGCCAGGCAGCCAGTAGTACACCACGTGAGTGTGCTACTCTGCCACAGCCACTAGCGAATCTGGTCATAAAGTCAATGATGAAGTGGTCAACACATGGAGGAAACCATCCAGGATGGCTGCATCTCACACATGCCCCGGGAGCCTCTGAAATTAATCATTGGGACCCTTTCTCACCCCAACACTGACCAGACATGTCCCCTGAGTAGGGATGGGACGGTATGAAAATTTAATATCACGATAATAGTGACCAAAATTATCGCGATTATCAATATTATCACGGTTTGGTTAAAACGAGATGAAAGTGTTCAAAAAGAGTTGATGATCACACTGAAGACATTTCAACAAGTGTTATATTTGAAAATCAACAAACAACAAATAAAACAAGCATCTCTATGCACTTTTTAAAGCATTTCCTTCCTTATAATGACGGTCGCCAATAGCAATGCATTATAACACCGCGCACATCCATTGTAACAGCCACCTAGTGTTAAGTAGTGTTCATGACATAAATGTGGATGTGCCTTTGATAACTTCTTCTATGGCATACGTTATTGTATGCATGCTGTTTACGTGAGCGCGCACGCACAGTGAGAGTGAGATTGATCACGCAAAGAGGAAGATGACTGCTCTTACTGCTGACCGTTGTTTTATTATAATGTGTTTACTTCCACTTTGATTTGTAGCGTTTTATAGTGTTTTCTTTTCCCTTTTAACATTCGCTCTTCGACATGCATGTGAAGAGTGTGCTTAACTGAGAGAAAACATCTATAAAAGTCTCGTGGAACTTCCAGTTCATTTGCACTGGCATGTATTCTTCATCTGGGCAGACTTCAAACTCTCTGACAGACGTTACATGTATCACAACGGACGCGCTCTCTCGTTTCATTCAAATACAACTTGCCGTCTTGCGTCTCCGTTTTTAATTGTATTGAAAATTAATAAATCAGAGTTGATTTATTGTTTACAGAGTTTGATAATGTTGTGATCATCTTGTCTGAACGATTGTTTTGTACGCTGTACATGATTATAAAAAGGTAAGAAAACATTAATCTCAATTCAATGTCCCCGTAATTATGTGGTAAAAAAAAATCGGTGTAATAAGTGTATAATGAATATAAATTATTATCCCTTAAATGTCACTCTTAATAGTCTAGTTTGAACTTGTTCGTTCGTCTTTGGCTAAGCCACTTGCTGCCAACTTTTCTTTGCGGAAGCCTCACGTTTATTGATATAAAATAGTTCAACTTAAAACAACATTTCATGCCCAATTATTTCCCAGACGTAGTTTTGGTATTGAGGTCAAAGTTAACTTGCCTTGCGTTCGCTATACAACAGTCGGTGATGGTCACACAAGACGACTCGGCAGATCTGAAGTTATTGCAGTGACTTTTTCTTGTGAATGTTCTGCTGACAGGGTGACTATCCTCGATTAAGTTTCCCTCAGGACTTTTGTTAAAGCCAAAATATGACCACACCTCAGAATTGGTTCTTTTAAAAGGCTGAAAAATCTCCCGAGCACGCTCAGCTGCCTTCCGCAATTCCTTCTTGAATAAAAAAAATAACATTGCGCGCTGCGCCTGCGTCAGACTGTTGCTGGCTGAACAGGATATAAAATCGCGATAATCAAACACGGTTTTAATGATAATTAAATTTTAAACAATATTACTAACCGTCAGTACATTTTATCGTGGTTTATCGAGAAACCGGTAATCGTCCCATCCCTACCCCTGAGGAACATGTAAACCAAGTTCACCTCCAGACTAAGAAAGGTTCCTCTCTGTTTAGGAAAGGAACCCCTCTCAGTTGACCTGCGAACCCCACTGGCTATGCAGCACTCGTAGGGTAAGGACCCGTACCAAGACCTCCACCCCAGAAGCCAGGCACGGGATGACCCATGTCTCGCGAAAGAGTGGAGCCCAAAGTGCTGATCCAGCAGGTCCTTCGTTGCAACCACTGAAGGACCACAGTTTTACCTGTTGTGTGAAAACTGAACGGGGGCTTTTTATCTTCCAAAAAAATGCCTGAACAGTAAACACAGATCCCAATGAACTCACTGTAACCCAAGTATTACAGAAACGGATCCCATAGAGACCCGTTTCCATATCGGCTGGAGGAATGGCCTCACCGCAACCCTCACCAGTTGGAAGCGATGACCACGCTCGTCACGGTACTACCTGCACACATAGTGACACAGGCAGCACTGGACCGAACGGGTGCCAGATGAACTGAATCGCCTTAGCCGAGTCAAAAATACACGAACCAATCAAGACGATCAGGAACACTTTTCAGCGCTACAACTGACCACCCCAAAAGGCTCAGCGTACCAGACCTACTCAGAATGAGGCAACGGTTCGGAGACAGAGACCTAGCTTCAGAGAGCCCATAGGCTGCCAAAGACCAGACCTGCCTCCTTAGTTAGCAGCAGAGTGCGTGAGAAGGCATGAGTGGGTCCTCGAACACATTACTGCTAACGAATGAAGCTAAGTCTCTAGCATAAGGAAAAAAAGCTGAAACAGCCAGGAACACCTCATGGCGCTACACCGGTGAATCAACAGAATTCCAGATACCATCAACCACAACTTCAGTAAACAGGGACTCTACTCAGAAGCCCGTAGGCGGCCCGAGACTGAATCATGTGTACATGTAAGTGCACTTACCCGTTTCACTCGTTTCAGAGGATCTCAAAAAAGCGTGAGACGCCCAACCGATACCAAATCGCCATAATGAGGGCTGGTGATACAGACGTGGCTGTTGGTATCAGGCTCCTGGGTTGCACATCTACAGCTCACCTCTGATAATGCTTAGGGATAAAGAAATTTGCTCTTTCTTTGAAAATGTAGGTACCGCTGGCCCCACTTTTACGGGGAGCCAGCGGCGGAACAGACATACACAAACAAAAACTCCCCCCGGTCCTCCACTGAGGGGAGGGAGTGAACCGGTATCATCTCCAAGAACAAAATCCCATCCCTGGGCGGCCCACCTCACTAGCGCTTGTACTTGTGCTTACCACTTGGCTTGGCAGCACCTGAGGTGGGCGGGGCGCTACGCCTGCGTCTGGATCCACGCTCTCTTAACACCTTTTCCAGTTGTTTTCTCATTTGCTTTCAACACAACTTCAACAGAAACTCCAGCCTTGCTGCAGTGAAACAAGTTCTCATTACCTACTTCTTGACTACCTTGTTGTTTCTTATGTCCTGCAGTTTCTGTAGACCTTTTGTTGTTTTCATCACCTCCTTTTACCTTTTCCTCCAAAGCCAGACTCTAAAAATAATCAGAAGTTTAATGTGTTAACATGTTATTTCCCCTCTACACTGTTCATTACAGCACAAAGGCATTTTACATTGTTGAATACGACACGGTGTGCTGAGGATTAGCACATGAGCAGTGCGCTTGTCTGTAAATGTGACAGTGATGGTACTTGTGTGAAACTTTGCCAAACACTGAATAAAGTTGTATAAACTATAAACATTGTGGTAATTTTAATTAACATAAACAATTGTTCAAACATCACATTTTCAGACAGTGCTTCTGTAAATTGTTCCATGGTTGCACTACTTACCACATCTTTGCCTTCTGTCTCAAAATTTTTGCTGACTCAAAATCATCTCCTTTACCCTTCTCCTCCAAACCCTGGCTCTGTGAACATTCGGCAGTTTCAAGCATCAACAATTCTTCAAGCATCAAATCTTCGGACATTGCTTCTGTAGATTGTTGCATGCTTGATGTATGAACCACAACGTCTCTCCCTTGTGCTTCAGAAGACTGATTTGCTGACTCAGAATCATAAATGATGCAGAGATAACACGCTGTCCTCTGTATTTTATGAGCAAATGGCCATGATCATCACTGAGCAATTTTGCTGCCAACTCATCTGGTTCCAGCCTACTGTTGATTTGTCAGTAGATTTCGTTCTGTTGTTTCATGTACGGTTGTACCTGTGCTCTGTGCCTTTGTGTTTTACCTTCTTCTGCTGCTGTGCTCAGGACGCCTAGACGAGGAGTCTTTCAGCTGGCCGTGTGCCCGCTATCCTCAGTCTCGTTCTGACTGGCGCTCTGACGTCCTGGTTGGGCATTGCACCTGAGGTGGTCTCCACAGGCTGTGTCCGCAGGGTTCTGTACGGACAGCTCTGGAGTTGTTACACCAGCTTTCTGTTCGTGTGTGTGTCACTACACATGGTGGATGTTTATTGGATATTTGTTGTGCCAAATAAACTGTTGCACAAATCCTCTGCGTTTGAGTTCTCTCTTTACGTTCCTGACAGAATCTACTGACCACAATGGACTCAGCAGAGGAGATCGACGTTCAACGAATCCTCAGGCAACAAGGCATGCTGCTTGGCAGACAGCAGGAGGAGATCACTGCCTCTCGTCACGCTTTTTCGGAGCTGTCACTTCAACTGACCCAGCTGACAGAACGGCTTGATCGGTTTCAGATTATTCCTCCCACGGCTCCGGTTGTACAACCTCCGTCCGAACCAGAGACAGCTGCTTCCCGTCATGCCGAACCTCGTCTTAATCCACCTGCTCCATGCTCCGGTGAGCCCAATTCATGCCGTTCCTTTCTGTCACAATGTTCTCTGACTTTTTCACTCCAGCCCTCCTGTTTTCCCACGGAGCGATCTAAAGTGGCATTCACCATCACGCTTCTGATTGGACAAGCGAGAGAATGGGGAATGGCCATGTGGGACAATGAACATCAATGTTGCAGCTCGTTCAAGGAGTTTTCGGAGGAGCTCCGCAAGGTCTTCTATCGCTCCGCACTTGGGACGGAGGCAGCGCGGGCGTTATCTTTGCTGCAACAGGAAGGTCGGTCTGTGTCGGACTACTCTATTTTAACGAATGAGACCAAATCAGACACAATTGCTGGTACATGTACCATAAAAACTTTCAAACTTCTCTGGGATCCCATCCTCCAAACCAGCCAAGATGGTCCAAGATGACCACGATCCGATAAGGTTTTAAGGAGGGTGTTAAAGGAATGTGGCCAAATGCAAGAGAGAGAGACCATGGCAAGACAGAAACACTCCGCAAAACAGACTCTCCTGCATTCATTTAGTGATGAATTGACTAACATGAAATTAACATGCATTCCAGAACATTTTGAGAATGATTTACTGTTGTGTGTTGTGTCTTGTGTCTTGTAATAATTCTGTTGATACTATGATCTCTTTGATACTATGTAGTTATTACAGGACCAACAATCAGTGTACCCCACTTATACCATGTTTGGTCTCGATAAATTGGTGCTTTGAAGATCGAAATGATTGGGTACATGATATGCCAATAGCTGTGCAACACATTAGTATTACTAAGAATCTTCCTTAGTAGTGTCATTAAACACCAATCCAGCATGCCAGTCCGAGTGAGCCCGCTTAAGACAAAGGCTTGTAAATCCTGGTGACAGAGGAAACTCCCGCCAGAAATTCTACCCATCTCATTGGAGGAACCAGCCCGCATAGGGCTGTCCTTTGTCAAGCTTTAAAAGTCACTGACCACAAGATCCGGCCTAGTTCTTGTCCTCGGACCTAAACTGCAGCTCCAAGTGAAACCTGTGGGGTGGGGGGGGGGGCTTTCCTCCCCCACTGGGCCCTGCAGGCCTCAGCAGGCCGAGTCAGACTGCCTTTCTGAAATCCAAATAAGAAGGAAACAGACAACTCTTGCCTTAAAGCTAGGGTAGGTAATCCTGTTCAGAAACACTTTTTTTATACTGGGTGAAATGGTCCTTCCATCCTGAGAGTAGTCAATACATTATGTGTTCAGAAAAAGGAATTAAAACAATCAGACCTCTGTAGCAGCTGCAGGACAGTAAAAACTCTGACCAATCACTGCCACTCGGTCCGAGTGTAAAGAACCAATCAGATGCCTTCAGAGCCAGGAGGAGTGTCTTAGCAGTGTCAATCAAGTTCGCGTACGCGCTGATCGCCCCTCTCTTGCACAGCGCGTACCGTCATTCAAAATCAAGATTGCCGGTGTGCCGAGCAGCTGTGCTAATGGCGGACTGTAAGATATTTGTAATTTGTAGGGATTACAATTTAGCTCAAAGGAATTATTAATTAATTTATAGGGAATTCAAAAGAGTCACTTATTACAACCGAGCAAATGACTCGTTCGCGGTTCATTTGAACTGGCTGCAATTATCAACTCTGCAACGGATATAAATATCCGAACTATAGTGAAACACTATATAGTTAGCAAGGTAACTTAGATCAGAAGTTTAAGACATTAAATTTGTAAGCACAATAACACAAGTAATATTTCTCTTTAAAATACAAACAAGACTTTATTGATTATTCTAACACATACAACTAATATCTAACACAGACACACACATTCATACGCGTTGCAGAAAGAAAGAGAGTAAGGAAAGATTAAGTTTTAAGAGTGAGTTTAAGAGTGAGATGATGTAATCCCAAGTTTCTATGCACTTATATAACACAACCTGAATGAACCATCAATCATTAGTTTAACCCTTTTATCGTTTCCTAGGTTATTAACCCTCTGAGGTCTGAGCTGTTTTCTGGGCCCTGGAGGTGTTCTGACATGCTCTGACATTTGTGGTTATTTCTGTTACTTGTGACATTTTCATGGCTAAAGTCTAATTACACTGTATTCAGCACAAACTCTGCTACAATAATATATCAGCAGCATGTATGTAAAAGTTTGTAGTTTTGAGATAATGACATTTATGCGTGGTTTGTGAAAATACAAAAATAAATTCTCACTGAAATAAGGTCATGAAACCCATACTGATTATTTCTTCACAAGACTTTTGAAAATTGTATCACGTAGCCTAGAATATTTGCTCTAAAACTATGTGAGAATCACCCTGACTGCTCATTCAGAGAAGACAATATATTGATTTAAAAATTTTACGACGTGTTTTGTGTTAGAAAGCAATATGCGAAGGGGCGGATCACCTCATTAATATGAAAGCTTTCCACACCTGAGAAAGACAAAGAACCTCCCTAATGGCCCTATTAGGAGCTTATCAGGGCCCATCATTCTGACCAACCTTGCACAAAGAATGAGGAGATTTAAAAAAGAATGGCTTTTAAAATTGTTTGGATTTATTTACAACACAACATAATCTAAAGATACACAACAAAAAAGCACTTATTGAAGAAAGAGACCTTTGTGCCATTCCTAAAAACATTGTACATACCTTTCATTTTCTAAGGTGTTTGATTTTCACTTTACCATGTTCATGTACAGAGACATGTACTGTGAATGTTGAAGTCAGCAGGACTCAGTGGCATCTGGGCCCTGAAAAAAAAAAAAGTGAACATACTGATATCAAGAGAAAGGCCTGCACGATTTTGGGAATACATTTTAGATTTTTCTTGTTAAAATTGCTTTTTAAAATTCACAGAATACACACACACACTCACACAAATGTTTCCAACAATATATAATGAACACCAGGTTTGTTGTGCCTTGTTAGGTATAGGCTATGCACAGTGCTGCATAAAATAATAACAATATAGCAGCCTATATATATTTTCAAAAAGATTTCAGTAACAACTAAGCTAGAGAAAAATATATTGATTATCATGTTACTTCAAATGTTTCCATTCGTTATGATGATATGAAATGAGATAATAATAAAAACATGAAGCCGTTTGGAGCGTTTTGCTTTTCCAAAATATGATACATTCAAACGCGATCGCGATCAAAAATATGATACATTAAAACGCGATCGCGATCAAAAATATGATACATTAAAACGCGATTGCGATCAAATATAAAACATTATGGTTAGGCCTACCATAT
This sequence comes from Scardinius erythrophthalmus, assembly GCF_964197995.2. NCBI lineage: Eukaryota > Metazoa > Chordata > Actinopteri > Cypriniformes > Leuciscidae > Scardinius > Scardinius erythrophthalmus. Next base: position 23,943,168 of record NC_138224.1, on the reverse strand, counting down.
ACATAGCCTATCTACGTTTGAGCAGATATCCACAAACACAGTAACAGTAAACACGGGTCTAAATATTATAATATTCACCATATATCTAGCAACAGTTCAACTGCAATGTGAAATTTATGCAACAATAGCAAACTAATATGTAAGAATTTCTTACCTTATCTTTCTTGTCTTCAAATATCGTTCTTCTTCTTCTGATGTAAATCCAATGTAAGCTCAGGCACGTCTTTCAAACTCGACGAAAAGTGAAGTGAAGTGTTTTGTTGTTGAGGTAATGAGGGTGATCGCGTTCCATGTGGAGATTTGCATGTGAATATATTTTGCGCGAGTGGGCGTGGCCGAATTAAAAATAATTAGGAAGCGTTTGAGAAGCTGGAAAACTTGTTGGTTTTATACAAATTACTTAAACAGAGAATATTTGTTTTCGTTTTGAATCCGATCATTTAAAAGTACACACTTAAATGTTTATAAAGGTGTATGGCTCATAAATGTGTAACAAGTATTCGCTGAGTTTTGTTTCAGTTTATAGACGTGCTCAAGAAAAAAAAGTTCACCGCGACGGAGAGGCAGAACGCACACACTGTTTATTTTCTTTATTTTACAAAAGCACAATGTTTTGATTTGATTGGAAGTGGACACATACAAAAGTAGAAATACCACAGATTCTTTTTTTATATTTATTTTTTCTGTATGACCATAAATGACGGAGAAATTTAAGTTTAAAGTGCTACAATGTGGAGAAAATCCAGCAAAACGCGCCGGCGCGTTTGTCGACCTCAGAGGGTTAAATCAGTATCAAATACACCAGTTCAGTTTAAGAGTCTGGAGGCAGTACTTGCTTGTCTTTGCTTTTGGGGATTCCCTTTTTGTTGCGTGTAAAGGGTTTTCCCGGTCCGTTCGTTGGCTGGTCTCCGATGTCTGGGTCACGTGGCCAGTGACGTGGCGTGCTGGCGGAATGAAAGTCTTTGTTTGAAGCTGGCTTTGCAGAAGAAACGTGGCTCGAAATCTTGTCGCAAAACTTAACTTAGAACCGAGACTCACAACGGAAAAGAAAGGAAACTAAGAAAAGAAAGGAAATTGAGAAGAGTAGATGATGGCTTGAATGAAGCTGTTTAACCCATGTTCTTCAGATCTTGATTTGGGTTATTTCGTCTGCGCGTTTTACATGGTTACTGATCTGTCTTAGATCTTCATCTCCCGCTGCACTTTTGGTTCTGCACTGAAAACTCTAAACTTTGTTCTGGTGTTAAGATTTTAAACTCAAATGTCCGCCCAGCCTCCTGGATCAGTTCTAACCAATTAGACACTGTCTTTGTTTAGGAGGTGGCGTTCTCTTCACTTCTTATCATAAATCAAGCTTATCTGTGCTCTCCTTACTCTCTAAGCTCTAGCAAAGAGTACAGAGGCCACAGCTAAGACATTATTACTATTATAAGAATCCGAAACATTTTCCACAGATTTCAATCAAGCCATCCTTTGAATTAAGAACATACGATCATATCGATATGAAACACAACACATTTTCATTCAAAAATCTAACCATTATCAGAATCAGAATCAGAATCAGAATGAGCTTTATTCGCCAAGTGTGCACAAACACACAAGGAATTTTTTGTGGTTTTTACAGGAGCTCTTGGTACATACATACATATATGACATTAGAACAGGTATTTAAATGAGAACATAAATAAATAGAATAAACAATAATAATAGTTATAGTATACATCTGAAACAGTTATGTACAGATTTGTGCATTGTGTGTACAGCTCTATAAATAAAATTTGTATATGTATTTACACAAAAAAACCTCTTGCTTCTCTCTCAAGTACTGAATGAATTATACAGCAGGTGTTAATTGCTGTTTTAGCTGTTTAAGCTGGAGATAGCATGGGGGAAAAAACTGTTTTTGTGCCTAGATGTTCTAGTGCGCAGAGATCTGTAACGTCTGCCTGACGGCAGAAGTGCAAACAGGTTTTGGCCGGGGTGGGAGGGGTCTGTGATGATGTTCCCTGCCCGTTTCTTCACTCTGGCATTGTACAAGTCCTGAAGGTTGGGGAGGTGTACACCAATGATCCTTTCAGCTGTCCTAACAGTCCGTTGTAGTCTTCTTATATCTGATTTGCTGGCTGACCCAAACCAGACAGTTATAGAAGTGCACAGAACCGACTCAATAACAGCTGAGTAAAACTGAGTCATCTGCGCTTGTGGTAGGTTGAACTTTTTCAGTTGACGAAGGAAGTACAACCTCTGTTGGGCCTTTTTGACAATGGAGTCAATGTGATTGTCCCACTTCAGGTCCTGAGAGATGGTAGTGCCCAGGAACCTGAATGACTCCACTGCTGTCACAGTGCTGTCCATGATGGTGAGAGGGGGGAGTGCAGGGGGGTTTCTCCTAAAGTCCACTATCATCTCCACAGTTTTGAGCGTGTTCAGCTCCAGGTTGTTATGACTGCACCAGACAGCCAGCTGTTCAACCTCTTGTCTGTAAGCAGACTCGTCACCGTCCTGGATGAGGCCAATGACTGTGGTGTCGTCTGCAAACTTCAGGAGCTTGACGGAGGAGTCTTTGGAGGTACAGTCATTTGTGTAGAGGGAGAAAAGCAGTGGGGAGAGAACGCACCCTTGGGGGGCACCAGTGCTGATGGTAAGGGTCCGAGATGTGACTTTTCCCAGCCTCACTAGCTGCTGCCGGCCTGTCAGGAAGCTGATGATCCACTGACAGATGGAGGAGGGCACAGAGAGCTGGGTTAGTTTATTGAGGAGGGTATCCGGGACGATGGTGTTGAAAGCGGAGCTGAAGTCCACAAACAGGATCCTTGCATAAGTCCCTGGTTTGTCCAGATGTTGGAGGATGTAGTGCAGTCCCATGTTGACTGCATCATCCACAGACCTGTTTGCTCGATAAGCAAACTGCAGGGGGTCCAGCAAGGGTCCAGTGAGGTCCTTCAGGTAGGCCAGCACCAGTCTCTCAAATGACTTCATGACCACAGATGTCAAAGCAACAGGTCTGTAATCGTTAAGTCCAGAGATTTTAGGTTTCAAAATGTAATTATAACAATTACATGAATTGTATGGCATCTAAACATATCAGATACACCCATCTATTGTATGAACAATATAGAATCATGTCGTTGCATGATGCTTGATCTATAAGTCCATTGAAAATTGTTCTTGAATGATTTTATTTATGTTATAGGTAAAATCTCAGCTCTGTGGTTTGAAACGATTTTACACCCTGAGGTCTATCAGAGGTCCTTACGGAGGGGGGAGTCTGGAATGTTGTGGGCTCGAGCAGCTTCTGCTGTTATCTTGATCGGGCTGAATTGTGCTATCTCTGAGCCAATCATTCTTTTCCAAGCTATCTTACATTGACCAGTTCTTTCTTTAGTTGGGCTCATCTTCTTTGAAGCTTGCATGGCCATAAAGTTCTTAGCTGGGGGTTTTCGTTGGTCAACGGAGACTGGCTGGCTGGAGCCTTCTTTTGTGGCTCTGGGGTTGGTGATTTGGTGTCTGGAATGTTCAGTTCTGTGAGAAATTATGTTTGAACAATTCACCTGGAAGATTCATTTGTGTTTGTTTCACACTCAATCCTACAGGACAAACAACCAAAACTACCAATTTCTCGAGTGGAACCTGCTCATACAACAAAGACAGGTAAACGGAAAAAGACCGATGACGATAAACAAGCCTGTCGGAGCCCATTGACTCAGTGTTAAAACTCTAGTCGCATAACATACAGATAAAATGTCTGTTTTTAGCTTTGCCTTATAGTTATAACTAGCTCGTTAGCGAATCAAAAAATATATATTTTAAACTTTACCAATATCGATATGATAGCTTGATAGTGAGTAGGCTACTAAAATACATCTTATTTGTTTATATTCATAATGATAAAGTTAGATTTTTTTATTACATGTGATTCTGACATGATGCTACATGCACTGCGCTCCTTCCTCTCCGCTTGTCTCAGGTAAATAATGCGTCTTCCAGCTCAGCTGTCGGAGTCGCGAGTTCATGTGTTTTGGGGGCCTGGCTTTGAAAGGACCCCAGAAGGGAGAGGGTGGACTGAATGGAAATAATGAGCTGTCTTTAAAACAGTCGTTAGAGGTCTACATACACTCTATTTTTATACTTTCTTTTTCAGAATACTTACATTTTAATTATGTATTGATATATACATAAAGTTTAAACAAATTTGAAAAATATTTTTTTTAGACCATTCTTACCTACCCCATGTCACATGCCTGTCCTGTCTCGTGTAGCACAAGTGGTGTTTGTGTTCCTGTCACTGTTTGACCCCACCCTCCTTGTTATCTCATTATTGGTTTCATTAGTGTCACCTGTACCTTTGTAATTATGTGTCTATGTAAGCTCCCGGTGTTTGTTCCTCAGTGCTGGTTTGTCTTGTTAACATTCGGTTCTGTGAGTATTGTGGTCTGTCTGTGAATGTTCCAGTTCCGTTTAATTGTCAAATCTAGTTATTGTTTGTTTGCCCCATCGTGGGTCTTTGTTTCCGGTTGTAAATAAACCGTGTTTTGTGAAAGTTACTGTCTGCGCTTGGGTTCTATTTAGCGTAACGTGACAGAACGAACCAGCCATTTTTGAACCCAGCAGACAATAGGTTATGTCTTGTTCTGCCAGTAGCCAGTCGGGTGACCAGGAGCGATGGTGGCAGTCGACCATCGAGGACATGAGGAGGGGCAAGATTCCGTTTCCTCCCCAGGGAGAGAGATCCCTGGAGAGATATGCCCAGAGCCTAGAGGAGAAGAGAAATTTTACGCCGGATGTCCTCCTAAACTCTTATTTCATCGCGGGGCTCAATGTACCTCCTCCGCTGGCTGAACGGCAGGGGCTGATCCAACGTCCGTTTCGAGAGGTGGTGGACCATGTGCGTCGAAAGGAGCAGCAGGACCCCACGAGGACGTTGTCAGTTTCTGCATTACCAGCTATCCCGGAGAGTCGCGTCCTAGCCACGACAACGCTTGGCAACCACGTTCTCGCCACTTCATCTACGAAAGATCCTTCAGCTTTTGCTACAGACATTGCGGGGATCTCGGTACCGATCCTAGGTCCGGCTATGGCTTCTGCACCGCGGTCAAAGAGGAGGAGGAGGAGATCGTCAGGTTCACCGTCTCAGTCCCTTCCCGGCTCCGTGCCGATTCTCCAGGTTGCTTCTGTCAGTCTGGTCCACGCTGAGGTAGATGGGAGAGTGACCAAGACCAATTCTGTCCCAGCTAAGGAGTCTAGGACTGTCCACGCTGAGCCGTCTGTGGTACCTCCTGTCCCAGCTCCGTTGCGAGTGGCATCACCCCCAGTTTTGGGTTCTATATCGGCTCCTCTGCTTGCTTCAGCAACATCCCCGGTAAGCATCGCCCGTACGACTGTGCGATAGATCTGTTGCCTGGCACTTCTCCACCTAGGGGGCGCCTTTACTCTCTTTCCAGGCCTGAGAGGGAGGCCATGGGGAAGTACATCAATGATTCTCAGGTAGCTGGCATTATCAGGCCCTCTTCCTCACCAGCTGGGGCGGGGTTCTTCTTCGTGGGGAAGAAAGATGGATCGCTCCGTCCCTGTATAGATTATCGGGGCTTGAATGACATCACGGTAAAGAACTGTTATCCTTTACCGTTGATGTCATCGGCCTTCGAGCTCTTGCAGGGGGCGACCATCTTTACGAAGTTGGATCTTCGCAATGCTTATCACTTAGTTCGGATTAGGGAGGGGGACGAATGGAAGACCGCCTTCACCCCCACGGGGCACTTTGAGTATTTGGTTATGCCCTTTGGACTTTCTAACTCCCCGGCGGTCTTCCAGGCACTCGTCAATGACGTACTCAGAGACATGGTCGACCGGTTTGTATTTGTTTACCTCGACGACATCCTGATTTTCTCCCAGAACGAGCGCGACCATGTCCAACACGTCAGGCGAGTGCTTCAGCGGCTGCTTGTGAATCGTTTATTCGCCAAGGTGGAGAAGTGCGAGTTTCACACACGGTCGGTTCCGTTCCTGGGATTTATTCTTTCACCCGAATGGATCCCACCAAGGTAAAAGCAGTTGCTGATTGGCCTACCCCAGATAGTCGTAGAGCGGTCCAGCGATTTCTGGGGTTTGCCAATTTTTACAGGCGGTTCATTTGGAATTTCAGCCAGGTCACCCTTCCTTTGACGGATCTCACCTCCACTCGAAAACGTTTCTGTTGGTTGCCGCAGGCTCAGGCTGCATTTTCAAACTTAAAGAGTCGCTTTGTTTTGGCTCCCATTCTTGCTACTCCTGATCCGTCTCGTCAGTTCGTTGTGGAGGTGGTTCCCTCCCAGAGGTGGGAGCGGGGGCGATTTTGTCTCAGAGGTCACGTTCGGATGACAGAGTACATCCCTGCTCATTTTTTTCTCATCGTTTAACCCCCTCGGAACGGAATTACGATATTGGGAATAGGGAGTTACTGGCTGTTAAGTTGGCGCTGGAGGAGTGGCGCCACTGGTTAGAGGGCGCGGAGGTCCCTTTTATAGCTTGGACCGATCATAAGAACTTAGAGTACATCCGCACCGCTAAACGGCTTAATTCCCGACAGGCTCGCTGGGCACTGTTTTTTGGTCGGTTCAATTTTAACATCTCCTATCGTCCGGGGTCCAAGAATGGTAAGCCTGACGCACTTTCGCGGATCTTTGAGGCTGAACTAAGATCCATCCTCCAAGACCATTCTGCCTCCCGATCGGGTGGTAGAGATGGTTACCTGGGGGGTGGAATCCAGAGTCCGCTCTGCTCTGCACAACGTCACAGTTCCCGCCGGGTGTCCTGAGAGCCTGTTGTTTGTGCCTGAATCGGTCCGAACTGGCGTCCTACAGTGGGGTCACTCGCAAGCCATACTAGCTTGCCACCCAGGAGCGACCCGTACCTGCAGTTTAATCAAGCAGTGGTTCTGGTGGCCTTCCATGGCACGGGACGCTCATCAGTTCGTGTCGGCATGTCCGGTTTGTGCTGTGGGTAAGGGCTCCAATCGACCCCCAGCAGGGTTACTCCAGCCGCTGCCTGTCCCTTTGAGACCCTGGTCTCACACAAGCCTACCTCCGTCTAGCGGCAACACGGTAGTCCTTACTGTGGTGGACAGGTTCTAGAAGACGGCCCATTTTATTCCCCTCCCCAAATTGCCTTCAGCGAGGGAGACAGTGACTATCGTCCTGGATCACGTTTTCCGTATTCATGTCCTCATGGCCACGTTCATATACAACGTGGTTTCTGACAGGGGTCCCCAATTTGTGTCAAAGTTTTGGGCAGAGTTCTGTTAACAGCCGGGGGCGACTGCGAGTCTTTCCTCCGGGTATCACCCGCAGACAAACGGTCAGGCTGAGCGTGCTAACCAGGATCTGGAGAGAGTCTTGCGTTGTGTGGCGTCCGCAGAACCGTCATCTTGGAGTTCCAGATTAACTATGGTCGAGTATGCGCATAACTCCCTCCTGGTCTCGTCTACGTTTTTTTCTCCCTTCCAGTGCTGTTTAGGCTACCAGCCACCCTTATTCCCCTCCCAAGAATCCAACGCCGTTGTTCCGTCCGCGCACTCATTTATTCAGAGATGCCTCCGTACGTGGAGGGTCGCCAGAGAAGCCCTCACTCGGACTGGTGACAGGAACAAGGCGTCGGCGGATCGTCACCGTGCTAATCCCCCACTTTACGTGTGCGGTCAGAAGGTCTGGTTGTCTTCCCAAGACATTCCTCTCAAACTCCCCTCACGTAAACTGGGACCCAAATTCATTGGACCATTTTCTATCACTAAGGTGCTCAGTCCGGTGTCCGTTCGACTCAATTTAACCCCCCAGTTTAAGAATATCCACCCGGTGTTTCATGTCTCTAAGATAAAGCCTGTCATTCGCTCCCCCTTCAGCCCCAGACCTCTGTCCCTCCGCCTCCTAGACTCATTGAGGGGTCTCCGGCTTATACGGTACGGCGGCTCCTTATATTCTCTGCTGTGTCTGCCCCTTGTTGTCAGTAGATTTCGTGCTGTTGTTTCATGTACGGTTGTACCTGTGCTCTGTGCCTTTGTGTTTTACCTCCTTCTGCTGCTGTGCTCAGGACGCCTAGACGAGGAGTCTTTCACTATCCTAAGTCTGATTCTGACTGATGCTCTGACGTCCCGTTTGGGCATTGCACCTGAGGTGGTCTCCACAGGCTGTGTCCGCAGGGTTCTGTACGGACGGCTCTGGAGTTGTTACACCAGCTTTCTGTTCGTGTGTGTGTGTCACTACACACGCTGGATGTTTATTGGATTTTTGTTGTGCCAAATAAACTGTTGCACAAATCCTCTGCGTTTGAGTTCTTTCTTTACGTTCCTGACACTGTACAGCTGTTGGTTGTAACAGTGGCTGTATCACTTGCATTCCCTGGACCACTGGGATTCCCTGGATCATTTGCACTCCCTGGAACATTGGCACACCCTGAAAAAATGGCACACCCTGAAAAAATGGCACACCCTGGAAACCTGGTGCTGCTGGCATAAGTACATTTGGTACCATCTGCAGTAATGCTCCAGGTGCTGATGGTGTCAGCAACATCTGACTCTGCGCTGGTGCCTTGGGTCTGAGAGAGGGTCGCCCAACAGAAGTCTGCCTCTGCTTTGCCTGACCAGCTGTGCTCTCTGGTAGCTTGTACTGGTGCTGCTCCCCTGGTTGTTCTAGCCCAGTCCGTAGACGTTTGGCAACCTGGAGAGGTTCATGAGCTTCAGGGAGGGGTTGAGGCAACTGAATGCCCTGAAGCAGCACAGACAGCTCCTGCTTTTTCTGTCTGATGTTGTACCACTGAATCAGGGTGTTCTGGTTAACCTCCACCAGCTGCATGGATGTTCCTCCCATCACCAAGCTGTTGCCCAGTACAAGCTGCGATAGTTTTGCAGGATCAGAGACCATCTCGACAGGGATCCCTTGCCTTTTCTTTTGGGGCTTGGGTGGACAGTGCAAAGTCTGATGAATATGGTCTCCACCAGATGCAACAGTCAGGCCACTGAGCAAATGTGCTGCTTGAACCCAGCCCACATCTGGTGGTGCTCTCTACTCCAGGGTGAGTGGACCTCTTTGGTACTTTGAAGCGTCCACTCAGCAGTCTCTTTCAGCATCGACTGTCATACACCACCCGTTCCTTGTCCCAGTCATCCAGGTTCTGCCAAAGAGTAATTATGGTGTTGGCTTCCTGGTTGGTCAGGCTGAGGGCTGTGTGAGCCCGGAGATCCACCAGATATTCTGCCAGCTGGTCCACATGTTGATAACCCTGGACATTTTGGTAGTCAGCAGCCTATTAAAGAACACAAACATGCAATAAAATTATTACATCACATCTGTCTAATGCATAATTCCATAACTGATTGTGTTATTTTCCTGTTTATCACCGTAAAGCTTCTTTGACACAATCTGTATAGTACAAAGCAGAGAGCGCTGTTCTTGACATTTTCTTAACATGTTCTTTACAAAGCATCAAAGAAATAAAGATGACTTGACTTGATGTGTATTTGCAGCTTACAAATGAATTTAGGTTGTACTTTTAAATTTAAAATATGTGGAAGTCTGGATTTAAAGCACTGGATGTTAATTCATCATAATTATTCTAGCTAATTTGAAAGACAGCAGTGGTATTTACCGTCTCTTCTTCATCATCATCCTGACCAGCATCCTCTGGCTCTGAGGGGAGAGTTGAAACAGATGTTTCAGAGGCAACAGATGTGACAGCATCTCTGACAGCATTCTCTAAGATCATTATTCATGTCGGCACTAATGATGTTCGACTCCGCCAGTCGGAGATCACCAAAATTAATATTAAAGAGGTGTGTGAACTTGCAAGTACGATGTCAAGGACTGTAATTTGCTCTGGCCCCCTTCCTGCTCGCAGGAGTGATGAGATAGTTAGTAGATTATGTTCGCTTAACGGTTGGCTGTCTCGGTGGTGTCCGCTTAATAATATAGAATTCATAGACAATTGGAAAAGTTTTTGGGGCAAACCTGACCTGTTGAAAAGAGATGGTATTCATCCCTCCTGGGATGGTGCTGCTCTTCTCTCTAGTAATATGGCTCATAGTCTTAGAGCTCAAACATGACAATCTGGGGCTCAGGTCAGGAAGCAGACAGACTGGCTTAACCGACTGTCTGCTAGCGGCCTCTCGTCACCAAGGTCAGATAAATCCTATCACATAGAGCCTCTTTCACCTAGCTATCATCATATAGAGACTGTGTCTGTTCCCCGAATTTGGAAATCCAAAAAACGTTTAAACCCAACTAAGGTTAAAAATTTAATTGATGTTCAACAAATAAAAAACAGCTATAATACAGATGAGCAAATGCTAAAGCTTGGGTTGCTGAATATTCGATCGCTTACTTCAAAAGCACTCGTTGTTAACGATATGATTTCAGATAATAACCTAGATGTGCTGTGTTTGACAGAAACCTGGCTAAAACCAAACGATTACATTACTTTAAATGAATCAACCCCGCAAGATTACTGTTATAAACATGAGCCTCGTCTGAAACGCAAAGGGGGTGGTGTTGCTGTAATTTATAGTAATAGTTTCAAAACCACTAAGAAATCAAGTTTTAAATATAATTCTTTTGAAGCATTGGTGCTTAATGTAAAAATATACAGTGTAAACGATAAATCACGTTTGAGATTTGTGCTGGCTACTGTATACAGGCCACCAGGGCACCATACAGAATTTATCAAAGAATTTGCGGACTTTCTATCAGAATTAATATTGACTGCAGATAAAGTACTAATTGTTGGTGATTTTAATATACACATCGATAATGAAAAAGATGCATTGGGATTGGCATTTAAAGACATTGTAAATTCAATTGGAGTTAGACAACACGTGTCAGGACCTACTCATCGTCGTAATCATACTCTAGATCTAATATTATCACACGGAATAGATGTGGATGCCGTTGAAATTCTGCAGCAGAGCGATGACATCTCAGATCATTATCTAGTCTCGTGTAATTTGCATTTAGCCAAGGCTGCAAAGCTGACTCCGTGTTTCAAATATGTGAGACCTATCACTTCTGCTACTAAAGATTGCTTTATTAATAATCTTCCTAATCAGTTTCATCATCTCAGCATCTCAGATAGCTTAGAAGAACTAGATATTACAACAGAAACGTTTAACTCTCTCTTTTCCAGCACTTTAGACACAGTTGCTCCGTTGCGCTTAAAGAAGATTAAAGAAAATAGTCCAACGCCGTGGTACAACGAGCACACTCGGGCCCTTAAGAGAGCAGCCAGAAAAATGGAGCGCAACTGGAAGAAAACAAAACTAGAGGTATTTCGCATTTCATGGAAAGAGAGCTCAATTACTTACAGAGAGGCTTTAAAAGCTGCTAGATCTGCTTATTTTTCAACCCTATTAGAAGAAAATAAACATAATCCTAGGTATTTATTTGAAACGGTGGCTAAACTAACGAAAAATAAAGCTTCAAGCACCGAAGTTTCCAAGCAACACAGCAGTAATGACTTTATGAACTTCTTCACTTATAAGATTGATAATATCAGGGACAAAATTATAACTATGCAACCGTCTACTACAGTATCACATCAGGCAGTGCATTGTAGTCTCCCTGAGGAAAAATTTGATTCATTCGTTGCTATAGGAGAGGAAGAATTTACTAAACTCATTAAATCATCTAAATCTACAACATGTATGTTAGACCCTATACCGACTAAGCTACTGAAAGAAATACTTCCAGAGGTCATAGATCCTCTTCTTAATATCATTAATTCGTCTTTGTCTCTAGGATACGTACCAAAAAACTTTAAGATGGCTATGATTAAACCGCTTGTTAAAAAAACGCAACTTGATCCTTCAGAATTAGTCAATTACAGGCCGATCTCGAATCTACCTTTTCTGTCAAAGATATTAGAAAAGGCAGTATCCTCACAACTGTGTTCCTTTCTTGAAAGAAATGATATCTGCGAGGATTTCCAGTCAGGATTTAGACCGTACCATAGTACCGAAACAGCTCTCGTTAGAGTCACAAATGATTTGCTCTTATCATCCGATCGTGGTTGTATCTCTCTATTAGTGTTACTCGATCTTAGTGCTGCATTTGACACCATCGACCACAACGTTCTTTTAAATAGATTAGAAGATTATGTTGGCATTACAGGAAATGCACTAGCATGGTTTAAATCATACTTATCTGACCGTTATCAGTTTGTAGCAGTAAATGAAGAGATGTCTTATCGATCACAAGTTCAGTATGGCGTACCACAAGGCTCTGTACTAGGACCGCTGCTGTTCACTCTGTACATGCTACCCTTAGGAGATATCATTAGGAAACATGGCATTAGCTTTCACTGTTATGCCGATGATACTCAGCTCTATATTTCTTCAAAACCTAACGAAACTTATCAATTCACAAAATTAACGGAATGCATAGCGGATATAAAAAATTGGATGACTTGTAATTTCCTACTTCTAAATTCTGAAAAAACAGAGTTTCTAATTATTGGACAAAAAACTTCCTCACGTAATAATCTAGAATACTGTCTAACACTTGATGGCTGCTCTGTTAAGTCTTCGTCGTCGGTTATGAACCTGGGTGTGCTCTTTGATGACTGCATTTTTCCATCTTAAAAATATATCTAAATTACGCCATATGCTCTCATTGACAAATGCGGAACAATTAGTTCATGCGTTCATGACCTCAAGGCTAGATTATTGTAATGCTCTACTAGGTGGTTGCCCTGCACGCTTAATAAACAAACTACAGCTGGTTCAAAACGCAGCAGCTCGAGTTCTTACCAGAACCAGGAAGTATGACCATATTAGCCCAGTTCTGTCAAAACTGCATTGGCTCCCTATTAAACATCGCATAAATTTTAAAATATTGCTGATTACTTACAAAGCACTGAATGGTTTAGCTCCGTAATACTTGAGCGAGCTCTTAACGCATTATAGTCCTTCACGTCTATTGCGATCTCAAAATTCCGGCCAGTTGATTATACCTAGAATATCAAAATCGACTGCTGGCGGTAGATCCTTTTCCTATTTAGCACCAAAACTCTGGAACAGTCTTCCTACCATTGTCCGGGAAGCAGACACACTCTGTCAGTTCAAAGCCAGATTAAAGACACATCTCTTTGACCTAGCATTCACATAATACATTATAGACTTTTATAATTTAATGTTATGCTGCATAGATTAGGTCAGCCGGAACCGGGAACACTTCCCAAAAATCCTGATGTACTCGTTACATCATGAGAAGAATGGCATCTACGCTAATTTTAGTGTCTGTGTTTATCCCAAGGTTTTTCCTGCAGCCTGCCGGATCCAGGCCGTATCCAGATCTGACGAAGGACCTTCACCTGGACCGATGACAACGCAGTGCTGAAGTGCCAACTAGTCTCTCCCTATGGATGATCCCACTACCACTCTACAGATAAGGCGTTGTCGGGAAAATTCGTCTCGCGGTCCTACCCCAAAGCAACAAATAAAATAAAATTCCTTATCAAAATTTATAAGGAAAGACAAGTATTTTGTTTAGGCTTGGCTTGTAGGGAATTCCAAACCTGCGTATATTCAAACGCACATAACTATAGAACCCATTCTAAATGCGCATGTGAACGCCATCAGCGTTTCTCACAGGTTCGCGTTTAAAGTCTGTGTCGTCTTAGCGGCCCCTAATTTAATAACAAATGATCATTGCGACGGAACCAAATCAATTAAAACTAACTTTAGATGGAAATAACTTAACTCTGCTATAAAGCCGAAACAATCTCTGTTACCTTAAATTATACGCTTATCTCTGTAAAGCTGCTTTGAGACAATCTACATTGTTAAAAGCGCTATATAAATGAAGATGACTTGACTTGACTTGACAGCAGTCCCTGAGGGTCCAGGTGATGAAGGAGACATTTGGGGTCAGGGACCAGTGAAGGAGATGTGAAACATCACACCATGTAGAATATGATACTCATGCTCTGATAATGATATAACAGTAAACAGCATAAATTAACAAAAATTCCCTGCTAACCTTTTTAGTGGAATCCATCTTCAAGACTGAACCATACGTGGATGTTATCCTTGTATGGATTTCATCCAGCCTTGTCAGGATGTCTTGGCTGTACATGGTGAGCAGCCACTTGCAGCTTGGCACCACTGTAGGCTCTGGGGGTTCCTGGAATTTTATTTGCGACACACCGGGTCATTTGAGGAAGTCCACACATTGGGTGGTGTACCGGCCCAGACGCTGGAGCCACTCCTCGCTGTGGTTCTCCCAAAGCTGTTTAATGACCTGCGTGGGACTGATGCCTAGACCATGCTCACGCAGGAGCCGAATGACTCTCAAATCACAGGCATACCTTAGGAAAAGCAAAATTCACACATTCATATATTTTACATATTTGATTTGTAAAGTATTTGCAAACATATGTGATGTTGGGCTATCAACTGGATGTGGAATGAAAGTGTACTTACTTCCGCATGAGGATGACCTGAAACTCAGAGCGATGGCCCAGATCCAGCTGTTGCAGGACAGTCTGACTCCAGGACACATGCGAGGCTTTACACTTGGTACAGATGAGGGTTTCTGTGACCATGTTGTACATCCTATCGATGTCCAAAACCTGCCGTGCGCCTTTTGTGCAGACCGCCTCCTGTCAGCTGATGCTGCCCGCAGGCAGAATTGGGACAGAGAACCTTGACCTTCCACAGCTTGTACAGCATCCACAGCAACAGAGCATGGCAAAAAAATCTGTCTGGAGCTGGAGCCTGATTGTAGATAAGTGCTGGCTGTGGTGGGTAATACCAGAGCTGTAGGTTATCTCAAAGCTTTGGTTTTCCCTTGGGCCCCATTTTAAAAAGCCTGCTGGCAATCCACCTGTGATCCTCTGGTGGCAAGGTCTCTGACCACAAACGATGCAGTTAAACTGCAAATGAAGCTTGCAATATTGCCCCCGAAGGAGCAGTCTGTGAAGGATAAAGACAAAACATTTAGTCTAGCAGGTCATTTATTTAATTAGCGCTTTATCTATCCAAGACTACCCTCACATAAAATAGAAAATATTGGATGTCAAATACATACTTAAAGTAATAGAATAAAATGTATACATTTGTTCCAAAAGTTTTCAGAATTGTGTCAGCTGCTAGCACTATTTTGTGTTAATCTAGTGAGTTGTGACAGTTAATATGCAAATTCAATTATTTTAGACCAATAAAATTTGAAATTACTTACAGAGACAATACTGCAAGAGACTGCAGGACTGGTCACATCTGCAGTGGTTCTGAAGACAGAGGCTGGAACTCCAGGGTCTTGTGCCTGTGCAATCAAGCAATGAAATATAATACATGTTGCATATATGTGAGAATCAGATATCGCAGAATCGAATTATGAGATAACGAGCGTTAAGTAGTCATAGCCATAAAAATGACAAAAATTGGCCATGTTAGTTTATTGCTGTAAATGATATATTATACCAATGGTTTTGAGATGCAATACTTACATTTTCATTTATAACATGATAAATACTGAAATTAATGATTTTATTGATTTAATGTTTAAATATGAATCGCGTTTCTGTCAGGGTTATTATAGTTTTGCATTTTTCATTAGTTTTTATTTTTATTTCGTTTTGACTTTTTGTTTTCAAATTCAGTTTAGTTTTAATTAGTTTTTAAAGTGGGTTTGCTAGTTTAGTTTAGTTTTTATTTTTTGAAAATGCTTAGTTTTAGTTTAGTTTTTATTAGTTTTAGTGTTAGTTTTATTCTTTTTTTTGTAATTTGGGTTATTTGTCAGGGGCAAGATTCAAAAAGGTCGGAAAAAGTATTGTGTAATAATAACTAAACAAAAACATCATACAATTTTAAAAAAATAGCCAATAGCCTACTCATCTGGATTTAAGCAGCAAACATTCAGTGTAAAAGTAAAAAAATGACATAACATTATTTTATATTTGAATCACAGCTTAGTGTTTTGACATCGACAACCACAACCAAAAAGTGCATTTTACCTCAAACTTGCGACTAGTTAACTTTCTAAAGAAGGCCAATCGCTTCTCGGGTCGACATTAACACACTGACAAAATTATATTCAGAATTTAAAATATTTTTATACCACTTTTTAATGTGTGATTGTGTAAAGGTGTTCACGAGATAGAGATACCAACCTTTCGCGAACTTGCTTTCAACGTCGAACGAACACTCGTTCTCATGGAGACGCGGTGTGCACGGAGGGGAGGGGCTGTGTGTGTGTGTGTGTGTGTGTGTGCGCGCGCGCATGTGAGAGACGCATGGGGAAAGGAAATGCAGCTTAATGAATACGCTGCGTGTTTTAAATAGCGTTAAAAAATGAAAGACCTTGACAAAGACGAAAACTAAGGACATTTACTCTATAATTTTATTTTATTTTAGTTAGTTTTGCCAAACACACATTACAGTTTTAGTTAGTTTTTTTGCAAAGCCTCGTTTTTATTTTTATTTCAGTTAACGACAATGTTTTTTCCCTCCTAGTTTTCGTTTTTTCATTCGTTTTCGTTAACGATTATAACCTTGGTTTCTGTGTATGAATGAATGAACGAACGCACAGATGCGTGCTGTTGTGGAGCTACTACAGCTGGCAAAAATACTGTTTAAATATGAATCGCGTTTCTATGAATGAATGAACGCACAGATACGTGCTGTTGTGGAGCTA
This sequence comes from Scardinius erythrophthalmus, assembly GCF_964197995.2. Taxonomy (NCBI): domain Eukaryota; kingdom Metazoa; phylum Chordata; class Actinopteri; order Cypriniformes; family Leuciscidae; genus Scardinius; species Scardinius erythrophthalmus. Next base: position 23,926,516 of record NC_138224.1, on the reverse strand, counting down.
CTACAGCTGGAAAAAAGACTGTTTAAATATGAATCGCGTTTCTATGTATGAATGAATGAACAGCTTTTATCAAACTCGATTGCTATACTGAGATGTGTAAAAATCGACTACAAAATCGGATAGATTATAAAGTTTTTACTGTAAAATACTGCCACATCAAATAAGCTTAAAGGGCCCTATTTTAACGATCTGAAACGCAAGTGTCAAAGCGCAAAGCGCAAGTGACTTTGTGGGCGGGTCTTGGCGCTGTTGCTGGTTTACGGGCGGGATAAATGACTCTTGCGCCAGGCGCTAATCTAAAATGGGTTGGTCTGAAGCAGCTCCATTATTCATAGGTGTGGTTTGGGCGTAACGTGAAATAAACCAATCAGAGCGTCATCTCATATTCCCTTTAAGAGCAGGCGCATTTGTCCTAAAGCGGATTCCTATCATAACGGCAGATTTGCCAGGCGCGCGCCAGGAGCGGTTCACAGCCGAGGACAGCAACGCTCTCGTCAGGGACGTTGGGGATGGAGAAACACACCCAAATTAACTTCGGTTAAAAAGACGTATGATAATTTGGGTAAATGTGTAAGCTAGATGTATGCTTTTATAATAAATTGTCTATCTATCTATCTATCTATCTATCTATCTATCTATCTATCTATCTATCTATCTATCTATCGTAATTATGTATGATTTGCAAAAATGAAAACTGCTGCTTCTGTGTAGATGAGAGAATCAAAGTGTATTCGCGTTGTGCACACGCTACATTGATTATGGCCAAGCATGCGCCCTTAAAATAGCATATGAATAACATGCGCAACACGCCACTGACTTTAAACTATTTTTTTCCTGGTTAGTTGCGCAATTGTTTTCTAAACCTGCAAAATAGCATGAAGGAACGTTTGCGCCGGAACACACCTACTTTTTTGCGCTGAACCGCCCAGTGAGCGCAAGTTCATTCCTTAGTTTAGCGACGTGCTTCTGTGGAGGGAAAAACGCGCTTTGCGCGGGTGCAAAAAAGGAATGATACATGCGTCGCTGTACAAAGTCATTTGCGCTGGGTGCAAGATAGGGCCCATAATGTTGCCAATTTCTTCTCATATGAATTGAATTACATAAGATAAAATGTATACTTTAGTTTTTACAAAGAAAGATTACACTGGAAATATTGTTACAATTTTAAATGTTGTTGTAATTGTATAACCTTTAATATATATATATATATATATATATATATCTATATATATCTTTATCTTAAAAGGTCATTATAAGCCTTCTCTTTAAATAATTTTATTATGCTTTATTAGTGACACATTTGGGAAGAGAATATATTCCAAATCTGAAAATACAGTATGAGAACAATTAACTGCACATTTACTAGAAATGTTTACCTTGGATATTGTACAATTTGCAAGCACAATTTGTGGAAAAAACAACAACAACTGTGAACCAGTTATATATATATATATATATATATATATATATATATATATATATATATATATATATATATATATTGTCCTTGCATTCTTGTGGCTCAGTCACACACCTGAATGAAAGGCTCATTACGTATGCAGCCTCATTATGCGGGCCCCATTGTCTCCTAAGGTGTGAATCACGCCCACCCGCATATGGCCTTTCCAAACAAAAAGTGTTTTACAAGATTTAAATCAATGTATTGTGTTATGTGAATGATTAGGCAGGATGATTTTCACATGATTTTGAGGAAAAAACTATAGGCAACGACATCCATTGGTCAAAAATCTTATTGACACATATTTAGTATGTGTTTTGTGGCCTTATTTCAGAAACTTTAGTTTTTTGTTTTTTCAAAAAACATGCATAAACATTATTCTCTCAAAAATACAAACATGTACATGCAAGTTGTTCACATATTATGGTAGTCCTGTTTGTGCTAAATAGAGTGAATTTACACCTTTGCCATTAATATGTTTATAAGCAACTGAAAAAAGCACAAATGTCAGGGTATGTCAGAACATCTCAAGGACCCCAAAAAAAACCCAGACCCCAGAGGGTTAAATTCATCACGAGCGCGGGATTTGACATTTACGGTTGCTGCTGAGAATGGAGATCGCTGGATGTGGACGAAGGGCTGAATTTGGATCTGTTTCTTGCTTGCGTATGGATTATAAAGATTTGGATTACATCTAACGTTACGTTAGCTAATTTTGTTAATTTATATTGTGTTTTGGTGTATTATGGTTCCATAGGAGAAAACGCCTTTTGTGTCTCACCGTAACGTTAAATAAACTAAATGTTACAAAATGGTTAAACGATTAAAGAAGGTATTGTTAAGGGTTTAAACTATAGTCTTGTCTGTTAATCCTCCGAAGCGAGTTTGCAGCAGGAACAGAGATTATTTCTTAAATGTGTAACTGTTATAACGTTAAACTGCATTTAATAAATGTGATTTTCTGTAAAACTTACTGTCATGAAAGGCTAATTATTGTTATTTGTTGTTTATAACTTTTGATCTTGGCATCATGATGTGTAGACTATTGAGAGTTTTCTCATTTGGAATGCTCAATATAATTATTTTCACATATGGTTCAGATGTGATCATGATATCCTAGTAAATAATGGGTTGTATTATTATTATTTGTATTTAATAAAAGTGATTTTTTTTTCTCTGATGTGCTGGCCATAGTGTTTGTTCTACTTCAAGTCAAGTCAAGTCAACTTTATTTATATAGCGCTTTTCACAATACAGATTGTATCAAAGCAGCTTCACAGTATTAAATAAAATAGTACATCAGTGTTTGTTTCTGGTGTAAAACATCCACGTTTGGTAATGCAGATCAATAGCACTGGTGAATCGATTAATCAATTTAAGTATCCCCAACTGAGCAAGCCAAAGGCAACAGTGGCAAGGAACCGAAAAACTCCATCAGGTGACCTAATGGAGAAAAAAAAAACCTTGGGAGAACCCAGGCTCAGTCGGGGGCCAGTTCTCCTCTGGCATTTATGAAGTAGAGACCGGATTTAACTGTAAGATTAAAATATTATATGAATGCCTGGCTGAAGAGATGCGTCTTTAATCTAGTTTTAAACTGGGAGAGCGAATCTGAGCAACGAACAGTATCAGGAAGGCTATTCCAGAGTTTTGGGGCTAAATGTGAAAATGCTCTCCCTCCTTTGGTGGATCTGGATATCCTAGGTATGACCAGAAGCCTCGAATTTAGTGATCTTAAAGAGCGCGATGGATTATAGGGCGATAGAAGATCCGTTAAATAAACTGGAGCTAAGCCGTTTAGGGCTTTATAAGTCAGTAGCAATACCTTGTAATTAATACGGAACTTTATAGGTAACCAATGTAGTGATGATAAAATTGGTGTTATATGGTCAAACTTTCTTGATCTAGTAAGAACTCTAGCGGCGGCATTTTGGACTAACTGTAGCTTGTTTATTGAGGATGCAGGACAACCAGCTAATAAAGCATTACAGTAATCTAGTCTCGTGGTCATGAATGCATGAACTAGCTTTTCTGCATCAGAAACAGATAGCATGTTACGTAATTTAGCAATATTTCTAAGGTGAAAAAAGGCTGTTTTTGTAACATATGAAATATGATTTTCAAAAGACAAGTTACAATCTAATATAACACCCAGGTCTTTTACTGTAGAGGATAAAGTAACAGGACACCCTACTATGTTAAAGTTGTATTGTAAGAGGTTTTGTGGGCGTTTTTTTGAACCGATAAGTATTACCTCTGTCTTATCTGGATTTAATAAAAGAAAATTGTGCGTCATCCAATCTTTTATATCTTTAACACACTCTGTCAATTTGGATAATTTAGCGTTTTCATCTGGCCGTGATGAAATATATAGTTGAAATATATACTTCAGTCAGGTTAGGTATGCAATCTGTTGATAGGTTATAGACTTTCTACTGATATCAACTGTCTTTCACTCTAATTAGATAGTCCTAAAAGATATCTACTAACACTTAGTGGATAATGTCTAATAGTCAACTGATCATAAACAATATATTAATCTGTTGATAGGTTATAGACTTTCTACTGATATCAACTCTTTTTCACTTTAATTAGATAGTCCTAAAATATATCTACTAACACTTAGTTGAGAATGTCTATTAATAGTCTACTGATCATAAACAATTTCTTTGTTGACAAGCAACAAATAAGCAACTACATGTAATCTTTAGTTGACTATCAACAGATTATCTACAAATGGTTAAAACATTTTTAAAAACAGTTTTAAATCAGCTAAAATAATTATTAATTTGATGCATATGAGACCCCTTGAGTAGGATATACAGTATCATATACTTCATATGCTGACATGATCTGTTGACATTTAACTGACAGATTGATCTTGAGTTGTTGGTACTCGATCTACAGAAAGTTAGTTGACAATTAAAAGTTAGTCGACAATTGGTTAATAACCTGTTGCAAAATAACATTGACAGTCAACAGGCACTTTTTTGTAAAATATGTAGATTAACACTTGAATTGTACCTTATAGTCTATAGGCAGTCAGTTGAACGTATGTTACTTGTCTGTTGAAACAGTGTTGTTGAATGTCAACTGATGCACTGTTGACAAGCTACTAAATGGCTACTAATAACTAGTATAGTCTCAACGAACGGACTATCAAAATAAAGTGTTACCAGCAAAAAACAAACAAAAAAAAAAACGGACATGGGCTTCCTAAACATTGATTTCAATCGTCTCTGGGTTTATTTCGCGCAACAACACTGCTGATTCGTATATCATTCGGTTCAGGGACTTCTTTTCTGTCTTTTCTAATAGAAAGAGTAAAAACAGAATTTAATATCAATCCGCGAGCGTCAACACAATGAAAAAAAAAAGAGATTTAAGCCGGGTTTAGATGTCTGTGGTGATTTTTTTTTGTCATAGCCAATATTTTAAGAACTGCTTATTTGTTTTGTAGCTAGTATTCTGCCAATAATATCAAACTTATTTTAAGGACATTTTTGGCCTGCTACGTGTTATTTGCTATGGTAACGTTAATGCGTTGTTTTGACATCTGACATGGCCATGGCTTCGCCGGCGACACCGAAGTATGAGCAGGAACGGAAAATAGCTTGCTTGATATTAATCTTGGTGGAATTGCCCCAAATTATGATTTAACCGGTTTTATTGCAAATTATTTTCTGGAGGATGATTGTGATGATGAGCAGGACTTTGACGAAACTGACGAGGAATTTGACGGTAAGTTTTTGTTATTATTTTTTTATGCTAAATATGTAAATGTTAGTGTCCATGTAATGCTAACACATATCTGTGACGCAAAAATAGTGGATTTAAATGTTTATTACATTTGTTGATTGGGATTGAGTCAGTTTAAATTAATTACGTTTATTGGATGATGTTTATTTGTGTCATTATACTCTGAATTGAAGTCTGCTTACCACCTATAGGCTGTTTCTTGTTCCTATGCCCTCCCCTCAATTAATCAGATCCAGTTTGACTTAACTGAAAAAATATTTTCTGATATTTTCATATAAAATGCTTCATTATCCATTTTAAATGTGGAATTAAACCCACTTCCCATTATTGTATGTTACACAGTCATGTTTTTAGGTATCTTGCTTTGAATTGAAAAAAAAATGATCTTTGCTTTTTCAGGCAGTGACCAACATGATGAGGAGGACAAGCCAGTTTTGGTGATTGAACCCCAAGCTATTTGTCTGGTGAACATGAAGAGGGAACACCAGCAAGAAGAATTTGCTTTTGCAACTGCAAGTATTTCAATGGGGAAAAGTGTTCTTTATTTTTCAAGGAGGGAGAGTTGCTGTCACTCAGGATGAGTCATTTGGAGATGGAGAATACTGTAATCGATATGGTGGTTTTAGCTCAAATACGAAGTCACTTGCACTCTGGGGAAGAAATCGTTAAATCAAAAAAAGACTTTTTAATAACAAAATGTAATACTTTTGTGAATAGAATCCATGACATTATCAAATATTTTGCATCTATACCATTTTAGAATGTGTACAAAGTTTGAGACTGACCTGTTAAAGGGATAGTTCACCAAAAATATAGCGTTCAGCGTCAGTTCAGGCAGGCCGCGTAGTCAAGCTCAGCTATCAGCTGATACCTATCCAGACCTAACAGCTGATCTGATTTCTAAGCACTCAATTGGTCCCTATCAAACAGGGCGCCGTATTTAAAGTCATTTTTCAGTGTGCCTGCTTGGCTGCTTCCACTGCATGCTTGCAACCCACCTCCTCCCCTAGCTCCTCCTTTAACTTCTGTTTAACTTAATCAGTTCTGTTGTCATTGATGCATGCTCTGTTCTCAAGGGGGATTTGTTTTGCTGCTTTCCCAGTTAATGGGATATGTCCCCAGAAGCTGCTGCTGTTCCCTGACTTGCTTTCATGGAGCTCATGAAAATGATGGGTAACTCAGAACAGAGCCATACCGCCAAATGTAACTTTAACAATAATGCAATAAAAAAATGAATATTTGACAAATGTCTGTTATTTTTGACTCAAGTGGTCCTGTCTGAAATGATTTACTCATACTCATACTCACCCTCATGTTATTCCAATCCTGTATAAGTTTCTTGCTTCTGTTTAACAAAAAATAAGATATTTTAAAGAATGTTGGTAACCAGACAGTTGGCGGCACCTATGGAAGTCAATGGGAGCCGTCAACTGTCTGGTTACTAACATTCTTTAAAATATCTTATTTTGTGTTCAGCAGTAGAAAGAAACTCATACAGGTTTGGAACAACATCTAGGGTGAGTAAATGATGACAGAATTGTAGGTTTTGGGTAAACTATCCCTTGATTTTTTTTTTTTTATTATTATTATTATTTTTTACTCCAGATTTATTCAATGTTACACCGTGGGCCAGTAAGAGAATGATAATTTCAGAGAATGAGAAATGTTATGTTTTTTTTTTTATTGATATATTATTGACATTTCACTGATATTACATTTTACTAATAAAGTTATACAAATCATTCCACTGAATTGACATGGTAATTGTTGCTACGATCAAGCTCTTGTGGTACCCCATTCGTTTCAATATTTTTATGCTTTTAGCTTTTTGGACATGCACATCATAATAAATAGACCTGTTTTACGAAACTTTAAGAATTTTTCCACTGATGTGTCATATATCACTAAAAAGGGGAGAATCTCAGCTTTAATGTGTTATATGGCACATATGCAGGATAACTATGGATAAAATGTGTTGCAGTTTTAACAAATAACCTATTTTTAAATTGGAATTTCTCAAAAATATGATTTTCTGAGCCCGAATTTTAGCAAATCTTTGACATGGCCTTACTCAGTCAATATTAAAGATATCAAGGTTATATTTTCACAGAATGTTCTTTACATTGTGTAGGATGATTTTATGTAGAAAACATTGAATCACAAAAAAATTACTTTAGATGGGTTTTCACAGGCAGGGTCACATATAACAAGAGAAATTTTAACTAATCCTTGATGGAATTATACAATACTGTTCAAAGGTCTAGGTTCAGTAAGATTGTTTTTGAAATATGATTAAAATACAGTCAAAAACAGTAATAGTGGGAAATAATTGCAATTTAAGATCGCTGCTTATTTGAATCTGTTTTCAAATGTATTTAATGCATCATTGCTTCATTAAAGTATCAATTTCTTTATAAACAAATACTGACCCCACCAACTTTTGACAGTAGTGTATATAAAATCTATTTCATTCAAACATTATATAGTACTGTATAGTATTGCTCTTACTTCATTATGACAAGATTTCCTGGAATACAAAATATGTTTCTAAAACGTGCACAGATGTGGAATGTGTCTTCATAGAATACAACGTGGATTATGCCAGTACTTACAGAGACAGTGGTGCTTGGTGTAGGGGCACTGGACACTGCTGCGCTGGGTTGGTCAACAACCTGAGATGGTCTCCTAGCCACACTCAGATTTGGCTTAGCAGCAGCAATGTGGGACCAACCAAATCTTGGCTTGGTAAACTAAAAAATGGCAAAACAAATGAATGGCAAAAAATATATAAAACTGTAAAATTAGTAAATGAGAAAATATCTATTGGTCCTATGTTTCATTGTATAACTAAAGGAACTGCTTTCTTTCTTTGTCTTATTTTTTTTTCTGTGTATTACCACCCTCTGCTATTTATTCAGATTGAAATAAGCACAGTTAGAATAGAAAAATGTGTGGAAGGTATTGCTAGAATGTGAGTATATTGTAATTCAACAGGAACCTTTTAAAATGACTTGAAATCAAAACTAGTTTGTACATAGTTTGTAAGAGAAAGCGTTTATTAACAGTAATGAAGGTTACACTTGAAATGGGTACAAAGCAGATGCATGGTGACTTAACTAGAAAAAGTTGGCTTGAGAAAGCCGGACCAGAGAGTTTGAAGAAGTTTAAAGTAGTTTAAAGTTTAAAGTTTGATTGATAGATTAGTTAGAAAGAAAGAATAGTTGGAAAGAAAGAATAGTTGGAAAGAAAGAAAGAAAGAAAGAAAGAAAGAAAGAAAGAAAGAAAGAAAGAAAGAAAGAAAGAAAGAAAGAAAGAAAGATGGATTAGTTAGAAGGAAAGATAGATTAGTTAGAAAGAAAGAAATATTAGTTAGAAAGAAAGACAGATTAGTTAGAAAGAAAGACAGATTAGTTAGAAAGAGATAGATAGATAGATAGATAGATAGATAGATAGATAGATAGATAGATAGATAGATAGATAGATAGATAGATAGATAGATAGATAGATAGAAAAAGTTTGAAGATAGATAAAAATAGTTTAAAGATAGATGGATAGATAGATAGATAGATAGATAGATAGATAGATAGATAGATAGATAGATAGATAGATAGATAGATAGATAGATAGATAGATAGATAGATAGATAGAAAAAGTTTGAAGATAGGTAAAAAATAGTTTGAAGATAGATAGATAGATAGATAGATAGATAGATAGATAGATAGATAGATAGATAGATAGATAGATAGATAGATAGATAGATAGATAGATAGATAGATAGATAGAGTTTGAAGATAGATAGATAGGGCTTCAGGGAGTTTAGATTTGAGTTTTTGGCTTGTGCACTAATGGGCCACCGTAGCCTTGGCTCAATTTGAGCATTCTGCAATGTATACATACTTTCATTTTGTATCTCTCAGGTAATATTCCACTTATGCACATTTAATTATACACATAGTATTAATTAAGTCATCATGCATCTGCTATACACAAACATACATACATTAAACATACATTAAACCTATTAAAATAACATTAAAATACAATAAACAGTGCAAAACAGTAAACAGTGCAAATTGAGGTAAAGAGTGCAGAGGGAGGTAGAAATTATTCAATTGTCTATTGTCCTCCCTGCCATGACTAGGAGCTGTTGTACAGTCTGATGGCCAGTGGGACTAAAGAGTTTTTAAATCTGTTTAAATCTCCACCTCACGAAGTCCTCAACTAAGCTCCTGTACTCCCCCTCCTGTTCATCCTTGATACAGCCAACTATCGCAGTAACGTCTTAGTATGTCTGCATATGGCAGAGCCCAGAGTCATACTGGAAGTCAGATGTGTACAACGTGAAGAGGACAGGAGAGAGCACAGTCCCCTGTGGTGCTCCGGTGCTGCTGACCACAGTGTCTGACATGCAGCCCTTCAGTCTGACGTACTGTGGTCTCTCTGTGAGGTAGTCCGTAATTCATGTCACCAGGAGTGGGTCCACCCTCATCTCTGTCAGCTTGTCTCTCAACAGCAGCGGCCGGATGGTGTCGAAGGCGCTGGAGAAATCAAAAAACGATATTCTCACAGCGCCCCTCTCCTTGTCCAGATGTGAGTAGGCCCTGTGGAGCAGATAGAGGATGGCATCCTCCACGCCAATCTTCTCCTGGTATCCAAACTGCAGTGGATCTTGTGCATGGTGAACCTGAGGTCTGAGGACATGGAGCAGCAGCCGTTCGAAGGTCTTCATGATGTGTGATGTCAGTGCTACTGGTCTGAACTCACCCAGCTCTCTGGGGTGTTTTTTCTTGGGAACCGGAATGAGACATGAAGTTCAGTTCAGCAGTTCAGCAGAACAGGCTTTAAGCATCCTTGGACACACTCTGTCCGGGCCCGCTGCTTTCCTTGGTCTTCAGCTCTCTGCTCACCTTTTGGGTGTTGAACTGTCTATGTGTGTGGGTGGTCTGCAGTCTGAGGTGGTAATGGGCATGGTGGTGACATCTGGGGAGGTGATGGACATGGGGGTATGAAGGGTGCTGTCGCTGGTTGTGGGAGCTGGCGTATCAAACCTGTAAAAAAAACAGGTTTAGCTGGTTTGCTCTCCCAGCATCCACATCTCCTGTGATACTTCTTCTTACAGCCTGTGATGGTTTTCATGCCATCCCAGACCTCCCACATGTTGTTATGCTGCAGCTTCTGTTCTACCTTCCTTCTGTAGTCCTCCTTCGCCTCTCTCAGGTGGACCTTGAGACCATTGAAACCATTTCCTGAAGGAACGTTCGGTCGTGGACTGTCTCTGGATCTGTGGTTTGTACTGTGGCGTGAGCAGGACCAGGTTATGATCAGACTTTCCAATGCAATGTAAGCTTCCCTCACGTTGGCATACTGTAGATCTAAGCTGTGTCCCAGTGTGAAGGCTGAATCCTCCGAAGGCCGTACTTGAAGGCCGGTTGCGTCATCGCGGCGCGACGAAACGTCACAGCGGTGCGACGAAGGATGTCCCAATTCAAAGGCTGCACACTTCGGAGGTCGCATTTGAAGGCCGATTGCGTCACCGCGCTGCGATGAAGGCTGTCCCAATTCAATACTGCATCCTCCGAAGGCCGTATTTGAAGGCCGGTTGCGTCATCGCAGCGCGATTTTTTTTTTAATAAAAAAAATAAATAAAATGACGGCCGAGAGTTTGGTGGCGGACGGCAAATTCACATTTAAATGTAAGTATTATGTTTTCATTTACTGAGTAAATGAAAACATAATACTTACATTTAAATGTGAATTTGCCGTCCGCGAATTTTGGCGGACGTGAATTTGCCGTCCGCCACCAAACTCTCGGCCGTCATTTTATTTATTTTTTTTATTAAAAAAAAAATCGCGCTGCGATGACGCAACCGGCCTTCAAATACGGCCTTCGGAGGATGCAGTATTGAATAGCTAGTGAAACCTGAGTTAAAAGCCACAAGTTTTTCTTTCTTATAAACTTCATCTTAACTCCTCCTGTTTCAGGAGGCAAGGAGTCTAGTCTAACTTGTGTGAATAAGAAATATCACTCACCCTATAAAGCCCACAAACATAAGAAAAGCAGTAGATAAGGCAATGGGGTTTCACTTTTATGTGTTTTTGTAGTGCTGTCATGCAAGCTATGTCTAAGGTTTTAACTAAGGTTTTAACCACATTTGAGTATCCATAAATATGATTTCTGAATATGAATTAGTGTTGTCACGATACCAAAATTATTGTTTCGATACCGATACCAAGTCAAGTATTGCGATTTCGATACTTTTTCGATACTTTACCTGAAAAGGGAGAAACACTCTCAAATATCATTGCTGTGCTTTATTTTAAAACCGGGACAACAATCTAATCATATAACACACTAATAAATGAACATATGAACAGCAGATTAAACATTTGAACAAAATATGAAATATTTTATCAATTTAGCAGCATTATCTTATTTATCATAAGAAACATTGAGCTTTATCTTGATTCTGAACTTTGAATAAAAATATGAACAGCGATTATATTAAACAATGTTTAATATTGGTAACATATGATAAGCCTCATTGGTGATATATTTGACGTGGGGAGAGAGTTGTGGAAGGCCTATACTTCATGTTAAACATAAATATATAGCAGCAAAGACAACGTCGGCAGTGTTGACGGCAAAATAGGCTACAGAATAATTCGTTCTGTATTGAGAGGTGCAATATTTGAAAATCGATCATTTTTTTATTACATTTATTGTATTTATGTCAAAACTTTCAAACATCAAAATGTCATTCATTAGTATTCGTGTCAAAATTACATAGAAACATGAACATCTTTTCCTATTCTGTTTTGCCAGGAAACGCTTCCAACACACGTGCGTGTCGCGTGAAAAATAGGCGTCGGTTCTGTTTCTAGCATGCGCGCGTTTTCCGCGCGTCTCGAGCTGCGCCCAGATGCGTGTCACGCAGGCAGTTAACATGGGAGCAGAAACAAAAACGGACACGACACGCAGCCAGTGTGTCGCCGGCCTTACAAATCTGGAACGCGGTCATTCTTAGAAGTATCGATACTAATAAATTAAGGAATCGTGACGTTTTTAATTTCCGGTTTACTTTTGAGGTATCGGTGCACCGTGCAACAGAGCAAGGTAGGCAACGTACTTCCATATGTCACTCCTCGCGTCATATTTGTCTACGAGTCGTGGACCACTTGTGCTCGCACATGCAGTCATCTCGCTGTAGTGTTTTGTCACATGGCACTGACAGCGGCAGGTTCTTTGCTGCGTGCGTCAAGAAAAAAACACAGAGGTCCATAGGGAGGTTTTTTTTTTAAGTATCGATACTGAAAAATGTAGGTATCGTGATGTTTTTAATTTCCGAGTATCGCGATACTTTTGAAGTATCGATACACCGTGCAACACTAATATGAATATGATTTTAAAAATACAAAGTAAGAAAGTTGAGATCACATCTTTGCTGAAATGTATTGTGCTGTTGTTGTTAACAAGCCATGGTTAATTTGCTCTGCCATAGGATTGCACGTGTCCTGGGACAGGAGAGGGTGTGAGTGGGAAACCCACTGCTGAAACTCGGCCCTGGTTTGTCCTCATGGATGAGGTGTTGGGACAGAGGCCTTGCACCACCCCTCTGTCCTCAGTGCCTCAATCCCTGAGGACACACCAGGGCCGAGTTCAGCAGTGTGTGACCAAGAAGAGGAGGAGCCAGGGGCAGCAGCAGCACCAGCACGAGCACCAGCACCAGCACCAGCATCAGCAGCAGCATATATATATATATGTATATATATATATACAACCCCAAATCAGAAAAAGTTGGGACACTGTACAAATTGTGAGTAAAAAAGGAATGGAATAATTTACAAATCTAATAAACTTATATTTTAAGTTGTTATCAGCGCTCAGTTCAGAAGCCTGCATCTCTGATGGTATGGGGTTGCATGAGTGCGTGTGGCATGGGCAGCTTACACATCTGGAAAGGCACCATCAATGCTGAAAGGTATATCCAAGTTCTAGAACAACATATGAACAAGACCTTGCATTTTCCAATATGACAATGCCAGACCATATACTGCATCAATTACAATATCATGGCTGCGTAGAAGAAGGATCCGGGTACTGAAATGGCCAGCCCGCAGTCCAGATCTTTCACCCATAGAAACATTTGGTGCATCATAAAGAGGAGGATGCGGCAAAGAAGATCTAAGACAGTTGAGCAACTAGAAGCCTGTATTAGACAAGAATGGGACAACATTCCTATTCCTAAACTTGAGCAACTGTTCTCCTCAGATCTCCTCAGATCTTTCACCCATAGAAACATTTGGTGCATCATAAAGAGGAGGATGCGGCAAAGAAGATCTAAGACAGTTGAGCAACTAGAAGCCTGTATTAGACAAGAATGGGACAACATTCCTATTCCTAAACTTGAGCAACTGTTCTCCTCAGTCCCCAGATGTTTGCAGACTGTTATAAAAAGAAGAGGGGATGCCACACAGTGGTAAACATGGCCTCGTCCCAACTGTTTTGAGATGTGTTGATGCCATGAAATTTAAAATCAACTTATTTTTCCCTTAAAATTATACATTTTCTCAGTTTAAACATTTGAGTCATCTATGTTGTATTTTGAATAAAATATTGAAATTTGAAACTTCCACATCATTGCATTCTGTTTTTATTCACAATTTGTACAGTGTCCCAACTTCTTCTGATTCGGGGTTGTATATATATATATATATATATATATATATATATATTCTTGTTTAACTTTTTTTCACTTATATTTTTTAAAAGGAAAAAAAATCTGTACATTTATTTATTTTTATGCAACTTTAAATGTGTAAATAAAAGAGAATTCATTGCTCTGGACATTGGACATTGTTTATTTTTGTAATGACAGTCATAATTTCTACATGAAACAAATTATTCTATACCTTTTTTCCCCCAACTATTTACAACATATGTTAAACATCTCAAAATCAACATAAACATTTAAATTTACAGTAAATGTAAATTTACTGTAAATAAAAGTACATAAAATAAGAAAAAAATATGTAGACTTTTATTCAGCTGAGTGGGAGACCCTGGTGTGCTGCTGGACCGGGATGGGCTCCACAATAGAGACCCCGGTAAGGCCTCCTGCTGTCTCCAGAGTGTTTGACTGCATATTTTCACTATCCACTAAGTTGTCTAACAACAGGTTTGCAGGGCTGACTCATGGAATAAATATTGAGATACTTTATTACACTAAAATCCTTTAAATAACCATTAAAACCGCATTGGGGAAAAACTACTTGTCATATATTTCAAACCTTGGTTAAGCTAAATTATCTTGCATACTCTAATGTACTTAAGGTATCAAGAGTAAAAGTAAAGGAATTCTGCAGGAAAAAAAAACCTTGTCAGGGTTTTTATGATGGTTCTGCTTTTATATTACTTTATAGTAACAAAATGTATCCCTATTGTCACAATATTAACAAATTGGTGCAAACTACAGCTCCGTCACATTTGGCGCATCTGAAGCGCTCGGACCAGTCTAGTCTACGGACGATTGTTCTTGTCGCCTAGCAACAGTGGCCTTCGAAGGATGCAGCCTTTACATTGGGACACAGCTCTAATGTCCTGTTCTTCCTGGTGGGGCAGCTTACAAACTGGTGAAAGTCTGACAGTGTGGAATCCAGTGTCACGTGGTTAAAATTTGTGGTCGTCCAATATATTGCCAATGCCGATATATCGGCCGATATTTGGCATTTTTGAAATATCAGCATCGGCCGATAAGTTTTTCTGATTGGCCGATGTGTTGGAAGCGGGACTTTTATTTTGACGGCGCTCCGGACTTTTATTTTCATGGGCGGCGCTGAGAACACCAGCGTCAGAAGAGAACGGCAATGGCAGCTCCACAGATCACACAGCACTCACTCACGTTCTCCGTCTTCATTAATTTACGATCTCTGTCAGTCATATCTAATACTTTGTTAGACAGAACTGGTTAACAAAGAAAGTAAATGGTATGCGAAGTAAGAAAAGTAAAGCATTTGCTTTTATATTATTTGTAACAGAAAAGGCAAACAATCAGGCTAAAATACTTTCTCATTTGGTGTCAACATTCAGCAAATGCGCATCTACGTCATTTAAACAAATCTCTGAATATCTAATAAACATTTAATTTTAAAAACCTTGCAGATTTAATCGAATCCAACTGTGGTATCTTGTGAAGTGTGCATTACTGTCTGCGAGTGACGGTCGGTCCGTGCGAAGTGAGTGAATGCGAACAGAAGATCAGCTTGACAGGAGACACGATCAAAAAACTTTAAATCCTTCATTTTAAAACATGATGATATATAACCAGTTGCCCACTGTGTCATATTCATATCTGTGATATATCCAGTTGCCAACTGTGTCATATTCATATCGTTTTCACTGTGCTGTACGTAAAATTAGCGTGACCTTGTCTTTATTTGAAAAAATATGATTACCAGCACGAAATTACCAGATTACTGAGTGCCCTGTTACAGTGTTTACTTTCTTTTTATTCACATATTCTATATATTTCTAAACAATTACTTCCAGGTAGATCCACATTAGCGTCGGGGGTGTTCTGGGCTAGCCAGGTTTCAGAGAGGCAAAGTAAACTGCACTCCCTGAACATCCTGTCCGTCCTCACAAGGGCAGCCAGCTCATCCGTCTTGTTGGTCAGACAATTCAAATTCCCCATCACTATCGACTGAACCGAGGGCTTGTACTTCCACCGCTTAGTCGCTAGCCTAGCCTTCACCTTCACTCCGGCTCTGCAGCCTCAGTGTCTGTTCCTCAGCTCCTCAGGTTTTTGGTGGAAAATGCCGGCTCGTCCCATTGTTTGCAGTAAGCAAGAGAAAGTAACTTCTCCCCTGAATAAACAAGTTGTCCCCCGCTATGTTGTCCGTAAAAAGTCATTATATCCATAGGATATATAAAGTTTTACACAGCTAGTTTTATATAAGAAGTTAAAAAGTACTTTAACACACTTAAGATATTAAAAACAACTCGATACGTACGGAGCTAGTGGATCAGCATTGGCGCCAAGAAGGCATGATGTAACAGTAATGTAATCTTCATTACTGTTAATAAACGCTTTCTCTTACAAACTATGTGCAAACTAGTTTTGATTTTAAGTCATTTTAAAAGGTACCTGTTGAATTACAACATACTCACATTCTAGCAATACCTTCCCACACATTTTTTCTATTCTAACTGTGCTTATTTCAATCTGTATAAGTAGCAGAGGGTGGTAATACACAGAAAAAAAAATTAAGACAAAGAAAGAAAGCAGTTACATTTTACATTTTTACATATTTTTTTTTGCCAATGTGCTGTTACATTAAATTTGTCTTATCGTTGAAATTGTTTTGCCCTTTTTTAATTTACCAAGGCAAGATTTGGTGGGTCCCACATTGCTGCTGCAAAGCCAAATCTGAGTGTGGCAAGGAGACCATCTCAGGTTGTTGATCAACCCAGCGCAGCAGTGTCCAGTGCCCCTACACCAAGCACCACTGTCTCTGTAAGTACTGGCATAATCCACGTTGCATTCTATGAAGACACATTCCACATCTGTGCACTTTTTAGAAACATATTTTGTATTCCAGGAAATCTTATCATAATGAAGTAAGAGCAATACTACACAGTACTATATAATGTTTGAATGAAATAGATTTTATATACACTACTGTCAAAAGTTGGTGAGGTCAGTATTTGTTTATAAAGAAATTTATACTTTAATGAAGCACTGATGCATTAAATACATTTGAAAACAGATTCAAATAAGCAGCGATTTAAAATTGCAGTTATTTCCTATGGAGTTATTCTTGTGCCAATAATAATGAACGTAGCTTTTCAAGAAACTAATGAAAATATAAATTGAAACTGAATAAAATATCTTTGAAACTGAAAAAGAATAAATCGCAGGCATTTTTTTTTACTTCGTTTTTAATACACTGCATGTTTTGCTAACTATTTCTCATATTTCAATCGCTGATCTGAACTTACAAATGTGCTTCCAGAGTTTTCATTTACGCTTCTGGAGTTTTCGTTCGCCATTCTGACACATTTCTCTCGTGGGGGCGGGGCTAATAGCAGCATGTTCTCATTGGCTACTGAGTTTTTGATTGACAGCTTCTTGACCTGGAAGTGAAGACGTCAGTGGTGAGTTTTATGTGTGGATGTGAGTGTCTGTAATCGCAGCTTTCTAATTAATTTGAGTGATATTAAGTTTATATCTGTATTTATTTGCTGCTACACTATATTGTTGAGATGATTTCTTATAGAAGGAATAGTACAGACGAATGATATCATTATCATTAGTCATCGTCGCTATCAGGATACTGGATAACGTTAGCCTACTCGCGGTAAGTCTGGTTTTTTTTTTTTTTTTTTTTTTTTATTAATACTATACTAATAGGCTACTATTTATAATACAGTACTGGCTTTTTTCAGGTGGTGAGGCAAAACCGGTGGGTTACGGCCAATCCTGGACGAGGCAGGTTTGAGTACCCAACCACCAGCGGTAGTGGCTACCATCACTTCTGCCAGAGCATCGTCCACGAGACATGCCTACGCGTTGAAGTGGAACCTCTTCGTCACCTGGTGCTCTTCTCGCAGAGAAGACCCCAGAAAATGCCTGATCAGTGTTGTGCTTTCCTTCCTGCAAGAAGGGTTGGACCGAAGGCAGTCTCCCTCCACCCTGAAAGTGTACGTTGCCGCTCCTCGGCAAAGAAACATATCTGCATGTTGCCAGCATACTTCCTTATATACCCATGAGGTAAGGCGGAGTTACGCAATGCAAATTCCGCAGACCCATGGCATTTCTTTGCCATTGGCTCGTTTTATTTCTCGAAGATGAGAGGCTTTCTAAGCGAAACCCCATTCATCGTCATGATGTAACGTCTCCGTTCCCTACTGAGGGAACGAGGGTTACATATGTAACCGAGACGTTTTACGCCCCCCTCTCAGAAGCCTTGGACATTTGGGACAATGTGTCAAAAAATATTTTCTCTAACCTCAAACCCTTTCTCCCACATTGGATGTAGTAGCAGCAACCATGTGTGGCCCACTACAGTCTTCTATCAAATAGCAGTATTCATTGGTTCCATGAGAGTGGGGCCAGCCCATAAAAATATTTTAAATTTTAACGTCTAGTCGGTCCACAGTCTAATTCTGCTCTTTTTGGTTTTCAGCTATTGTTTTTGTCTGACTTTTATTATGAAGTTTTGTCTGTGGGTCATAATTTGTCATTTACTTTGCAGTTTCGTCTGAGATGCATCTGAAATCGGTCACAAGTTCACTTTGTTATTATAGTGAATGGCACATGTACTTTATGGAGAAAAGAGAAATGAAATTGAGTGAGCGGCTTAAGATGACGGAATTTGTGTGTGCCAGAGAGTAGAAATAACTATTTTACACCTTAAAAAATAATGACGATAATAACTTTATATAACTTTATATGGTATAATGAAAATAAATAACTTGTTCACTTGTTCTCATATTCATGTCATATTTAATAGATAGTTCATTAATTTTAATAGAATAATAATACAAAAACTACAAAAAGAATGAACACAATGATATAATTTTATTATTTTTACTTATAAATTTGCCATAAAAAGCAATAAATAGAGCACATAATACATGAAAGCTGTATTCCTTTCAGGGTTATCTGGTTTTGTTTATTTTTAGTTTTCTCCACATGGACTCGTTAGCTTGTCTTCATGGTTGTTAATTTGATTCATTACTCAGTTCAGGTGTGTGTTGTGTTCAAGTGTTCATGTCTCATTATCCTCTAACTACTTAAGTTCAGATCAGTTTGTGTTTCGTGTTGGGTCTCGTCTATGTGTAGTTGTGTTTGGATGTACATCTTTGGATTACTCTGTTGGAGCATTAAAGCCTAACTTTCGCCGTCGATTCTTTGGTGTTTTTGTTTTCCGTCTTGTTTGTGTTTTTGTTTAAATTTTTTTTGGTTCATCATGGACTTCCCTGCTGTCAAGCTGCTTTGCCTTGAGCAGGGAGACAGCTCCCTCGAGGAACGGGCGGTGCCGTCCTCCTGCTTGGGGCCGGTGAAGGCTTCGGAAGCAGACTAAGGAAACCACATGGATGACGCTCCACTTCAGTAGCACCTATACACCAAACTTTCCAGTCTTGTACCTAGTTATATTATGAAGACATTTACAGAGGAATTTGTAAATATATTATTCCTAGCCTGATTTATATAACATTTTATTCCAAAAAACATGGCGAAAATCTTTTTTTTTTTGGGCTATTGACAGTATTTTCCGATTTACAGGATAACAAAAGTAGATATCCATAAATCCCTCTGTAATTTTTTTCCCATCTAATATGTGAACACAATGAAAAAATAATTTTTAACCTGGCTTTATCCAATACTCAGATTTCGTTTTTTTTTATTTATGCAAATAAGTGCATATTTGATTAGATATTGCCTAATTTGCATATTTAAACATTAAATTACAGAAAACTTGTAATAAATTTTTTTCTCATCTTAATGTAGGTAATCAACTGTGAAAGTTTCATGGTGATATCTGCTAGTTAAAAATTTTACCCTATTCACCTGTAGTGTCTTGCCTTAATTTGCATAAAAAAAATTAATCTCAGACAACTTGCAATGGTGTTTTTCTTAGTTATTATAAAATATGGAATACATCACATATCATATATACAATGGGAACATTTAAGAGTGATATTGATTGAATATGTATGTCGGCCTTAAAAAAATGACACAAATAATGCTTAATTTCACCTTAAAAGTTGGTATTTTGCATATATATATATATACATAAAAAAGGCTGTGAGCCTCCATTATATCTTTGCTCTGACCCTTGACTATCAATCTAGAAACTTAATTTCCTCATCTTGATTGCCTACTTACAAAAAAACTAGGGGAAAATGGTCCAACGACTGAGCAAGATAGGCAATTTGGCGGCCATTTTGATATGCAAATTAGAAGGTAAAAAACTCAAAATATCGCTTGGGAACCAGTTTTTTGGGACTCAGCACCCTTGAAATATGTAAGGTAGGCTGGTTCCCGACTTGTACCCATAAATGCTCCTCACTTCTTATAGAAGGCCATTTTTCTGAAATCCGTCTAGTCTACTATTTGTTATTACATAGCAAATGATATGACTCCCTTGGCTACAGTGGAGCGAAGCGGGTTTAAACACCTCGTTAAAACTCTCGACAGAAGATACACTGTGCCATCGCGATCACATTTTTCTAAAACTGCACTGCCAGACATGTACAAGACATGTTGTAAAAATTTAGCTGCTGAACTGAAAAATGTTCAACACTTTGCAGCCACATCTGATCTCTGGTCAAGTAGGACGATCGACCCATTCTTGAGCCTTACTTTGCACTACATTGACGACGATTGGAAGCTGCGCCAGAGATGCCTTGAGACGGCATATTTTCCAGGCAATCACACGGCAGATATGATTGCGCAAGGTCTGAAAGATATGCTTTCTGAATGGGACCTCGCGGAAGAAAAACTTTCAGCCATTACGACAGACAACGGTGCAAATGTTGTCAAAGCTGCCGCGCTTAATGGATGGATACGGCAGCAGTGTTTTGGACACCGACTACACCTTGCAATTGGTAAGTACACGTCAGCTTAATTAAATATAATAGCATTGGGATGTTATCTAATTGGGCATATCTGGCGTTTACTATATTCTGGCTAAGCTAAATTTGTTTATAAAGCACCTTTATAAATGTTACAATATGCTTGATATTACAGTGTTACAATGTTGTTCACATTACAATGTAACAAAACACTACATCATTAAAGTAAAAATCATTGTGTTGTAAAAATGTGTTGTTAATCTGATATTATTTAAGAAATATAAGAGGCTCATTAATTTTGGTACTGTTAAAGCTTTACTGTAGGTATAAATAAAATATCGTCAATAATAATAATAAAAATATTTATTTTTGTGTGTTTCAGAAAATGGATTGAAAGATCAACGTGTGACACGTGCAGTGAGGGTGTGCAAAAACATAGTCAGTGTTTTTTCCTATAGCTGGAAAAAAAAGAAGGCGTTAATGAAGGTGCAAAAAGAACTGAACCTGCCACAACACAAGCTAAAAACAGCATGTGTTACCAGATGGGGATCGATGCAAATGATGATTGCAAGAGTCCTCGAACAAAGGAAAGCTATTACACAGGTCCTTTCTGAAGACAAAAAATCCAGGCACCTTGTTCCATCGTGGGCTGACCTGGATGTCTTGGAGGCTGTCAGCAAGGCTCTCTCCCCCTTGATGGAGTTCACAGACGCCCTATCAGGGGAAGAGTATGTGACCATTTCATTTGTAAAGCCTGTACTGCACATCCTCAATTCACGAGTGCTTGCTGAGGAGGAAGATGATGTGGAGCTGACTAAAACTATCAAAACCAGCATCCTCAGGTACCTTAAGGAGAAGTACTCAGATCCTATCACAGAAGAGCTACTGGACACAGCCAGTTTTGTTGATCCCAGATTTAAAGCTACCTATATTTCTGCTCACAATGTCCCCACCATTCAGGAGAAAGTGAAAACAGAGATGGAGAAGATGTCAGAAGCTGAAGTCTGCAGAGAAAGTCAGATTACAGAGACTGCAGAACCAACAACTTCATCAGCAGTAGCAAAAAAGCAAAAGAGGTCATTAGGAAGCTTTTTTAAAGGGAGTGAGGCAATACCTTCAGCTACACCCACTCTGTCACTTCAGCAATCGCTAGAAGCAGAGATGAGCAGCTATTTGGTGTCCCCCATGCTGGATAGTGAGGCAAATCCACTGGACTGGTGGAGGAAGCATCATGTACACTTTCCCAATCTAAGTAAGGTGGCAAAAAGGTATCTCTGCATACCAGCTACTAGCTCCCCATCAGAACGGGTTTTCAGTTCGGGCGGAAACATTGTTACATGCCTCAGGTCCTGCCTGAAACCTGAAAAGGTTAACATGCTCGTGTTTCTTAGTAAGAACTTAGAGTAAATTCATGTTCATATAGTGACATAACAAGATCGCTAAGATTACCTCATGCAACAGTGTATTTTCATTACAACAATCTGTTGTTTACATTGATACATTGCACATTAAAGGGGGGGTGAAATGCTATTTCATGCATACTGAGTTTTTTACACTGGTAAAGAGTTGGATTCCCATGCTAAACATGGACAAAGTTTCAAAAACTAAGTTGTACGTTTGAAGGAGTATTTTTGTTCCAAAAATACTCCTTCCGGTTTGTCACAAGTTTCGGAAAGTTTTTTTTCGAGTATGGGTATGTGTGACGTCAGATGTAACGGAATTTCCTTATATGGATCCTAAGGGCACTTCTCCGGTAAGATCGTGCGCGCGAGTGAAAGCAGTTCGCCATCAAAACGCCCTGCCCGGCTTTTGGGAAGTCAATGTCACCAAAGAAGTGTGTTTTTGGTTGCCAGGGCAAGACAACCCTGCACAGATTCCCAAAGAACCCAGCGTTAAGGAACCCGTGGATGGAGTTCGTTTTCCTGAGCATAAACGGAGTTGTGTAAGACTGTTGTTCCCTGCATTTCGACGATGATTGTTTTATAAACAAAGCCCAGATCGACGGATTTGCAGATCGTCTAATGCTTAAGGATCGAGCAGTCACAATGATAAAGGTTCGCGGTCGTGCGTTGGAACGGTGAGTAAAACTGTTGAACTAATGTCTCTGTGTGTTGTTAGCTCGGCGGGTAAGCACAGCTAAGATTCGCCCACACGGCCCGCCCCCAGCCGCTCGTTTTTTTTCGGAAAGACTCGGTACAGTCTATCTTTCAATTAAAAATATAATAAAACAAAATACTTTTTGGAGATATGAAGGATGCAATATTACTCTATAGGTACTCAAGATTAACAGGAGATTGAGTGAAAATGAGCATTTCACCCCCCCTTTAAAATATTTGTTTACAGTATATGCAAGAAATGCACTGTTTAAAATATTATTTACAGGATATACAAGAGTTATTTTATTTAGAAGAGATACTGCTTATTTTCTACTTTTAATAAGAAAAACATTGAAAGTAATTTATTTTGTTTCCAAAAGTGCAAGTTATTTATTTTTACTTTTTTATAAGAACAAAGTGACTGTTCGTTTTAGGCAATGTGTGCTTTAATTTAAGTTGTTTAACATTGATGTTCAATAAATAATCATAGATAGTAGATAGTGTGTGTTTCCTTCAATTATTTTAAAATCAAGTAATGCACCCTTCATTCAAAAATCTCTCACTTGTAATATGTGAGCATATTTACTGTAAAAAACTTGTCAGTGAACCATGAGGGCAAAAAAATAAAAAATAAATAAAATAACCGTTCATTAATCGTAATCGAGTTAAAATGTTCAATTAATCGAGATTTTGATTTTAGGCCAAATCGCCCAGCCCTACCCATAAATACCTCAAAGCCCCATGTAGCAGTGTGGAAAGTGAAAGGCTTTTTAGCTCAGTGTCACACATTTTAGATGAAAACAGAAACAGGCTGACTGCTGATAATGCAGAAAAGCTACTCTTCTTAAAAAAAAACCTGCCACTTCTAAATAGGCTCCATTAAGTGAGTCGTCTTAGACTTGATGTTAATACCTACCTCAGTTGCACTGACTGCCACAGTTCTATGTTGGTGGATGTTGGTAGTTTATTCAAATATTGTGCACTAAATAGCAAAGATGTTTATTAATGTCCCTTGTGTTGTCCAAAGCGGCAGAGTTTACAACAAACTGAAAAAAAATACTTGAGTTGCACTGTCGCTGTTTAAATTTTATTTTATAATTATTTATTCTGTAATATGTTGCATACAACATGCTTTTCATTTTAAATAAATGTTCTTAATTCCAAACTAGTCCCTTGTTTTTTTGTTAAATTATGACCAAAGCTGTTACCTGTAAATTTAAATCATGTTTTTTTTATTAAGTACTCGGTATCGGTATCGGCGAGTACTGAAATGGAAGTACTCATACTCGTACTCGTTTTCCAAAAAAGTGGTATCGGTGCATCCCTAGAGAGCCCATAACATTATACAGCTGTGTTGTCTTGATTTAACTGTTAGCCCAATCATTAGGCTAACGTTACATGACTTTTGTTTATCTACATTTGGTTACAGTCTTCGATTAGACCATATTTGCTTCGATTAGATCATATTTCCCCCCAGCCACCCCAAACAACTTTGGGCTAGAGTACTGTACAGTATCTGTAATGTAGCCTACAGTACAAAAAGTACTGTATCAGTCAATGACCGATGCCATTGGACCAGAGCGCTGTCAATCACTGCCTGATTCAACTTTGGCAATGTAAAGCCTTTTTTTACCATGCCAATAAAGCTATTTAAACATGAATTTCTCAATTGCTGATTAATTTGCGATGCAGAGTTTTTGAAAGAGGAGAGACACGGAACCACAGAACACGTCTCTGTTCATAATATGTAAACACTCAATTATTTTGAAGTATCGCCCTGGTCGCAATATTTATTCTGATTACTTTGTGATAAAGATGACTGATAAAGCTGTTATATGTAGCTAGTATGAGTAACAAAATGCTTTTTCTGTGTCCATATTTGACTAATAATAATGAAAAAAAGTGCACTTCAAATGAACATTTCTGAGAAAAATGTTTAATCTTTAATAGTCTTTAATAATAAATATATGTCCAAATTAAAAACTTAATACATGCAAGTAATTATGACTGAAAACATCCAGCAGCTAGGGAATACACAGCCATGGATATATGTTTATATATAGGGCTATACAGCCATCTACTGGTTACACAACCGTATTACAGATGATAAATGCTGCATGACTCCAAGGTAAATATTTAGTACTGTAAAATCCCTTATATATATATATATATATATATATATATATATATATATATATATATATATATATATATAAAATAAATATTTTAAGTCTGCAACTTGTTACTGTATGTGGGAGTTCAAAGCAGTTTGTATTGTTAGATTATAATACATTTCCTCTATTATTTTCCAGGAAGTGGAGCAGCTTTTCCATAAACAAAATTCTGATGCTGACACAGAGGATGGAGTGATAGTACCAGAGATCCACTGTCTCTATCAGACAATAATCTTACTTTGTTCAGACACATCACCTTTGAATGACTGGGATCTTGATCTTCAGACACCTGATTTATTTTATTTTAATATAAACTAGCAAATATTTTAATTTCCTCTAGATTAAAACAAACACAGTTCACAAGTACACAAGATGTTGCACTTTATTCTTATTAATCTATGCTGATCTTGGATTAGCATACCAACAGCATATGAATGTTAAGGGCATAGTTCACCCAAAAATAAAATTCTCACTTATTTTACTCACCCTCATGCTGTCCCAGATGCATTTTACTTTCTTTCTACAGATAAACACGAATTAAGATTGTAAGGAAAGTAATCCATCTCTGCGAGTCCTAACGACACTTTAAACCACACACAGTGAGCGTAACTGGTAATCCATGCGACCTTAATGGATGAGTCAATGCCTTCTGAAGTCAAACAATAGGCTAGATAAGAAAAATACTAATAATGTGACTGTTTTAACTATTAAAAATCACTTCCGACCAACTGTCTTACATACATGGGTTACAAATCCACTTGTATTATGGACTCACAGAGATGGATTATTTCCTTAAATATCTTTGTCTATTTTTATGTGAAGAAGAAAGTCATATACATCTGGGATGGCATGAAGGAGAGTAAATGATGAGAGAATTCTTATGTTTTTGGGTGGACTATCCTTGCACTGCTTGTATCCAGTCACTGCTTTGTTAATTGTACTGCAACAGGAACTGCTCAAAGAATCATTGCAACATTTAAAATGTATATTAATTTTTAAAATGTATTCTGTATTTGTAATTGTGCATTTGGTATAGTAATGTATGTCATGAGAATACTGTCCATTACATGTATATTATGCAGTTAATGTTTTGTGGATTCTTGTCTTTCTGGTCACAACATAATTGCATCCAAGACTTTCACTCTGATACTTGTGTATATGCTTTAGTGACAATAAAGAATGTAAATTTATTTGAATTCATATTTTCAATTACATTCATTTAACTGGTTGTATAATTCACAATTGAAACGGTTGATGATTGTTAAAATATATTTACAATTTTAAATGTTAGAAGATAGTGTTAATTAAATGAAACTAAATACAATTATCAATTTAAAAAAAAAAATGGCAACAAGAACATTCTTTGTATGACATATGTAATGAAATGCCCTTAGAGGTATGTATGATCTGACAGCAGGCCACGATTGTAATTTTCATATTGTTTAAATTCCTCTTATTTAAGTGATAATTAATTTTGATGGTGTAAATGTATATCATGCTAACAATGAGTAGTGTGATGGCCATGGTTGCCAACCTTGATTACCTGAAGTGAAACTTTCTTGACGACTGAATGTATCACACACGTTTGCTAGTATTCTCTTTAAATTGTAACAGCTCAACCTAATCAGAGACTAACATGCAAAGGAATCATCATGAATAAACAGATATTCTCCCGAAAACATTGGACACTACAATATTTTAAGTATTATATACAGTACTTTAATGTAGGCCAACAATTACACCTGTAGAGACTGAATAGATCTCTTGTGCTCCTAAAAGCTTCTGTCGTCTAAGTAGTAGCAGCAAGTAAATAAAGTAAAAAAAAAAAAAAAAAAAAAAAAAAAAACATATGATGTTTTATAAACAAAGTTCGGGAGGAGCACGTTCAAATAAGCAATCCAATCTACTCGTCATCAAACAATTACGTCTACCCTAATCAGCATGACAAGAAGTATATATATATATCCACACTGTCAACTCACCTAATATTCCTTGACAGTTTTTTCAGCATTTGGTCCCGCCCATTTGTCGTAATGTCAGAGATCGAAGTCGAACTCTTCCCGTCTGATGACGATGCCCTCGCTACCCAGGATCCATCGCAGTTTCCCAGCACTGCAACGAGCTCCCAGGCTCAACAGGACACCGCAGCTGAACCTCCAGCTACACAGCGAGGCCGCCGGCCTAGCCGAGCCGCTTCCCGTACCCCGAGGCGCCGTGGCTTGCCCTCACCTCCACCATCAAGATTGCCACCACCTTCTCCAGCTTCTTCCTACACTTCAGCACAACCGACCATTCCGGCTATAGAAAAATGGACAGTTTTGGGATTGAGACAAGCGCTAATCAGCGCTGATGTTCATTTTTCCAGGAGAATGAATAAAGCACAATTGTACAACCTGTATGTTTCACTCCAGTCTGCTTTCCCGTCTCCAAAATCCACTCCATCTGCAAAATCCGGAAGAAAGGCACGTTCCCAGTTAACTCCTACTCCCGCTCGCGCAGGGCCTAGTTTTCCGCGAGCGTCAGGCCGCAGCAGGCCTTCTGCTAGCCTGAGCTATAAATTGTTCTCTGCAAAGTGCGCCGTCCGAGTAGCCCAGTGGAACCAGTGCCCTTACTGGGGCGCTCTAGACACAGAGCTACACAATAGAGTGTTCCTAGGCTGCCGTAACATATCCTGCGCGGTTTGCAGATCCGTTTCTCACTCCACCACAGCTTGTCCCTTGATTAATCCTCCCCGCCCAGATCCATCACCAGCTGAAAAATCAACCAGTTACGTCCCACGGCCAGCAAACATCAATTTCAACGACTCCGATTCCAAAAGAAGAAATTTCACATCCAACAGTCAAGTTTGCAATAACTTCAACTCAGGACGCTGCTCACGTCAACGCTGCCGTTATTTGCACGTGTGCAGCTATTGTGGCGGCGCTCATGCCCGCACCATATGCCCTGTTAAAAGGTCCGTAAATAAAGAGTCAAAAAATTACTTGTCGACTCCTGTGAATATTTCTCGTCTGTCTTCTGAATTGTCTCACCACCCCAACACTGATTTTACCAACTATTTACTGTCTGGTCTCGAGCACGGTTTCAAACCCGGCGTTGAAAGCCTCCCCTCTCAAAGTATCATATGTGATAATCTCCAGTCCGCGCTTGCTGAACCCGACGCAGTCGACAGCCTGATTAAAAAAGAAATCGAATCAGGCTTTATGATTGGTCCTTTCAACAATCCTCCTTTCAAGTGTTTCCGCATCAGCCCCATTGGGGTGGCTACCAGAAAATTTTCAGGCAAAAAACGTTTAATAATCGATCTCTCAGCCCCACACAACTCCTCGTTTCCAAGCATAAACAGCCTTATTTCTCTGGAACAATTTTCTCTTAATTACCACACCATTGACCAAGCTATAACCTTGATTAAAGACGCAGGTTACGGCGCTTGGCTTGCTAAAGTCGACATCACCTCTGCTTTCAAAGTAATGCCCATTCACCCAGATTCATGACATTTGTTCGGCGTACGCTGGCAAGGAAAATTTTACTTCGCCGTCCGTTTAACTTTTGGCTGCAAAAGCAGCCCCAAGATTTTTGACATGCTATCAGAAGCAATTTGTTGGATTCTTTCCAATAACTACTCAATACCCTACTTAATCCATCTATTAGATGATTTCCTAATCATCTCACCGCCTGACCTTGTCCCAGCCGCGCATCTTCTCACAGTCCAAAAAGTCTTCGCTGAGCTCGGGATTCCAATAGCCCAAGATAAAACTCTGGGTCCAGCCACATCCATTGAATTTCTGGGCATTAATTTGGACTCAGTTAACTTCCAGGCCTCACTACCCAAGGAGAAAATCGACAGGATTATTCTGGTTGCATCCGCCCTCCTAGAAAATCCACATTGTTCCAAACGAGAGCTACTTTCTCTACTCGGCCACCTAAACTTTGCGATGCGCATCATCCCGCAAGGCCGCCCTTTCATCTCACATCTCCTCTTCCTCGCTTCATCAGCGCACGCGCTAGAGGACCAAATCTCCCTAACTACTTCATGTTGCAATGAGCTCAGTTTATGGATAACTTACCTTAAACAATGGAACGGCCTGTCTTTTTTCTATAATGATCTGATTTCTCTCCCTGAGGATATCCAACTGTTTACTGACGCAGCTCCCTCCATTGGTTTTGGAGGGTATTACCAAGGCCGTTGGTTCGCGTCTACATGGCCCGCCCAGCTGTCAGACTCACCGCAGTCACTAACATCCTCAGCGCTGTTCGAGTTATATCCTCTAGTGGTAGCAGCTTTCCTGTGGGGAAAAGAATGGTCAACTAACAGCATAATGGTGCACTGCGATAACGAAGCAACTGTGCATTGCATCAATAAAGGCCGCTCAAATTCCCCCGCACTAATGCCTCTCCTAAGACGCCTCATTTGGATCGCGGCTTGCGATCAATTCATTTTAACTGCCAAACATGTTCCAGGTTCCAGAAATCAAATAGCTGACTCTCTCTCTCGTTTTGCTTTCCAGAAATTCAGGCTGCTGGCACCAGATGCGGACCCATTTCCAACCCCAGTACCTCACTATTCAGAGTTGATATTCCCATAAACCACCCATTGAAACCACTTCTCGATGCCTCTCTTAATTCCATTCTTCAAGCCGTTTCAACCAGCACCCTCCACTCCTACTTAACCGCATGGAAGTGTTTTCAGTCTTTTCACTTCACATACAAGCTGCCTTTTCCAAATTTTTCTCTGCTCACCATCACTTCATTCATAACCTATCTCGACAGCATCAAGAACCTCAAAGCCGGCTCCATCAAGGGTTATCTAAGCGGAATCCAATTCTTCCACAAACTCCTTTTTGGTTCACCCTCCACAGAGATTGCAAATTCTCAGACATCAATGCTCATCAAAGGTATTCAAAAAAACCCAACCCACCCGCCCAGATGCCAGGAAACCTATAACTTTAGACATACTTACTAAATGCATCTCCACCCTCCGCAGAGGTTACTATTCCACCAACACAGCCCGCACACTGGACGCAATGTTCATTTTGGCTTTTTTCGGCTTTCTGAGATGCTCAGAACTCACTATAACTTCCAGCTTCAACCCAAAAATCCACCCCACAACAACAGATCTATCAGTGCTAGACAACGAAACCATCTCCTACTTCATTAAGCAAAGTAAGACCGATCAAACCAGGAAAGGCCATTTCATATATATTTTCAATCTCTCATCACCAATCCAACCATACCAAACTCTCTCAGCCTACTTGCTCTTCAGGAATTCACAGTCTAAATCCCCTTCTGACCCACTTTTCGTAGACGACTCCAACCGCCCTGTTACACGTTTCTGGTTCCAAAAACACCTCAAATCCGTCTTGCTCCTTTCAGGCATCCCAGCAGACCACTTTTCCAGCCACTCTTTTCGCATAGGCGCAGCAACAACAGCTGCTCAAAAAGGCCTCTCTCAGCAGCAGATCCAATCACTTGGCCGTTGGTCATCGGAAGCCTTCAAAAGTTACATCCGCTCAAACCGCTTCCATATCAAAGAAGCCCAACGAACCCTCATCAGCTAAATTCTTACAAATCCTCATTTACGTTGAAGCAAATCATTTCCAAACACCAAGTCCACCTCAGTCATCTACTCCACTCCCACAGGAGCTACATTACTCCATCTAAACTTGCTCCACTGCCGCAGCAGTGTCATCTACTCCACTCCCACAGGAGCTCCATTACTCCATCTAAACTTACTCCACTGCCGCAGCAGTGTCATCTGCTCCACTCCCACAGGAGCTCCATTACTCCATCTAAACTTGCTCCACTGCCGCAGCAGTGTCATCTACTCCGCTCCCACAGGAGCTCCATTACTCCATCTAAACTTGCTCCACTGCCGCAGCAGTGTCATCTACTCCGCTCCCACAGGAGCTCCATTACTCCATCTAAACTTGCTCCACTGCCGCAGCAGTGTCATCTGCTCCACTCCCACAGGAGCTCCATTACTCCATCTAAACTTGCTCCACTGCCGCAGCAGTGTCATCTGCTCCACTCCCACAGGAGCTCCATTACTCCATCTAAACTTGCTCCACTGCCGCAGCAGTGTCATCTACTCCACTCCCACAGGAGCTACATTACTCCATCTAAACTTGCTCCACTGCCGCAGCAGTCTCATCTACTCCGCTCCCACAAGAGCTCCATTACTCCATCTAAACTTGCTTCACTGCCGCAGCAGTGTCATCTTCTCCGCTCCCGCAGAAGCTCAGTTCTATGTCCAAATTGGTTCGGATTTTTAAAGCAAGTCAAAGCAAGTTCGGTCCACTGCCGCAGCAGTGTCATCTTCTCTGCTCCCGCAGGAGCTCCATTACTCCATCCAAACTTGCTTCACTGCCGCAGCAGTGTCATCTTCTCCGCTCCCGCAGAAGCTCAGTTCTATGTCCAAATTGGTTCAGATATTTAAAAGCAAGTCGTAGCAAGTTTGGTCCACTGCCGCAGCAGTGCCATCTACTCTGCTCCCGCAGGAGCTTAGTTTCGTGTCCAGATAATTTGGAGATAAAGTTCCGTTCCCCGTAGCAGTGTTTACTCTTCCGTCCCTTTGCTATCAGCTAGTTGGACAGCAAGCCAAAA
The DNA here is from genome assembly GCF_964197995.2 of Scardinius erythrophthalmus. Lineage (NCBI taxonomy): Eukaryota > Metazoa > Chordata > Actinopteri > Cypriniformes > Leuciscidae > Scardinius > Scardinius erythrophthalmus. Next base: position 23,894,848 of record NC_138224.1, on the reverse strand, counting down.
TTATTTGATCCACTGCCGCAGCAGTGTCATTTCTAGAGCTAGTTCTCCATCAACTTGCTTTCACTGCAGCGGTTATTCCTTTCTACTCCACTTCCGCAGAAGTATATCACTTATGACCATCTCCAGCCTACCACCTAAGAGGCACACCCTTCCGACGCCATGCTAGCTTTGCACTCTGCAAGTTTTGGGGGGTCACCAACATCATGGCGGCTGTCCGGCTTTATTTGCAGCTTTTGGGGGGAGTACTCTGGGTTCGGGCCGAATACCGAGCCCGGAGCCCTCTCCTCGGACAGCACGCCAAATACGCATTTATTCTATCTAACTTATTTGTAAGTGTGAACTAGTGAAATGATGTTTTATAAACAAAGTTCGGGAGGAGCACGTTCAAATAAGCAATCCAATCTACTCGTCATCAAACAATTACGTCTACCCTAATCAGCATGACAAGAAGTATATATATATCCACACTGTCAACTCACCTAATATTCCTTGACAGTTTTTTCAGCATCCCTCCACCACCCCGACTCCTCACTCTTGGCTTAATCTTTACAGCCAGGAATACGGGGGGAGTACTCTGGGTTCGGGCCGAATACCGAGCCCGGAGCCCTCTCCTCGGACAGCACGCCAAATACGCATTTATTCTATCTAACTTATTTGTAATTGTGAACTAGTGAAATATCACTAAAAAGAACTGGAAACCTAGGCTTACAGAAGCTCAAATCCACACATAAACACACCACTGACGTCTTCAGTTCCAGGTCAAGAAGCTGTCACTCAAAAACTCAGTAGCCAATGAGAACACACTGCTACTAGCCCCGCCCCCTCGAGAGAAATGTGTCAGAAAGGCGAACGAAAACTCAGGCAGCGTAAACGAAAACTCCAGAAGCATAAATTAAAACTCTGGAAGCGCATTTGTAAGTTCAGATCAGCGATTGAAATATGAGAAATAGTTGAAATAGAAACATGCAGTGTATTAAAAACGAAGTCAAAAAATTTGCCTGCGATTTATTCTTTTTCAGTTTCAAATATATTTTATTTAGTTTCAATTTATATTTTCATTAGTTTCTTGAAAAGCTACGTTCATTATTATTGGCACAAGAATAATTCCATAATTTCCCACTATTACTGTTTTTGACTGTATTCTAATCATATTTCAAAAACAAAAACAATCTTACTGAACCTAGACCTTTGAACAGTATTGTATAATTCCATCTAGGATTAGTTAAAATTTCTCTTGTTATATATGCAACATGTATTATATTTAACTGCATGATTGTACAGGCACAAGACCCTGGAGTTCCAGCCTCTGTCTCCAGAACTACTGGAGATGTGACCAGTCCTGCAGACAGAGGCTGGAACTCCAGGGTCTTGTGCCTGTACAATCATGCAATTAAATATAATACATGTTGCATATATAGACAAAACATTTATTCTATTACCTTAAGTAAGTATTTGACATCCAATATTTTCTATTTTATGTGAGGGTAGTCTTGGATAGATAAAGCGCTAATTAAATAAATTACCTGCTAGACTAAATGTTTTGTCCTTCACAGACTGCTCCTTCGGGGGCAATATTGCAAGCTTCATCTGCAGTTTGACGGCATCGTTTGTGGTCGGAGACCTTGCGGGGGGGTCGGCTGCGCCCCTGCCTTCATCTTTAGGCAGGAACTGCAGATCCGATACTCTCGGATTATACACTACGGACGGGGCCTACGCCAAATGACTTTGTAGATTATCAGCTTGCTGTGCTGTCAATAAATGTATGGTTTATTGAAATAACTCTCCCGAGTCTTTCTGGTAGAACTGGTATTACCTACCACAGCCAGCACTTATATACAATCAGGCTCCAGCTCCAGACAGATTTTTTTTGCCATGCTCTGTTGCTGTGGATGCCGTACAAGCTGTGGAAGGTCAAGGTTCTCTGTCTCAATTCTGCCTGTGGGCAGCATCAGCTGACAGGAGGCGGTCTGCACAAAAGGGCACGGCAGGTTTTGGACATCGATAGGATGTACAGCATGGTCACAGATACCCTCATCTGTGCAAAGTGTAAAGCCTTGCATGTGTCCTGGAGTCAGACCGTCCTGCAACAGCTGGATCTGGGCCATCGCTCTGAGTTTCGGGTCATTCTCACGCGGACAACAGCTGGATTACAAGCAGTCCCACGCAGGTCATTAAACAGCTGTGTGAGAACCACAGCGAGGAGTGGCTCCGTCTGGCCCGGTACACCACCCAATGTGTGGACTTCCTCAAACGACCTGGGGTGTTGCAAACAAAATTCCAGGAACCCCCAGAGCCTCCACTGGTGCCAAGCTGCAAGTGGCTGCTCACCGTCTATAGCCAAGACATCCTGACAAGGCTGTAAGTATCATATTCTGCATGGTGTGATGTTTCATTACATTGCATGCTTCCTGTCATCTACTGCAGATCACTAAGAAGCTGGCTGGGACGGCAAGGGGAACGGGACTCTGGCTTACCTCTGTTGACAACGAGTTTGGTCAGGTGCTCATAAGTGTGCTGACAGTACAGGAAGGAGCAGGACTGGACATGATGGTTGATGGTCTGGTGAAAAGGAAGGTACCAGCAGGCTAGTGTGGATCCACATGCTGTTTTATACGTGGACTGTGGCTGCTGCATATATATCAGAGAGGATTTCTTTAAGACTGCAAGGGAAGCTCGGCTTCCCCTATAATGTCAAAAAATTAATGGTCAAATACTATTGTGTTAACATTTTATTGACTAAAAATGCGTTAGAACACGTTCATCTCAAAGATGAGTTCATTCAGAATCAGTTACATATAGCAGGTCGGCTGACTCGATTTCCTTCTCATACATTCCCGTAGCGTCACAGTGCATTTCCCTGTTGAAGCCTAGCGTCCATTGACTTCAATGGGGCTGCTTTGAACAGTTTTTTTTCAGTGCTACGAAACTAGACGATCATTGGTTAAATGCGGCGATTATGTCCCGCCCACGGAGGCTCAGCGTCTCTGGGGGTGAATGAGGAGTGGGCTGGCCTGGACTGGATGATTGGAGGGTCTGTCGAAAGGCTGCATCTCCTTTTGATTGACAGCTTTTTCATACAATATAAAGTGGCGATGGGAAGTTCGAATCATTTTACTGACTCTCTTTGATCTCGTTAATCAAAATGAACAAATCTTTTTTCGAGTCATTTCGTTAATTTAAGGGGCTTTAAATGTTATACTTTTAACAGGCAAATTCCCAGAACACATCCACCTACGCAATCTTGATCATATTCTGAATTAAGAAATAATTATAATGCGCTCAAAAATAATTCACATGGAACTTAAATAATTACTTTTACTTCCGAGTCTTTCGTTCATTTGTCACGTGACAGACACAATGAACTGATCGTTCATGAACGACTCATGACGCTGAAGCTCGTAGTACGGAGCCCAGGAAGTCACCTGTGGGAGAAAAAATAAACAATCTGTGGCAACGGTTTTGCAATCTGTCCGCTCAGTTTATAAACCGTACTCACGAATTCTCAAACTGTTGTCCCTCGGTTTAACAAATCGTGCCCACGGATTAATAACCCATACCCACGAGTTTCTAATCTGCGCTCTCAGATTTGTAAACCGTGCCTTCAGTTTTTGCAATCTGTACCCACAAATTCATAAACCGTACCCACGCTTTCGCAATCCGTTCCCACGGGTTTGTAAACTGTACTCACGGATTTGTGGCTCGCCCTCATTTTAGAAGAACACCAGGAGGTACTTAACGAATCTTATTGTATATGTTTTTATTGTGTATTAAGTGGATTACATCAAATTGTCTTAACTGCATCTGCATGCTTAAAGTGATTCTCGTAGCGGGTATGGGGTGGAATATACTATTTAATATGAATGACGTGCATCAAAATCTTTTGTTTATTTGTGATAATCTTAGCACTTTATTATTATTGTCTAACCTGTATCATGACTAATATTTGACGAATTTCTTTGTTCCTTTTTTGTAAGTTTTGGACAAAAGCGTATTCTAAATATGTAGCCTAAAATGTAATCTAAAGGGCGAGCCACAAATCCGTGAGTGCAGTTTACAAACCCATGGGTACAGATTGCAAAAACTGAAGGCACGGTTTACAAATCTGAGAGCGCGGATTAGAAACTCGTGGGTATGGTTTATTAATCCATGGGCACGATCTGTTAAACCGAGGGAACAGTTTGAGAATTTGTGAGTATGGTTTATAAACTGAGCAGACGGATGGCAAAACCGTCGCCACGTATTGTTTTTTTTTTCTCCCACAGTTGACTTCCCGGGCTCCGTAATACGGCTCAGTCCTATCGTGGATTTTGCAAGTGTAGCCGAAAGACAAACTGCAGCAACCTATTTCTTGGTATTTGCTTGTCGAAATTGCTTGCCAATTTTCATAATACATTTCACACAATTATACATTTATATCTTTATTGAATTATTACTTATTATATTTTTTATATTATTAGAAGTAATAATTAAAAATTAATTATTAAAATAATTAAAAATATATATTAGTAGTAGTATTATTATACTTTATTATATTATTATTTATACCTTTATTATATTTATACAATTATACCCAACTCTGCTGGCCATTGAGAGGACACTGGTCAAGTCACTGGAAAAGACGCCTAGTTGGTACGTTTATATCTTTATTGAATTATTACTTATTATATTTTTTATATTATTAGAAGTAATAATTAAAAATTAATTATTAAAATAATTAAAAATATATATTAGTAGTAGTATTATTATACTTTATTATATTATTATTTATACATTTATTATATTTATACAATTATACCCAACTCTGACAGAGTCACAGAGCATTTTCTTGAAAAGGAAAGTAGGGAAGAATTTACGTAGAAATAAATGGAAAATTTTTATGATGTAGGCCGAAAATGAGCTTCCCCTCTTTGAAAGACCAGCAGCCACCACTGATATATATATATATATATATATATATATATATATATATATATATATATATATATATATATATATATATATGTAGATGTATCTATATATATATATGTATCTATATGTATGTGTATATATACATATATATATACATATATATATATACATATATACACATACATATATACATATATATATATACACATATATATGTATATATATATATATATATATATATATATATATATATGCATGTATATATACATGTACATATACACACACACACACATATATATATATATATATATATATATATATATATATATATATATATATAGTAAAGGTTCGATACAGGGTTAAATTTCATAAAAACTATGACTTAAAGGTGAATTCATGGGGTTATTTAAATAAGACAAAGATGACTTATCTAAAAATATGTTTTTATTTTTATTTGTCTTATAAAAGTCTTAAAAGTATTCAGACACTCTGTCCATTTAAATATAATCTATTTATTTTATGTGTTTTTTTTTTTTTTTTTTTTTCAGACACTTTGATCTCAGAGGTGGAGAACATAACGAGTGAAGGAGATGAAACAGATTTGGGTGTCATGCATGTGGATCCACCCAGTGACTCGCCACCAATCAATTGCCCACGCCTTCCTTCCCGCTACAAGGCTCACAAGAGGCGCAGCTCAGCACACGATTCATGCATTTCAACACAGATTAACAAATACTTTGATGCCATCCAAGACTCTGACCCTGATATTGCACTCCAAAAAAAAAAGACAAATTCCCACATCTCCACAATTTGGCGATTATGGTACTGTTAGTCCCTGCCTCATCAGCACCAGTGGAGGATCTTTTGTAGAGCGGGCATTTTAATGGGAACCCACCGTGCACGTTTAGGTCACAGAATGTTGCAGTCTCTAATGTTTCTAAAATGCACCAAAACTTTAGCCTGGCAAGCCAGACCTACGTAAAGATGTTAGGTCTGGCAACTCACCATTGGCACGACTCAGTCCGAGGGGCGGGATAAACGGTTGTCTTTCAAATTCCCTCTACATGCAATAGGATAGCGCTACAACCAACCAGAGCGTTTTCCCACCAGCGGAGCTAGTTGATAGATTAAACTTTTGCCGTATCTGGTCAGCAAAACTACGAATACATCTTCCTTTTTAAGAATGACTTAAGGGCCGTTCTTTGTTCTTTTCTCAAAGAAAAGCTTTACTCTAAGTCCTCCAGAGTCGCGGCCAAAGCCGATTTGAAAGACCGCTGTTCGCCAGCAGCAGCCATTCTTTGTTTTCAAGTAGCAGGGAATTCACACGAAACTGTCACAACTCTGTCGTCATTATGTTAAGCCCGCCCACCGACTATACACGATTTGATTGGTCTGACTAGAGTTTGGTTTTTCCAGTTCAAAAGTCAACGGAGAGTTACTAGACTACCCTGGCTGCAAAATAAATTTTGCTGCCGCTAGGGTGCGTCTAGATTTCTAGGCTACCAAAACTTTACTTTAAGCTATTTCCCATTTGATGTAAGGTCATTTGCTGTCATTTTTGAGGCCATGATTTTATAGTGTTTAGCAACTACCCTCTTCATGAATTTTATCCTTGGTATGCTTGGACTTAGGAGTATTTTGTCATTGCAGTTTGTTCGTCTTGTTTTAAAACAGCTCCAAATCAAAAAAGACAATCAAAATGACAAAACTATTATCTTATGTTGCTTTGAAAACATATAAGCTGAGCTGTGAATACTTCTATTATTATCCTGTTATTGTTTATTGAAAGTTCACAGACTTCAATATATCTTGGGTATTTACAGATTTTCTATTATTATCATTTTATATGTTGAATGTTTGGCATTTTTGCATGCACAAAAATTGCAATGTCTTAGGTGGATGATAAAACATGGAAAATAAGCTTTGAATAAAGATGTTAATTTCAGCTCCTTAGTGTTTGTATTTCTTTGCTCATAGAAACCAAATGAAAATTCCTACACATACAATTCACCTCTGCAACGACTTTTTATTTTACTATGAATTTAGGGTTTGGGTGGATCTTTCATATGAATTTAAAGAGTGCTGATCTGGTATGGTCTTGACTCTGTCTCACCCTGCCTTGGTCTTGGTTGGGTCTTGATCTTGACTTGGTCTCGATTTAGGTGGTCTGGACTACAATACTACCTTGACCCTCATTTATATTAAGATTATATTGTTAATTATATTGTAAACTTAATTAAAAAAAAAATACAATATAATTTAAAAATACAAAATGACAAAATACTTTTAATTTATTTACTTATCCTGATGGAAGAACGTTTACAAGCCTATTATTAGATGAGTTTTCTCTTCAACACATCCTTCTGCAGGAGCAATGAGGACACAGGAAGGAAGTGGGGCTGGGCTGTATTGAGTGTTCATGGAGCCCACAGTCATTGACATCTATTGTTCCAGCAAAAGTTCCAATTCACTGGCATTTATGATCTAAAAAGCTTTTAGTGGAGGGTGTATGTTGAAGAAATGCATTTTCTGTCATGAATGTTATGGTATGAACTAGTCTAGTAAAGTTAGGGTATTTTAGGCAAGAAAATTGCCAACAGACAGACTATACAACGCGTTTCCACTGAACTACCAAAAACAAAGCTTCTGTAGACTTTTGATTGAGGATATCCTTTGGAGACAGAATTGTTTTCCTTTACACATTCCTGATTGTTGTGGGCTAATGAGTGAAAGTGAGCAGTTCCCACAGAGGTTCTCCAGACTGGATTTTGCAGAAAAGTACTTTAAAAGAACTCCTGGATTATACACCAAGGAATTATGTGACTTTTCCAACTGGATTTCTGTGTATTAAACAAAAACATCTAAAAATCAACATTAACAATGCTGGGAAGCAAAGCCATTCATGTAGCCATTTGGGTAGCATGTGGAATATTGGTAAGTCTAACTAAACTACACTTGATTTCTTACAAAAAATACTTTTCTGTATGTGTGACATCTGTATGCTATATGTATCAGCCAAGTAAAAAAAAAATCCAACTTTTGTTTTCAGAGTACCATGGTGGCAGACACATGGGAATGTAGCATCAAAGTTGTGAAAACCATTTCTACCACAGACTCCATACGCATCATGCTGGATAACGAAGATGTGAAATGTAAATACATGGTTTCTGTCAGGGAGAGGCACAATGACTCGAAAGATTGTCATCAAGACCAGGAATATTTCTCACATATTGAATGCAAAACTGAGAATTTAGATCCTGGAACATGGCATCACCTGGAAATAAAGGCAAAGTTGGGTGAAAACCAACAGACTCAACACAATGTCTCTCTGCCAACTAGTAAGAATCCTGCTTCTTTGCATAATTTTCAGTCTGATAGTCAAGAATCACTATTATTGATTTTCACTGAACAAACCTCTAAACAGTAATTATTAAACTTGCATGTGTAACTCCAGACATGAATGACTTCTCAAATCATGTTCTTTATTGAGAAGATAGGTGATATTTTTTTTTCCCTACGTGACAATACTTAGTGATTAACTAAAGAGATGTGATAAAACAAAATCAAAGCACTGGTGACTTTAAAGGAAAGGCCATTAAATCTGAAAACTGAATAATCCATTTAAACATCATAATCCATACTCAAAAACAGCCACGGACCATACTTTCTTCTACTTTTCTTAATTGTAACTATATAAATTAAATACAGCTGTAATTACATACAGGTATTTTTAAATATAAGTACAATGTAAAAATATATGTTCACAATAAGTGCTACTATCAAATGAATATTAGTACATAGTAGTTAAAGACACTTATAAAATGGGACCCAATAATTTTTTGATCTTTCAAAATTTTTCAATGTTTTTTATTACTGTTATAACTCATATTGTTTCTATATTGTTTGTTTGATCCTTCAATATAAATTAAAAAAGGAAGATTAATTCAACAAAAATATATACATAAAGTAAAGTAAAGTTTAAAGTTTAAAGTATAAAGTTTATTTGTTTATGTTTAGCCATTTTGCTTCCACGTTTGTTGTAAAATGAGATGTATCACGTGTATTTTTATTACAAAGATGCATTATATAGAAAACAAAACATTTGAATGCAGATCCACAATGTTTTAGTTGAGAAGTAAAATAAATAAATAGTAGTGTAGAATAAGCATTGTCTTATTATAATGATTTATAAATAAATAAAAATACAACTATATAATATAATATTGTATGAAATCTTCACACTCCCTGGTGTCCCAACTATTGGGTACACGTGCACACCATATAATTCTGCAGTGATGACATATTTTTGTAGGCCAACCCGAAAGTTAGCATCCCCCATTAGCATCCCCCATTTTTCCATTGGCTTTTGGATTACTGCAGAAAATAAGGTCTGTGGCAAACGTGGCAAAGGTTTATTAGATTCTTATACGTTTTGCTTAAGATGATAATCTTTTATTAACTTTGAAGCCTAAATACAATTGGCAGAAGTAAAATGTTAAAGGTAGGTTATAAATAATAATATAATTAAACGTATAAATACATTTATAAATAATAAAATAAATAAGTGTAAGGCTATAAAAATGAAAGGGGTCATAAACTGAGACATTCCCTTGATCTTTTGACATGTATGAGGTGTGATAGATTCATTTCCCGTTTTGTTATATTCTGAGATGATTCAGACACTTAGTTGACTGACTTTTACCAAAGTGTTCTAAACATTTAGGTTTCAAAAGCATAAAAATGTTATTCCTGCAAGGACTGTGATGTCATCTTATCAGATTCAAATAAATATGATGCAGTGCCACTGCCAAATACATTTGATCAGACAGTAATGTCGTAACACACAAGTGTGAGTAACAGTGTTTTTACACTTTATGGGGTTAATGCGTTGGATTATTGGATATGGAAGAAAGTAGGGCTGACTTCTAATAGTCGAGGATTCGACGATTCGATTCGGAGAGGTCTGATTCGACTATGAACCTCATAGTCGAATACATGGGCGTCAGTTTGGTTTGAAATGTGCTGGGGACAGAGACGCATTCGCATTTTCAGAAGGGCTGGGTACCATTTTTATTTAATTTTTCCAGGTCATGTTTTGAAAGACGATGTCCTGTAGCTTACTAATGTAAATAAATAAAAATGTATTCAAAAATCTGCTTCACATTTTCAGCAGGGCTGCGGAGCGGCTGTGAGTTGACTCCACACGGTTCTCATGTGCGTTAAAAGCTTTACATGGTTTAATGTACCTAAACAACGATTACCAAATTTCCCTCTCATATTGCTCCTCATAACCACTGAAAATGGTCAAAAAATCGAACCCAGAGTCCAATTATTATGGACGTTATCTGATATTAAGCGTTTCTGCTTCACATTTTCAGCAGGGCTGCGGAGCGGCTGTGAGTTGACTCCACGCGGTTCTCATGGGCGTGGAAAAGCTTTACGTGATTTAATGTACCTAAACAACCATCACCAAATTTCTCTCTCATATTGCTCCTCATGTTTATGAAATGTTATGATATATATATGTGTGATATATATGTGTTTTTTAGCTCTTTTGTTTGAAATGGAAAAAATCGAGCTGCTATCTAAAAAAAAAAAAAAAGAAAAAAAAAAAAAGGTTTGACTATCAGTCGACTACGGCAAAATCTAACGAATCAGATTCGACTATGAAAATCCTTAGTCGAAAACAGCCCTAGAAGAAAGCACACAGAGAACACTTCTTTTGTTATTGTTTTGATCTATGCCGTTCGTTGTAATCCTGAACAAAAGTTTCAGCGAGCAATATCTTCTGTTTCGTCACCAATAAGACATTACAACATGTTTAATTTTATTTAAAACACAACACTGCAAATGACAATGTATACATTTTACACTTGATCAAATAGGATGAATAGGATAGTTTGGCTTGTAAGTCTGCAGCGATCTCCATTGACTTTGAACTATCTAATTTGAATTTACTCACCTGCATTTCTCCTTTTACCATCTGTGTCAATATAAATACCTGCATTTGGATTCGATAACATCTCTGTTTCTGAGTCTGGTATTAAAGGCCAGACCAAAACCATGAACCTTGCAGGACCTGACCCATGTACTCAACACACAAGGGGTGCTTGTCAATATGCCTCCTCGTTTCCTCGCTCCTCCGTCCTCCATCCTATGACCTGGAAAACTGATCGAGCTCAGCCATCTTGAAAGACATCTCAATTCTCTAATTGCACTGTGAGGAGGCGTGGATTGATGAGTGAGGAGGCTTCCAGAGGAGTTATGTGCGAGGATACACGGATGTATCCTTTGCGGAAGAGTTTTATCTACCAAATGTGACGCACGTATCAATTCTCCTCCCGCTTCACGTCGGTCACAATCATTTTAATTTATACTTTACCTTTGCAGTTTATATAAACCACACATCTTACATATTTCTACAGGGTATCTTGCTTTGTTATTATTTATTATGAATTTCATAACCAAACTTTGACAACATAAGGGCAGATCCTTTGAGGAAGTGACGCTCGAGTGATCAAGTATTCCAATGTATAAATAAGCTTTACTTCGATTCCTCCGTCCTCCTTTTCTTTCCTTGCAGCCTTCCCTCTCATCCTACAGGGGGTGGAGCTGAGACACGAGAATGCACAAATAAGAAATGAGAAGCACCCAAGGATCCACTTCTGCACCAGGCACCTCCGTCACACACCTGAGTACTTCTTCACCACCTGTTTACACCGCCAGTCCCATGGTCGATCCACCACCCTACTCTGGCTCGGCAGAGGACTGCAGCAGGTTTTTAGTCTAGTGTTCGCTCACCTTAGAGATAAAGTCTCATTGTTTCCCCACTGAACGGGCAAAGATTTCGTTCATCCACTACTCACGGGAAGAGTGCTGCAGTGGGCAGGAACAGTCTGCCAGCAAGCTAGACCTGTCATGAAATCACTCGATAGCTTTGTGGGCTTTGTGTAAGTGAAAAACTTTACCAATTACATCAGGGAAAAGTTCAATAACTGACTATGCTCTGAAGTTTCAACCCTAGCAGCATCCTTTAGGTGGAACAAACTCTTCTCACCACTTACTGCCTAGGGCTTGAACCGGCATTGTGGCTGCATCTCTCTGCATACTATGACTAAATGAGACTAGAGGGCTTTATCCAATTATCCATCTGAGTGGTGATTGTATGAAAAACTGCCTGCAAGATTCTCCCTCCCTATCACATAGCCAGCCAGTTCATCCCAGCACTCAAGACAGCTGACCTTGTCTCTATTGTAGATCAGGGGGACACATCATTGTGATGTGTCCCAATCGACCACTACACTCCTAGTTATGTCCTGATGTCAGTACATCTCCGCTTCCCACTTACCACTATTAATACGCTTACTGCCTTTGATATCTTAATTCTCAGCCCTCCTCAACTCTGGGTCAACAAGCAACTTCATTTCTGGGGAACTCTGCTGCCATCTCAACCTCCAAAAGAGGCCCATTGAAACTTCCAAAAAGGTTCAATCCAAAATTGGAAAATCGTTGTCCGTGGCACTGTCTCTTATTGTGTGGGACCCATCCAAATGCAAGTGGGTCTACTCATGGAGAACATCATCCTCCTGGTTCTGAAGAAGTCAATGTCGATGCCGATGTTAAACATCTAATTCCCCTGTAAGAACTCCTGACTGTCTCCATTAACTCCACCTCCATTGAATTCCATCGATTACCGGTCCCACAATCTTCCCAAAGCTGGACTTCCGAAGCTTATGCAACCTCATTGAGATACGCAGTGTTGGGGAGTAACTAGTTACATGTAACGGAATTACATACTTAAATTACACAATAAATTTAACTGTAATTTGTTACAGGTTCTGAGAAAAAAAATTGTAATTAAATTAGTTACTTATGAAAATTAACGATTACAAAGGTGGTTACATCTGAATATTTTCTGTAAAAAGCTCAGATATATTGAATAATAGTATTTTGTTGCATTGCCTGTTTTTGTGCATGATGCCTAAAAAAATGCAAAAATGCATTATTACAATCATAAGTCAAGTGATGAATGATTTTGAAAGTCTGACAGTAATTAGTGTTGAGTACTATAAGGTTAACCCTGCCTGATAGTTGAAAACATTTGTTAAAAATTAGAAAAGTGATCAAAAAATAATCAAATGTAATAAGTTCTATTACTTTAATTCAGTGATTGGAATAGTTACACTACTTATTACATTTTAATGTATGGTACGGTTAATGGTATTGTAACTGTAAGGGTAATCTGTAACCATTAAATTTCCAAAGTAACCTTCCCAACACTGGAGATACGGAAGAGGGACTAGTGGAAGATTGCCTTTGTGACAACTACAGAGACTTAGGGTAAGTCTCTGTACTGGACCCAAGAAGCCACCCACACCTTTCGGCACCTGAAACGAGCCTTCAACTACTACTACTCTCTTAGTTTATCCTGATAAATATTTTGTGGTTCATGTGGATGTTTCTACAACCTGCATGGGGGACGTCTTGTCTCAGCAGCAGGGTAAACCTTCCCAACTCCATCCATGCACCTTCTTCTCCAAAAAAATCTTCATAGCGGAGCAAAATTATGCCATTGGCCACCACCGATCACTGAAATGGAGAGTATCTCTGAGAAGCCATTTACCCCAGACAGGCAAGATGGGCCCTCTTCTTCTCACAGTTTGAGTTCTCCATCTCCTATCGTCCAGGGATGACAAATGTGAAAGCCGTCTCTACTCTCCAGAAGAAATTCCAGAGAATCCTGAAACCATCCTGCCACTTAATGTTGTCATTACTCCCATTCATTGGTCCCTGGATGCTAGACTCGCTGCAGCCTCCACCACCAAGCCTGCTCCGCCAAGGTCCCCCTGCCAACCATACTTAGGTTCCTACATCCCAAAGTATTCCTCTCTATGCATTTTCCAACCTTTCCCGGATACATACAGTACACTCACATTAAGCTGAATGTAAAATATAGCAAATCTCAACTGATTGTTACATCATCGAAAAATATAAACTGAATTATCGCCCAGTGATATATTAAAAGTTGCATATTTAGTACTATATATCCTACTTTACCTGAGTATATACAGTATACTCACATTAAACAATATACACTATATAGCAAATCTTGGCTGGAGATACAGTATATGTTGCATATATATTTGTATACAACTTTATCCACATACATACACTATACTCACATAGAGTGATATATAGTATGTAAAATATAGTATCTCAACTGCTTGCTTGATTGATTGTATTGTCACAAAATGTAAACTCCTGTGCATTATTGCCCACCTCTAATCTGCTAAATGCGACTATAATGCATGAATATATTAAGATGTTATAAACAGTAACATCTTGATTTTCAAGCTGCCTTTTGTGAATTGTGAAACACCCTCAAAAAATAGATTGTTTACAAGGACAGATTATAAACACAAAGTAGACTAGTGAGTAGATAAGTTTACCTGTCCCCGACAACCTCTGTAGTCCCATTTAGCAACTTATTAACAACCTCCTTTTTCAAGACAAGTAAAAGCTATTTAAAAAAATCTCACTGTATTACTGAAATATTTTGTTGTAGAATAAAATGTGTTAGCCACAGACCTTATTTCAGACATTTAAGTAAAAACCCATTGACTTCAGGAAGATGGAAAAAGAAGTGCTAAATGTTAACTCGTTTATGGGTTTTGGCATTGCAAAATACTTCATCCCTGCAGCACTCTAAACCTCTGTAAAGTAAAGTAAAGTAACCCTGCTCTAGAGCAAGTAATGTTTGGAGAATGAATTGCTATTGCGACTTTTGTATCCAGGTATGTTGCATAATCTGCTTTCTGAAATATCTCCCAGGTTAAAACACCACACCCTTAAATCTAGCCAAGAAAGGCTCTCTAAAATGACTTGGGATATTCGTCTGCATTGATCCCATTGGAGAAATTCAGTAGTCCATAAAAAGTAGCCGCGTTTCCATTACCCTTCAAATTGCGCAAATTGAAATTCCGAATTGAAAATACGCCCAATGGAAACACATCAATTTCACAAAAAACTCCCATTTATCGCAAAAAAGTTTTTACGCTCCCATGAGGTGGTTTTTCAGGCAATTTGAAAAAGTAATATTTTGCAAAACTGCAATGGAAACAGCGCATTTACAGGTCACCTGACGTAGATGACGCGGTATGTTTGGACAGAATACGAGACAGAGTTCTTTATTAAATTCATATAAAACAAAAGAATTACAGGAATAATGGATTCCAAACCTCAAATAAATGCCACAATCAAGACCTCGAAGCAGATATGAGGGAGAAACACCCAGAAACACCTCATATGTGCCGCTCACAAGTATAATAAGGGTTGTTCCTTACCATCAATGCTTGGAAAACACACATACATCTCCTTCGATTAACAATAATGGCTAGTGCAATGGCTGGGATATAGCACATAAACCTACAAACGTCCGTTGGCATGGTTTTTGGCATGATTTTACTTATCGCAAGAGGAAAAAATTAAGTTTTAGTCACATTACATCGGTTAATGGAAACGCCGTCATTTCGCAATAGTTTTTTGTCGACATTTAGAAAAAAAATCGCAAAAGTTTTGCGCAAATCTGTAATGGAAATGCGCCTACTGTTGCAGTAAAAAAAAAAAAAAAAGATTTTGTTACACAGTTAGACTGTGCATCAACGGTAAATATTAATACACCTTTGCGCTTTAAATCTGCTTTATGGGAACAATGCTGTTCATTGCGTCATAAGGTGGAATAGATGCCATTAAGTAGCTGAAATTTGGAACTATTTTCAGTGGTGAAGCAAATTTAGGCAATATTCTGGCAATATTCTGTTTAAAATGTAAGGTATTCAATGTTAACTTATTTATTGAACTAGTTTATTGTCTAAAAAGTAATATCTCACTCATTACAATCATACTCTGATTATCAGTTCTGTTATGATTATCTGTGGTCGATTTGTGGTCGAATCACAGCTGATAGTCAGAACAACAATGCTCTTGATTGTGTGATATTGCTTGATTGTCCAATTTTAAACAACAATGAACAATAATATATTGGATATTTCACTGATGCTATGTAAAAGAACTTTAAACTGTGTGTACACAGATTATGTAAATCTAGAGCTATATGTGCAGGGTAAATCCAAATTTCTAAGTGTCAAAAGCTTCTCTAAATATGAGGAAAGGTTGGATTGCGCTGATAATGTGCCGTTGTATACGTGTCTGGGCTAAATTCCAAAACAGGAGTTTGACTGTAGGTCAGTTCTTTCAGACTTTTCTCCCCCTCCCATCCGGCTTATTGTTCTTTTGTTCTAATATATACAAAGACTCATTAGCTCTCAGAGGTCAGTCTGATTACAGAGACACTTATATAATGTACAGTGGCCCTCAAATTTATTTGGACTCTTAGGCTATACTTATTATTGCAATTGAGAACAAAATATCAAAGTTAGTGAGTAAAAATGATGTACAAAATAAAGTGTTACTAAATGAGACTAGAGATTACTGTCACACTAAGTAATTGGCAAAGGACCAGATTTACTAACAGACTGCTCCAGCACAAGCCCTCTTTGGTGTTAAAATATTACTGTCAGGATTTACTAAAGACACACAGTGAGAAATTAGCGCTGAAAAGGTGTTGACAGGGTTATTTTTGGGGCTGACCTTATTGCATAAGCATTTGTAGGAGTTTCCATTTCAGAAGTAAAATTTATGGGAGAAGAGTATTTAAATGAATCACGCATGGTGAATTACTAAGGTTTCCACTAGTCAATTTGCTGGTATTTGTGCCATTATTTACTGCCCAAAAAAAGTCTTAAACCAGAAGCTAATTTGTGATGCTCTTGGTAGATTGCATTGGTCATTATGGAAATTAACCGGCTGTGTTTGTGTTCTTTTAATTTGCGCATCGTCAGTAGATCACCCGCAGAACTTTCCATTCCCATCTGCACTTTTTGCCCTGTTAAGTAAATCTGGCTGGCTTAGAAACTTAGGGGACTTAGAAAGAAGTTAGTTCTGGGGAAAACAGATTTTAGGTGGTCCAAATATGTAGCTGTAAATCTGCATATAAATATCTCCAGGAATACTAGACAGAAGCTCCTTTTGCACAGATTTCCATGATTAAAACAAAACAAAAACAAAAGTTGGGGTGTTATTTTCATTTTCTATTTAAGCTATTTAATAGCTATTCTATTTAGGTATTTAGTCTTGAACAGTGACTTTTAAAATGGGTGAATGGGTATGGGTATGTGATAATGTAAAGATCTATGATACACCCACAGTTCTCAAAGAGAAAGAGAATGAAAAAAGTCATTAGAAGAGGTTGCCTGAATGTGACCTTCAACCTTAATGGTTTCTTATCCTGTTCTCTCACAATACCCTTTCAACAAAACCTCATCAGGAAGAGCTTTCTTTAAAAAAGCAAAGAGCAGCGCTATCGTGTTTTCACATATAGGTTGTTAGACATTCCGCTGCTTTCACTGAGAATAATTCACAGCAGGACCCACTGAGTCCACACCTTTCCTTTCTGTGTAACAGAGTTCTCACAGAGAGCACTACCATATTAGAAGGACTGTTATGATAATGTCTGTCTGAGGCTACAAAGCTGACCAAAGAGACCACAAACTAATATTGTGTTTATTTGGTATGAGGACCCTATTTAGCTATGTGAATGCAAGATTTAAAGTATACATTTACATTACATTTAATCATTTAGCGGACAGATCATCTACCACAGACAGATTGAGAAATTTGAATGCAATTAATTATAATTATACATCTACACGGTTGACAGTATTTTATATGTCTTTTGGTTAGGACCTTCGGCAGTGGAAAATCTCGAGGTTTCTGGGGATGTGAACAGCCTGAACGTTTCATGGCAGCCTGGTCCAGGCAAAACAGAGGGATATCGAATCATGCTCATAGACAGCAATGGCATGGGTTCAATCTGGAATGCAACAGTTGCAAGCACGACCACATCTTATACAATAAAAGGGCTTATTTCTGGACGACTCTACAACATCACTATCATTACAGAGGTTGGAGGGCTACAGAATTCAACATCTAGAGAAGCACAAACAGGTATTTTGTATTGGATCATCAAATAGTAAATTAAATAACATATATGAACAAATTTGTTTGAAAATGCAGATGCTATGCTCATACTGTATATCTGTGCCTGTATGAATTCCTCTACTGTATTTTAAGCAGATATGTTAACACCCTTTCCTGTTTTGAGCACTAAAAGGTCACCTTTGTCCACTTGTTAACACAAAGTGCCACATTATGTCATGCTGTCTCAATCATAAGACATGTTGCATTAATTATAAATTCCTAAATTTAATGAATCTGTGTGCCGTTATTTGACCGACTAAGGCTATATTCCCACTGTCAGTCCAATTCTGAATATTTGTGTATTCGATTGAAATCTGATCTAAAATTATTGACTGTCCACATTGTGTATTTGCGATTTGCGTGTCCACGCTGCTCTTTTGTTTTCCGAAATATCTGCATTGTTTTCTATGGCAATGACGCATGCGTTGGTAGGTATATGCCAAAACAACAACAACAACCGCAAAATGGAGGGACTTGTACAGATCTGTTGTCTTATTTACATGACAATGTGTAGCCACCATCCTTGGCAGAACTGTAGGCGGCTGGTATCCATAGCTTTTTTCCATGCTCTCGTCTCCTCCAGTTTCAAAACATATATCTATATAACATATTCTAAACATATATCTCCAATATATTGTCATTTGCTGCTCGTCTGGCACTCTGCAACAACACAACCTTTGTTTCTGCAGCGACTTTCAAGCATGTTTCCTATAACAACTCATCTGATAAACCATGACAAATCCAATCAGAGCAGTAAGACTGAAACAGATTTCCAGAAATGCCATTTGAATAGGATTTCAAACCACATATGAATGTAGCCTAGCTCTAAACAGATTTGTAAAAATCACATTTCTGTCAGGACCACTATCGTCAAATACGATTGGCAATTGCATACAGTTTGGATTGGCGGTATGGTTCTGTTCTGGGCAAGAACTCCCTGCGCATCCATGCAGCCTAGCATGGATAAGAGCAGGGAGAGCAGGAGTATAAAGCAGGGAGAGCAGCAGACCCTTAGGATAAACAGAACAGAACCAACATGAATGTATTGCAGATATCATTAATTCAAGATTTTAAAGTACAACATATTTCGTGAATTTATTCTGATTCAAGGGGAATCAGAATGCCAAATCCTGACTGATGAGAGGAGGAGCTGGGGATGGAGGAGGGTAATTAGCTCCTGAGAAACGTGATAGATGCTGATAATACTGAAGGAGCTTATATATGTGATAGGCGTCGTATTCCTATAGGTAGACATGGATCAACTGAGTGTCAGCTGATGCAAGCTTGACTAACGTGACCTGCCAGAGCTGACGCTATGCTTAATTTCATGTTTTGCCATGTTAAATCTCGGATTTCAATCTGATATGCACAAAAATCAGATTAGGACTCAGTCTGAATAAGGCTGTTCCAATATTCCAAACCTGTTCCAAACCATACATCATTGCCACTCATTAAGATCCTGACAGCAAATCTTAAAACATACTTTATAAAAAAAACACTACGCGCCTATTCTGAACACCTAATAAGCATGCGCGTGACGTCACCATTTTCACAAATGTGCATTTTTGTAGTTTACACAGAGACGATAATGGTATCGTTTTCAAAAAGTTGCATTTTTTTAAACCCATTTTCAAAAGTTTGCATTTTCAGGCCCCCAAAACACTATTGTCATGTAAGTGAATGCATAAAGGGCATAAATGCATAAAACAGAGTTGAAAACAGTGTTGCCCCTAAGGATTTTTTAAAGGCCTCTTATTAATATAATTAGTACAATTATTTAATTATACAGATTTTATTTTATTGTTTATTGTTATTATTATTATTATTATTATATAATTATACTAACTATGTATTATATAGTTTGTTGTTAGATTGTATCATTTGTATTGAACATTGTTTTTTCCCTATTAGAACCAGGGAAGGTGTCAGATCTGGTGATGGAGAATCTGTCGGATCATGGCTTGCTAAAGATCACCTGGACACTTCCTCCCGGAGAATGGGAGCACATCCGTGTGGTGCTTTCAAATGGAAGTGAAATCCTGGTTAACCAAACTGTGGAAAGAATGGCAAAGGAAATACTCTTGTCAGGGTTACATCTGCAGCCTGGCAGAGTGTACAGCATGGCAGTCAGTGTAGAGAATGGCGGCCTGGCTAATACTGTCTATTACCAGGGGGAAATAGGTAACCATTTGTCAATACTCTCAATAACTATAAATTATCTAGAATACAAGCAGGAGAAGACACATTAAACCTGTTTTAAAATAGCTTACTATTAATTATAATTAATTTTAATATTATATGCATGCCCCTCAAAACACCTGAACTCCAGGACTAAGTCTTAAATCCTGTTCACACTAAGACGGTGCAATATTCACATATAATTTGTCTGTTCAGATCAATGCAAAAGAAATAGCTAATAAATGAAAATGCTAATTTACTCTCTTTCAGAAGGTGGCAATTATAGAAAAACAATATTTGTTTTCAGTCAAAATGATTGAAAGCACTTTGAAATATCCATCATTTTAGTTAATGACGGAGCCTTTTTGATTAACGCAGCACATATTTATTACTGCAGCAATGTTTAACATGTCAGCAATATTGCTGCGGAAAATTCATCAGAGCTTTTGGGGTTATTCATGGTCTATTGAAAGTAATTTGTTAATACTTTTACACTTACCCGTATTTTCCGGACTATAGGCTACGTCGCTCCGGAGTATAACGTTAAGTCGCATCAGTCAAAAAATGCGTCATGAAGAGGAAAAAAACATATATATAAGTCGCACTGGACTATAAATCGCATTTATTTAGAAATTTATTTCACAAAATCCAAGACCAAGAACAGACATTTAATCTGGAAAGGCAAGTTATTCAACTACACAGAAGCACACAGAACAAAAGGCTGAATAGGTGTCCGGTATGTTAACGCAACACATTAACAGTTATTCAGCTACACAATAGTATAAAGAACATATACCTGGGAGGCTGAATCGGCTAAATTAACCTAAGCCAGCGAGTCCAACAAGCAAGTTACCAGTAAACAAGTTCACCAAGCTCCCGCGATCTCATTCCACATCATTTTCTTCATCCTTGGTGTCGCTTCTGAACAACTCCGCCAACCAGAGAGCCCTCTCGCGGCTGTAGACGGTAATGTTTTCTCTAGGTTCATCTCAGTATGAATTAATTTTGATATATACATGGGTTTCTCAGCGACGTCATCACTGCTTGCGCACGCAACCAGGAGGCAATAGACCCGCGGTCTGCGTACCGGAGTAAAGGGTTTAGGCTAGTAGCATAGTGATGGTGTTGTCTCTAAGTCAAAATACCAAGGAGTTGTTGCGTAATTTATTTACATGCAGGTCTATCTGTTGTGTTTTATCTGCTCATTTAAATTAAACATGTTGCAAGTAATTCCAAATCTAGGCAAATGGAAGAGTGGGGCAGAAGAAGGAAGTTGTATGTTATATTCCTTCTATTCATAATTTGACGAGCTGCTCATGAAATGCTGCAAGTAACGTAACGTAAACAAGGTTAACTTGTATAAAAGCAAATGCTGCACTGCTAACATTGGCTATTATATTACTATATATATAACTTAGTCTAACATGATAATTCATACATGCATCACAGTATGTCTGGATTCGTAAACAGTTGGACGTTTTACATATGTTATATTAATATGAAACACAAACAAACAGATACAACTCTGAAATTGCAGTTTATTATTAAGTCAACAAGAATTTACAATGGGAAATCTACGTTAATTACAATATCTTTACAGAATTCGGCATAACACAGCGGGTTTTTTGCCTCCTGGATGCGCGCGCATCCGGTATTGTTTGTATACAAGAAACCCGTGTATAAGTCGCACGTACCTGACTATAAGTCGCAGGACCAGCCAAACTATGAAAAAAAGTGCGACTTATAGTCCAGAAAATACGGCAACTTTCCTTTACACGTAACTTAGCATCATAATTAACGTGAACAAGATCAATGACAGTTGTTTACAGTTCAATGGAAGTTACTCTTATTAATTGCGCAAAGCCTCATGGGGTGTAGGAAAAAGGTGGATAGATTGGCTTTGCCATTAAAACAAAAAAACAGAATCAGTGTGTCACACTGAAATTTTATGATGAACATTTGTCTTGGTTGAACAGGCTTTTAAGCTGTGTTTGAAACAGTACACTAGCATACTGTAAACTGCACAGACTTATTTTTTTTAAAAGGTTTATTATTTTAAAACAACAATAAATATGTATGTTATGCTTTTGTTCTGTCACGTGAACTCATCACATAAAATAAACACATTTTTGAATTTTTAGTCAAGTTTTGGGTAAAAATGTATAAACTTTTGGCAGTCTGAAAAGTTTTTTAAAGAGATGTTAAAAGAATATTCTGGGTTCAGTAGTAGTAGTCAACAGAATTTGTGGCATTATTTAAAAAAAATAATAATAAAAAATAAATAAATAAAAAACAGAAATCTGGGTTACTGCGAAGTACTCACAAAAAATAAAAATATATATTTTTTTTAATGAGGGCCAAGCATTAAAAATTCAAATGTAAACAAACATGATTTTAGTGCGAAAACATCACTCACTAACCTTTTCTGGGTAAATTGATATCCTATTTTACAATGGACCCTCTTCACATTTTCTGGTTTGTCAGAAGCGGAAGTCGTCATAGTTGGGTAAACCTTATAGTGGTGAACTATAGCAAATATAATTTCCCATTTGCTCCAATAGCAAAAGAAAAAATCCATGATGTTTCCACAACTTTCCAAAAGAGGGAAAAATATAGAGAGATTGATTGCAGCTGTCAGAAGACAGGGATGTCAAGTTTTCCATCACTCCCTCAGCCATTGTATTAGAAACACCCTCGCAGCAGTGTTAATTTGTAATTTACTGTCAAGGTAATATAACACAAAGTATAGCATTATAAATCTTTTTTATTATTATTATTAAAATATGAAAAACTTTACTATATTTGCGATGTTGATTACTGTGGAAACGCATCATCACAGTCTTTGAAAAAGGTTCATGACAACGTGGCAAGGTAAACCCTAAAACAACTGTAATCGATTTAATGGAAGAATACATTTAAGTGGTTTTATAACATTATAACCTTAACTGCTATATTGTAAATTCTTAAAAACTGCCCCATGCACCTCCTGCAAACTCAATTTTTGAAAATTTGAAAATAATACTGCCTGAAAGAAATTTAGTGTGGTTGTGTGCTATTCCTAACATAGCTTTATTTTCAATTGAATGTTGGGTTATGTAACATCTTTCTTTTGTTGTTGGTCTTTTTCTTTTCAGGTCTTCCACCAGTATCTGAACTGCACATCCGTCACTCAGATGAGACCTCCCTAAGCGCTCTGTGGACTCATGCCTCTGGCTCATCGTCCCGTAATCGCTACGTCATCCAGCTTTTCCAAAGCAACACGTCTACAGTTATTCAGAGACGCACCTTGAGCCGTGACATGAGAGAGTGCACCTTTAATGTCCTCACGCCTGGTCGCCTGTACGACATTACTGTAACCACCATCACACAGAACATCCATAGTTCTGCTACACTAAAGGGAAGAACATGTAAGGTTCTCTTTCCATTTTCGAAGAAAGATTACTCGTTTAATACTAGAAGTGATAACCGTGTTTACTTTCTGAAGGTCTAGGTTATGTCTGATGAAACTGACGATTTTCTATTTTTTCTTCTTTGGACAATTGTGACAAATGTTAAGACATTTTACAGATTTTCTTGCCTGTACAAAAAAATCTAAAAAGCTAGTTAATGTATTATGAACTAACAACAATTGAAAAACTTATTAACAAAAATATTCAATTTCAACGCATTAACAAATGTTAACAAACAGAACAGTGTTTTTATATTATTATAGGATTTTTTTTTATTTAAAGAATCTAATTGTAATGAAATTGTGTGTTCTCAGTGCCTTTAAAGGTGAATCACCTGAAACTAAGTAACAAGGGAAATACAGACAGTCTGAATGCAAACTGGGAGAAACCACCTGGGGATCTGGATTTCTACCACTTGCTGCTGTTATGGGTCGAACAGACGGTGCACAACATTTCTGTTTCAGCAAACACAACCTCCACCCTGCTCCCATTCCTCAGACCCGGTGCTTTACACAAGTTAATGGTTACCACTGTCAGCGGATCACAGACCTCCAAACTAGCCGAGGCTGAATGCCGTACAGGTACAATTCCTTGTGAAAGTATGTAAAAACCAGTTAGAAACCTGGTTGAAATAAACATTACTCAAAATAATGCAAGTGTTTAAAAGTGTACAAAAACAAGTTTCACACTTTCCATTGTTAAAATGCACTCCATAGGTTATAATGCATTCTCTTGTTGAGCTGGACTGTTGATGCGTTTTTTTAATGCCTATTCTACATTATGTTGAGATTCAGATGCATTCATAATTTTTTTTTCATTAGTTGTTTATTATTAAAAAAAAAATGATTACCACATTATATATTGTAATCCTTTTTTTATGTATTAACCCATATAACAAAAACATATATTTTAATATATTTTGTTTATACGAGTAATTTCAGAATATGCAAAATATGTATTATGTAAAATAAATCGCTAATGTAGATTTTAAAATAGATTTATGTATACATATATTTTTGATACATTTTATTTACTTATATTTCCTCATTTATTTTTTTTTACCATATTTTTTCCACTAATTATTTTCCCACATTAAAATCACAACACCATCTCCGCCAAAACTATTCACAGTTAAATACAAAGGGGATTTGTGGAATTTCAGGAAGCTCTGCATAAAAGCAGCAGGTCATTTTAAACACATCCTGCTGGGCTCAGATGTTCTTTCTATTTTCAGCCAGTGTTTAATGAACTCTTGTGAAGTGACCCAAACAATGGAAGACAGTTGCACAATCTACTGCAGCTAGACACAATACATAATCACATAAAAAAAATCTGTAAAAACATTTCAGTTTATTCAACATGTAATTGTCACATGCACACTTGCTTTTGGAATGTTCTGAGTTGGATTTGAAAGTTTCCTGTGCATTTGGATTTTGAGTTTACCTGGAGATACCTGCATTTCTGTTTATGGAAGTTTGAAGTATGGATTGAAGTTCATGTTGACTGTTTATTGAAAAGATTGTTCTGAGAAACCTATCACTGGCTTTGATTAGATCGATCCAAGGCTGTATTATTTAAGTTTGCTAAAGACTGTTTTAATACTTACCTGTTTACTCACCTCAAACTACTTGGGCCCTATCATACACCCGGCGCAATGTGGCACCAGATGTGACGCAAGTGTTTTTTGCTAGTTTCAGCCCGACACAGGTATCCTTTTCATGTTGTTTAAATAGCAAATGCTTTGTGCGCCCTTTGTGCGCCCATAGGCGAGATGGTCTGAAAACCAGATGAGTTCAGGTGCATTGTTGGCGCGTTGCTAATTTGAGGTAACTGAAATAGACTGCACCATTGACCAACTGAAACCTGGTCTAAAGTCAATGGCGCAGTATTTTTTTAAGGGTAATGCATTTGGCTACTCTTATTACACACACAGAATAAAAATATTAAAAATAAAAGGATTAAAATGTAAAAGATTATTATTGTGTACATAAAGATATGGTGGAATCTGGCTTGTCCCGTAGATGGTCTAACTCGCACACCACGAGGAGATTAGTTTCCTCTCTGGAGAAGTGTTCAGTCTTTCCCCTTGCAAATTCCACCATGTAAATAGCGAATCTGCCATGGCCTGAACACAAATGGCTTTTACAAGGAATGGGAGATGAGACTCTGATTGGTTTATTGCACGTTACGCCCAAAAGACATTTGAAAAAAAAAAAAAAAAACATTTTTCCTATCATTAAACTAGCAAAAGTGGATTCGGACACACCCTAAGTGCACTTGCGCCGTGCGCTTAGATTGTTAAAATAGGGCCCCTTGCCTGTTTCTTCAGTTTTTTGTTAAATGAACACCTTGGGTCATCGCATTTCCCGTGTGTTATGTTATGATATACGGCATATACAGACAAGGCGATACAAGCGTTGCTCCGTTTCTGTTCTTTTTATTAAGAACTGCACAACAGCTAACACAACATGGATGCACTCTGTGTATCGACTCACTCTGTCTACATTATTTACCTTACTAGCTATGCATGTCACAAACAGGTCGTTTTATATATTACTATAAATATCCGAAGCTTTCATTACCCCATTTTTGTGTGTCGTAATGTGTCATTTCCAAGTTTGATTAACATGGCCAGCTATGACTATAAGTTTATTTCTCTAAAAGTGTAACACTCTGACTATAGGATGCTCAAACAAAACATTGATTTGCTTGTTTGTAAAATAAATAAAATAAGTTATGAGAAGCATTTTAAAGTACAGTGAGCACCATTATTCGGCTAACCTATTGATCTATTGATATATTTATTATCTCTCTGTGGTTTTCAGTGCCTGCTGCGGTTTCTGACATCACCGTCACTAACAGTGGTCCAGACTTTCTGAATGTGTCGTGGAAGGCAGCAGAAGGAGATGTGGACAATTACATGGTGGTGTTGAAGTACCAGGAGAAGATCGTACACACACACACTGCATCTAAAGCAACCACAGAGTGTGTATTCAGAAGCCTGGTTTCCGGCCGACTGTACACCATCTCCATCACCACACACAGCGGCAGTTACAGGAACCAAACGTTTATACAGGAGAGAACACGTAAGAAACAATATTAGCTCTGTTTTATCATATCATAGTTATCAGTTCTTAAATCATTTGCATTTGACTGCAAAATGAAATAAATCTAAAGAAATTATGTGAATTTTGACTTTTTTTGTTTCCCCTAAATCTGCATGACAGTAATGAAAATCATCAATGATAAATTAAAAAGTTGAAAATGTATCATTATTTTCCCCACATTGCAATATTAACTTTATGCTAATGAGAACTAAAAGGGCATTAATTATCTTTCCAAGTAGTTTATTTGATAAGTTTAGGCCCGGTTTCACAGACAGGGCTTAGATTAAGCCAGGATTAGGCCTTAGTTCAATTAGGACATTTAAGTATTTTTTTTTATAAATCTGCCTTAGAAAAAAAAAACATCACTGATGTGCATCTTGAGACAAAACAATGGCACTGACACATTTTAAGATGTGTGACCCTGAACCACAAAACCAATCATAAAGGTAATTTTTTTTTAGATTTTAAATGTCATATAAATCATATATGAATAAATAAGCTTCCCATTGATGTATGGTTTGTTATGATATAACAATATTTGACCGAGATACAACTATTATTGCCACAAATATTCCTGTGCGACTTATGACTGGTTATGTCAGTGGAAGTTGCTGGAAACATGCATTTAAGCCTAGTCTGTGAAATCAGGGGTTAATATTAAACTTTATTAAGAACACACACGGTCCAAAAACACTAAACAAAAAAAACTAAATCAAACAGTGTCCACAATATCACATATATACATAGGCTAAGGCTGAATCCCAATTCTCTGTCTTACCCCTTCCCCTTACCCCCTCCCCTTTTGTTTTGCACTTTCACGTGAGAGTAAGGGCTATCCCAATTCTCATTTTGATCAAGGGGTAGGGCTAAGAAGAAGGGGTAGATACCCCTTAAAACCAAGAATTTTCACGAACTTACTTGAAACCAAGGGGTACCCAGAATGCACTGCGCAACCGGCAACAAAGGCGGGCATACCATCAAGAAAGTCTCATTTTCGGCTTAAATGATTGATTGAAAAATTATGACAGTCGTGTTTTGTGCTCTACACAGTCATGTACATTTGCAACCATGTTGTTAACTGAAACGTTTTTAAAAATCACTGGTCTGCTACGCTAGGCTATGCTAACGATACATTGCTGGTTTGCACAATCAGTCCCTCATTTCTCTGACTAATGTCCGGGATTCGGCTTTTGTTTTCTACAGTCGCCATTCATTATGTGCAACGTTTCATTATTTGACACTGACACGTATGTGCCAGCTTTGCAGATCATGTATTCAGCTTCAAACGGATCCCGACTGATACGAAAACACAGGAATTTAAGCAATGCTAAAACGCACATAAACCGATCACTTGTTTCACTTGTTTAGCGTTCATGTACGTTAAACACTACATTCAGGTTCACCGATTTGAATGAATTCAGTCCGATTGAAACAACACTCTGTGCATAATGAATAGCGACGGCAGAAAGCAATATTTAGCAATATTTCAATATTTAAAGCAATAATTTTGGGTGATCCCGAAATCCAGGCGACATGTCCAGGAAAAAGATACGTGCTTTACATATTGTAACGCGTTGTGTTAGGAGGGAAACAAAATATCCTTATATCCAAAATAAGGATAGCTCGCAGCTGAAGTATTCGGCCAGACAGACTCACGGAGGCGATTCACTCGCAATTTATTGACAAATCAAACTCCTGCAACTGTCTGCCACACGCTCCACCTTGCCTTCCACAGCGTCACTCAATAAAACAAAGCAAGAATAATGAGCATCAACACAGAAATGACCCACATACATGGGGTTGTTCGAGTCGCACGGCACAATACCATTACAGTCCGTTCAACAGAGAGCGCGCAGCTCTTAAAAGGGGCATACTTATTTCCACTCGTTACAATATACTGTCCAGTATCACACAGGGACGCCGGAGTATGATGTATGATGTATGATGACGTAACCAAGTGGCGTCTCATTTCATAGGGGTATGTTTTCAACCCTAGCGCTTACCACTCGGTTTCGAGGGACAAGGGCTAGGGGTAAGACGAAGGGGTAGGGGTAGGGGAAGGGGTAAGACAGAGAATTGGGATTCAGCCTTAGGCTAAATCACCAATGGTTCCACATACTGGAGAAGAACCTGACTGAACATAGTGCCGGGTTCATCAGTGTTGAAATTATTTTGGAGAGTCTGATAACCTACACATACATCTGTACATGATATATCGCAGCACAGCAGAACCGATGAGCACGCCAACACTTACAAACATTTGGCTTGCACTGCTCCATCATGGCACCTTCAGCAACAGCCTCATTCCAGCATTATGCTACATTGAGTTTCCGCATGCTGCTCTTTCTGTAATGCGGCCACAAATGGGCGGATCACATAGGGGTACAATATGAGCTAACAAGTGTAGTCTTCACAGATCCTGAGCACATACTAAATTTACGGATCAGCATATTAGCTTGTGCATACATCATACGACACAGTCTGTTAATGTCCCTATCATCAGATAGGTCATCAGTTATTGTCACGCGTAGCTGCAGTAAATTAGCTCACGAAGACAAATGGCTCAAAAGGAAAAAATCATTAATATAATCCACAGATGAACACAGGAGAAGCTCAGGGGAAACCACAACCACATTACATAGACGACACGGAACACAGAACTGAGAAAACGCAGGGCTTAATAACAGACAGCACCTGAGTAACTCAATCAACAACTATGGCAACTGATAAGACAAGGAAAGACTGTCACAGAGAAAACAATGAGGACTGAACCAAAACTCAAAAGTAAACTAAACAGTGCATAACCCTGACAGTTATATAATGTCCTAAGTATTTGGCCTCATCACATACTTTGAGAACAATACCAGACAGAGAGAAGTCAGGAAATGATGGTTCCTGCCTTCCCTACTCCTAACAATCATAATATTACTCTTCTTTGCATTGTATTTACTTTTTACTGTTTTAATGAACAACTTTAATGCTAATCAGAGAATGCTGTTGCAGATTTATCCACAAAATTAGTGTACTCGAATAAGGAGTGAGGGTAACACTTTATTTTACATTGTCCTTTTTACATTTTTACATTTTGCAACTGACCCTCAACCAAATCCTAATCCTACACTAACCCTATAGTGAGTACATGTAGTTAATATTACTCAGTACTTAAATATATAATTACACTGTAACAATGACACCTTAAAATAAAGTGTAACGGAACTGAGTTATATTAATTAACTACATGTACTTGCTATATACTTATGGTCAGGGTTTCGTTTAGGGTTACTTACTTGTAATTATGCATAATTTATTGTTATTACTATAGTAAGTACATGTAGTAATGTGTAACTACGTCCCCTTAAAATAAAGTGTTACCCATTTAATTACCAGAAATGAATATTAAACATTAAAGATGTCATGTGTCGTTTTTTTTTTATGGTAGGCTATTAATATTTTTGAAAATAATGAAATTGCATTATTCCTCTTTCAGAGCCATCTACGGTCCAGAACCCCACTGCCATCCACTCAGCCAGAGATGACTTTCTGAAGGTTTACTGGAATCATGCCTCTGGGGATTATGACTATTATGAAGTGGCGATCGAGTATAACAGCACACGTCTTCAAAATCAAAAGCTCAATAAGACACAAAGTGAGTGTCTGTTCAGTGATTTGGTTCCAGGACGTCTCTACACCGTGACCATCAGCACTTGGAGTGGGCAGTACAACTCAACAATCTCTATACATGGCCGAACATGTGAGTGACTGTTTAAGAATCTCTTTTCCCTATTATAAGGGAACAAGCATTGATGTTTTTGCAAACTCTCATTAAAAATCAATAATATCACTGATCACAAATCAGTCATTTCAACACCACTTAACTTTTGAATCAATATAAAATTAAAGTTTTTTGATATACCAAACTATTTGCATGTATCACATCAATAAATTTGACCTCTAATGTACCACATCTTCACAATGCTTTTTATCTATTGATGGATCTTAGTGTTAATGTCTCTACTGGTGAATGATAAAAAAAAATAATAATAACAATAATTGTGCAAAATAGCAATGATTCAACAATGAGTCAAGGTCATCATATGCAATGCTACAACAAATCAACATATCTGTTCAGTTTACGAATTGTACATTGGTGGTTTTTCCCATAATTGTTCCCCATAATTGAATATTTTATTTAGTCTAATTCTAGATTTTTTGGATCTTAACTTTGTATTGTATGTCTCATCAAGTATTTTATTTTAGGGCACTTAATAAATTTAGGCGGTTTCCATAATTCTTGTTTATCAAGCTTTATTTTTATCATACATCATTTAATTAACAACCAGAGTATGCTTTTGCAGAATTATCTGTGAGAAGCACATGTACAAGGCGCTGTTACAACATTTAATTATTGGAAATTAATTATACAAATAGGGATATTTTTGGTTATTTTAGCTTAATGGACAAAATAATGTTTATGAAAATGAAACATTTAAAGGGGTCCTGCATTTTCAGATCTTTATATTATGTTTCTGAAGATTTGCTTATGAAGTTAGCCAAGTTTTTGCATCAAAAAGTTTAAATATTTGAAAAACAATAATTTTCCATTCTTATTTTCATTCTCACAAACACTTCAATTCAGTTTGGCTATGTGATTGAAAAACTTCACTGCACCCTTATCCACACCCTCCCCTCATTAAGTGTCATGTGTGATTTGATTCAATACTTGGCATTGCCATAGCTTTCAATACAAGATATTTAGAAAAACTCCACATGGCTCCGGGGGGTTAATAAAGGCCTTCTAAATCAAAGCCATGAGTTCTAGCTTCCGGCCAAAGGAACATACACAGTCTACTTGCGTCTAAATCGCAACTTATGATGTCAGAAGTAGCGTAGTGCATCATGGCATAGCGTAAAGTACAGCAGTACGTCGCATTACTCGCATAAGTTGCGCTTTAGACTTAAGTTGTATCCGAATGTTTTTTTGGCCGGAAGCTAGTTATTTTCTTTTACCCAAGAACTAATGGTTCCCCTAGGAACATTTTCCTGGTTGCATTCGCACCGCCGGTAGGAACTCTGAAGTGACGTAAGCCGCATTTGTTGTCTTGACTTTTATTTTGACGGCGCTGAGAACACCAGAGCACACAGTGCTCACTTTCTCCGTGTTCACTAGTTTACGATCTGTCTAACAGTCCTGTCTAATATGTTATTAGATAGAACTGTTAAACATAATTACACAGTATATGACAAGTTATAAACGTATGCCGTGTGGTTGATGTCCAGTGTTGCTAGCTGTGCAGAAATACATTATCATGTTTCTCTTGGTTCCCTCAAAGTTGCGTTGGATTTTCTCTTTAGCGTAAAGGTTAAGAGGTCAATCTATCACTGCTTTCCAGGTTCCTAGAGTTAGTTTCTGGAGTAAATATATAGGCTATAATGGTTGTGTTTACATAGGCTTTTTTTTTAAAAAGGCGGGTGCTGGTGTTTCGCATGCTTTCGGCCAAGCAGCGTTCACTAACGTAACGGATAGTTTAGACCCTACTCTGAAGTAGGAGCTAAATTAGATCCTCCAAAAGGAGTTCCTAGAACTAAAATCATTCCTAGTTCCTGTGGTGGGAACACGCAAAAATTCGGGTACTTCTACCAAAAGTTTTAAGAACTATGAAAATGTTCCTCTGGTGCGAAAGCCCCTAAAGAGTCAATGTGAAATTTGAAAGGCGAGCTAAAAAAAACTACATTCTTATTACATCGTTCAGGCATGTTGTTAAAAATAAACTTCAGTCATGCATTTCTAATAGTTTTGGAAGGATATGCACAGTTTTCAGAGGTGCAGTTTGTCTACATCGAGGGACAGGATAACGTTAGATGGTCTTACTCAACAGCAGCATCACTCTTGTGATTGATTGGACAGACATGAGTTAAGAAGAACACACCTCCTGAATTAACATACACATGTCAGGGGTGTGTAGAGCAAAATCGTTACATCACGAATGGGGTGATTTAAAATCCTTGCATTTCAGAAGGGTGGAAAACAAAAACTCATATTTTAAACTGGGGAGTTACCTTTGAAGTTGAGAAAATCAAACTTGCAGTATGATTTTATTGTGACACATTTTGATTTTCCATTTTATGACCCTTATAAATGACATTGTTTTTCACTTTCTAGTATGAGAACAGATGTAATCAGTGGACCACAATAAAAGTAATCTTATTTCACTCTTGTGTTCTTCAGTCCCGGGAGCTGTGGGTAATTTGTCCCTGACGGAGTGTGGTAGCAGTTTTTTGAGGGTGAAATGGACGTCTGCTCCAGGAGATGTTGATAATTATGAGGTTCAGATTCTCTTCAATGACACGCAGGCGTCACCAGCTGTGAATCTAAACAATACAGTTAGGGAACACCTGTTCTCTACGCTCACACCAGGCCGGCTCTACAAGATGGTGCTGTCTACTCACAGCGGGTCATACCAGCGTGCCGAGATCCTTGAGGGCCGCACAGGTATTGCAAGATTTTTATTGATCATGTACAACTGCTTGAACATAATCTCAAAATGTAAAAAATGTTTTGCTCCAAAATCAAAAGAATAAAGAAAATGAAGAATATTTGTTTTGAATTTGCATTGTGATATAATTGTCATGGATTCAAGTATACTCAGGGTAGTATTTGTTGCACTGCCTTAAATTCATGCTTATTTAAATCATTGTAATACAGTAATTTGTTTATGTAATACAGAAAATAAACAGTGAAGGCACATGTTTTCATTGTTGTTGTTGTTGTTGTTTTATAATTCTTATAAAGAATAAGAATTGTCCATTTTTATTTCATTGTGACTTTAAATGTCCTATTACCTTTGAAGTGTGAAACATTACTTTTGATTATTTTTTAGTTAAACTTTCTCTATAAAAAAAAAATATTATTTTGATGAAATAATTTAGTTTGACTTAAATGTGGAGCAAAAAAGTAATCTGGACATATTTTTGTGAGATTCAGCATAGCATTAAGCAGTGGTTTAATATGTAATTTTTTCACATAATTAAAAACAATTAATTTGTGATAAATTTGACCAGAAGAATCACAGATTTTACACATTACATACACTCAACTAGGTGTTGAACCTGATAGGATTTGAGTCAAGATGCATCATTATCATCATCACCACAGTTGTATATCCTTTGTGTAACAGTTGCATTGTTTTTTTTCCCATCGTGACACCCAGTGCCCAGTCAGGTTCAGAGTGTCCGTCTGAGCGCTGGCACCGTAGACAGCAGTCTCAGAGTCTCTTGGTCTTCTGGTGATGGAGACATGGACTTCTACTCAGTGTCTCTGTTTCAGGAGACACATGTCAAGGTCACCAAACAAGTGCCTAAACACATCACACAGACAGAATTTTACAACCTAGAACCTGGTCAACTTTATTTGGTTACTGTGCAGTCGGTCAGTGGAACTCAGACGAACAACAGCACAACTAGTGGCAGAACCGGTGAGAAACACACATATTAATGGTGGTTTACATGTCAGGACAAGAACTTTTAGTGGAAAGACAACACTTCATGAATTTGATTCATTAAATTATATTGTCAAGTGCTTGAAACCAGAAACTACAGTCTAATGTGTGTGTGCGTGTGTTTCAGACCCCTCCACAGTCATCGGCCTGCGGGCAGATAATGAACTCAGCACACACAGTCTGTTGGTGAGCTGGACGGCAGCTGTGGGTATTTATGATGGATACAGTCTCCAGTTACTTGATGACAGTGACAAAGTGATTGCCAATGCCTCTGTGCGCAACGCCAACAACAGCTACCTGTTTAAGAATTTAACGCCAGGAAGATGGTACAAAGCACACGTTCAGACAATCAGTGGCACAGCCAAAAGCAAGGACGTCACCACTAAGGGACAAACACGTAAGGCACCTTTTGTGTGTTTAAAGTAATGTAAAATAAAAATGTACTTTTACTATTTTTATTTGCTTTAGTAGTGTTTTCACAAGTGATAGTAATAATTGTACTCTTAGTAAGTTATGCAAATGAAAAGTTAAATAGTATTATGAAAGCTAGCTACTGCAAATTAAAAGGTTGAATAGATGAAACACTTATTATCTGTAGTAAAAAGGATGCTTTGTGATTTAGTGTATTGTACTAACATAATTGAAAACATGCTGATATATTAGAAAAAAATGATTTTTTTTATGTTGTGATAGTACTAAGTTTCGAAAATGTGCCACTTGCTTGTGAAAACAGTACAGAAGCAATAAAAAAAAAATAAAAAATTATATATATATATATATATATATATATATATATATATATATATACAGTATATACATATATTCCTGGTCCCATTGTGCATATTTTATCACTGCACATGGTTTTTGTCCATAATAATTTTGTGTTGCATTGTAAGATGCTATGTCTTTGCAATGTGAAAATGTAATGACTTGAACCAAGTTAATTCCACAGATAAAACCAAACCCTAGCATTTAAAGCAACGATATTACAATTGTTAGGGCCAGATTTACTAACAGCTTGTGCCAGATCTTTTGGCATAAAAAAAAAGAATAATGTCAGGATTTACTAAAGACACACAGTGGAAAAATAGCACTAAAAAGGTGTGGACAGAGTTATTTTTGTGGCTGGCCTTATTGCAAATGTATCTGTTAAAGTTTCCCTTTCAGATGCAAAATTTGTGGGAGGAGAGTATTTAAATGAGCCATGCAAGGTGATTTACTAAGGTTTGCGCTAGTCAATTTACTTGTATTGGCACCAGTATTCAACGCCTAAAAAAGCATGTCTTAAACCAGTCATAGTTTGCGCTGCTGTTGGTAGTTTGTGTTGGTCATTATGGAAATGAATGGCCGATATTACATTTTTTATTTTTTTTTTTCATTTTGTGTAAATCACTGTAACAAATTGCTGTAAAATTTACAGCAACTTACTGGCAATTTTGGTTGCCAGTAAGCCTGTAAAATGTAAATAAAATAAAAAAAGTAAATCATAAACTACAATTATACTGTACAATTATACAGCACACCTGTAAAAACAGCAAAACAAGAGCAGCTGTGAATCTCATTTATAGATATAGAGATAACTCATTTCATTTGAGGAAATTGATTGGTCAATTGCCATTAAATATTTATACTGTTAGCTATTTCATTTGAGTCCACTAAGAAAAATACTTGAATGAATTAACTAGAAACATCAATTTAACTAAATCCTACTAGTTAACAACAGCACACATGAATGAGTTGAAGAAATTAACAAAAAGATCATCAATGCATCATAAACTACACAGTTACTGCCTTTAAATAAAGCAACATGCAACATAACATCAGTGTTTCTCTGCTCATCCTGGACTGAAGCACAGGCTCTACTCTTCAGCACAATGGTGACCCTTGAAACTCAACAGAAACCCTTTAAATCCCAACAGAACATTAAACACTAACAGATCTTCACTATATCACTATATATTATGTGCAAAAACACATAAAATCACATAAAGTTACTGTAAACAACTGATTTCCTGCCATGATTATGACAGAAATAAAGTCAGTCTGGTTAGTAATAAGTGAAGATGGTAATGCTGTTTGTGGAGTTGTTTAATCCTCTTCTGATGAGATCGTGAGAGATTTAATGTCTTTTATCTTCAGTTGAATTCCTCTAAAGCTGTGGCTGAAGTCAGTAGTTTACTGTCAAATTGATGTCAAATTTACTAAACAGAATAAGTTATTTTCTGTGAATGTATTTATGTGAACATAAATGTGAAATGTGAATATATATTTATGTGAATGACTACTCAGGAGAGTACATGTTGAAATGAAGTGTTATTTTATGTTTTTGCACATAATGATACAGTGAAAATCTGTTTAATGTGTTTAATGTTCCCTTTCGTGGTCACTCCGAGTTACGTCGGATGACGACGATTGGGGTTTCGCTTAGAAGCCTATCACCTTCGAGTATATAAAACGAGCCAATGGCAATGAAATGCCATGGGTCTGCGGAATTTGCATAGCGTATCTCCGCCCACCGCAGGGGGTATATAAGGAAGTACGCTGCAATATGCAGATATGTTTTCGCTTCGGAGCCAAGTTCAGTACTTCACTCCACAAGCCTTTTGAGTGTCATCTAAAATCTCTTCGAGACGAGCGGCTCTTCAGTGTGTTTGTGTGACGGCGCTTTCCAGCGAGATCGCATTTCCTGCTGCTGATTTGTGCAGTAATCTGCCGACAGTGAGTGTGTTTCTCCCTGGGCGCTTCAGCACTCTGCTGAGCTTTTCCACTCTCTAAAAGAGCTGCACGCGGCACGTCTTTTTCAAGACGGTTCGCCCGTGTATTTTCTGGATGTGTGTGCGCACTGTGCGGTCATCTGCCTAACGGTCGCGAGCGCTGTTTTGCGTGTTGGGCTTAATCACACTTGGCAGCGCTCGTTGATGAGTCATGTTTTCATTGCAAAAAAAAGAAACTAAAAAAAAGAAAAAGAAGGGAACATGACCATCGCGATGTTTATAGATCAAGACTCAATGATCTCCATGTGAGTAGAGTCCCCTCTGCCAAACCCCAATTTATCTCTTCCTCGAGAAGGGATACTTTGGCTGGTGGCCAGGGTGATCTGAGGGTTTGGTGTGGCACAACAACCGACGAGTCAATTCCTCGGGCCACACCCCCCTCCACATCGCAGACCATGCTCTCACAGCATCACAAGGTGGGCTTGATTCCTCTGGAAATGAAGTTTCGACTGCGTTGCCTCCCACGGGAGTGCCATCGTTGCCGGGACCGATCCAGAGCTGTCAGCCATGCTTTCCCGGGCAGCTGAAAGCATCGGCTGGAGTGGCCCCGCCCTCCCCCCGAGCGCTGTAAGCTTCTCCCGGACGTGCATCGGGACGCCTGCGCTGCGCGAGACTCCACGTGACTTTCACGGCTCGCGGGTGTCCTCCGCCTTCGCTGCTTTCGATCGCACGGTGATCATGGTCTGTATGTTCCTCGTCAGTATCGTGGCACGGTCATGCAGTACTGTGTGTCGCCTGCGCCTTCGATGCAGTGCTGTCCCGGGAGTTCTGTCGAAC
Organism: Scardinius erythrophthalmus; assembly: GCF_964197995.2. NCBI lineage: Eukaryota > Metazoa > Chordata > Actinopteri > Cypriniformes > Leuciscidae > Scardinius > Scardinius erythrophthalmus. The sequence continues at coordinate 23,857,061 of NC_138224.1, read as the reverse complement.
CGGCCGCAGTGGAACGCTAGTCCTTCCCTGGCCAACCCTGGCAGAACGCGGAAAATTTTAACCACGCCCCTATGCTGGGACGCTATACCTCCCATGCCCGGCCTGGTTGTTCCGCCGCGCACACTACTGACCTCGCTCTCGGGCGACATCGGTACCTGCGTGTTCCTGGGTCAGGTGATGTCCACTATGTGGTCCAGACATGGGCTTAGCCAGGTTGATGTGGTAGGGTCTGAGAATTAATTTTCTCAGCTCCCCCATGTCCCAGGCTGAGCTCTTTGGCGGTGTGGCTTCGGCCACCTGAAGCAGACTCAGGTTCTGTACCGATGGTCATCCATCCGTGCGGTCTCCTTAGTCTTCTTCCCGCCAAGGCCCCCTCCATGCGGCTGCTCCCCTCGGGCCTTCACCAGCTCTGAGTAGGAGGAAGTCGCAGGAGGGTGGCGCTGCCCGTCTCCGCCCCTTAGACTGCCACGTCAGTCTAAGCAGCACCCTTGAGGCGGGCAGCCTGGTCGGCGGTGGGGTTGAGGACTGCGCCCAACAGTCTTCGATCGCTCCAGAAGCGGACTGAGGCTATGCACTGACGGTCATCCGTTGGTGTGGTCTGCTTAGTCCGCTTCCCGCCGACGCCACCTCCATGCGGCTCCTTCCCTCGAGCCTTCACCGGTCCGAGCACGAGGAGGTCGCTGGAGGCTGGCACCGCCTGTCTCTGCCCCTTAGCCGGCTAACACCTGGCTAAGCAGCACTCCTGAGATGGGCAGCTTGGAGTTAGGGCTCAGTTCTTCGGGGAGTTGGGAGCAGGACCACTCCTTCCCCCAGTGGAGGGCTGGGGGAGAATCTTGTTCTAAAGAACTGATGCTCTTTCTCTGAGCTTTAAGAGGCAGTGGATGACAGCACGCGCCGCCCACGGGCCACGCTCCTCTCATCCCCCCTCTGTCGCCAGACCCCTGCCAGAGCACGCCCCCGTGGGACGCGCGCCCTCCCCTGGCCTCCTCTGGCAGGATGCGGTTTATGACCGTGCCCCCGCACAGGGCCGCTATGCCACCCTCGCCGGTGCCGGTCATTCCGCCACGCTGCCCCACCGACGGTACGTCTGTGGTTCGTATGACCCCGCTGGTGCACTTTCTGGAGGCCTGGCTAGAGCTTCCCAGACTGTCCCGCTGGGTCGCGAGAACCATTAGATTCGGCTACGCGATTCAGTTCGCGATATCTCCTCCCCGCTTCAGGGGAGTCCGCTTCACTATGGTCGGGGGCAATGCCCCTGTCATGAGAGCGGAGGTCGCCACCCTACTGGCGAAGGGTGCGATCGAGATTGTCCCTCCAGCCGAGATGAAGTCCGGCTTCTACAGCCCCTACTTCATTGTACCCAAGAAGTCCGGTGGGTTACGGCCAATCCTCGACCTGCGCGTCTTGAACCGCTCCCTTCACAGGCTGCCGTTCAAGATGTTAACGGCCAAACACATCCTCCAGTGTGTACGGCCGCAGGATTGGTTTGCAGCGATCGACCTGAAGGACGCCTACTTCCATGTCTCCATTTTACCGCGACACAGACCGTTTCTACGGTTTGCTTTCGAGGGGCAGGCATACCAGTACGCGGTTCTCCCTTTCGGGCTAGCCCTGTCTCCTCGCATCTTTACGAAGGTCGTCGAGGCAGCCCTTGTTCCCCTCCGGGAACACGGGGTTCGCATCCTGAACTATCTCGACGACTGGCTAATCCTAGCTCACTCTCGAGACCAGGTTTGCGAACACAGGGACTTAGTGCTCCGGCACCTAGCTCGTCTGGGCCTTCGGGTCAACTGGGAGAAGAGCAAACTCTGCCCCGTGCAGAGGATCTCTTTTCTCGGTATGGAGATCGACTCGGTCGCCATGTGCGCGCAGCTTACGAGCGAGCGCGCGCAGTCACTGCTGACTTGTCTTCGTCAGTTCGAGGGCAAGAGTGCGGTTCCACTGAAACTTTTTCAGAGGCTCCTGGGGCATATGGCATCCGCAGCCGCAGTAACGCCGCTGGGATTGCTTCATATGAGACCGCTTCAGCTTTGGCTTCGCGATCGAGTCCCGAGGTGGGCATGGCAACACGGCACGCTCCAAGTCCCAGTGACTCCAGCCTGCCGTCAGACCTTCACCCCGTGGGCGAACCTCAATTTTCTACGGGCCGGAGTGCCCTTAGAACGAGTTTCCCGGCATGTTGTTGTATCAACAGATGCCTCCAACACGGGCTGGGGCGCCATGTGCAATGGTCATGCTGCCGCGGGCTCCTGGACAGGACCCCAGCGCCTTTGGCATGTCTATTGCCTCGAGTTGCTGGCTGTACGTCTCGCCCTGCACCGCTTCCGGGCGTTGCTCAGGGGTCAGCACGTACTGTTCCGATCAGACAATACCGCAACAGTAGCGTACATCAACCATCAAGGTGGTCTACGCTCCCGCCGTATGTCGCAACTCGCTCGCCACCTCCTCATATGGAGTCAGAAGCATCTGAGGTCGCTTCGAGCCATTTATATCCCGGGACACCTGAACCAGGCGGCCGACGAGCTGTCTCGAGTTCGGCCTCTCGCTGGAGAATGGCGACTCCATCCCCGGACGGTTCAGCTGATTTGGGATCAGTTCGGCGACGCACAGGTAGACCTGTTTGCCTCCCACGACTCGTCCCACTGCGACCTGTTTTATTCCCTGACCGAGGGCACGCTCGGCACGGATGCACTGGCGCACAGCTGGCCGCGGGGCCTACGCAAATATGCGTTTCCCCCAGTGAGCCTCCTTGCGCAGACCTTGCGCAAGATCAGGGAGGACGAGGAGCAGGTCACTTTGGTTGCCCCGTATTGGCCCAACCGGACCTGGTTCTCCGAACTAGTACTCCTCGCGACAGCACCTCCCTGGCCAATTCCTCTGAGGAAGGACCTCCTTTCTCAGGGACGGGGCACCTTATGGCACCCTCGTCCCGATCTTTGGAACCTCCACGTGTGGCTCCTGGACGGGACAAGGCAGGTTTGAGTACCCTACCACCTGCGGTGGTGGCTACCATCACTTCCGCTAGAGCATCGTCCACGAGACATGCCTATGCGTTGAAGTGGAACCTCTTCGTCAACTGGTGTTCTTCTAAACATCAAGAACCCACGAGATGCCCCATCAGTGTCGTGCTTTCCTTCCTGCAAGAAGGGTTGGAGCGAAGGCTGTCTCCCTCCACCCTGAAAGTGTATGTGGCCGCCATTGCCGCCCATCACGAAGCAGTCGATGGTAAGTCTCTGGGAAAGCACGACCTGATCGTCAGGTTCCTGAGGGGAGCCAGGAGACTAAATCCTCCTCGTCCGCCCCTCGTTCCCTCTTGGGACCTCTCAGTGGTTCTAACTGCCCTGCAGAGCGCTCCATTTGAGCCTTTGCAATCAGTGGAGCTTAAGTTCCTGTCAATGAAGACAGCGCTCCTGGTTGCATTGGCCTCCATCAAGAGGGTAGGGGACCTGCAGGCATTTTCGGTTGACGAAGCGTGCCTGGAATTCGGGCCGGCTGACTCTCACGTGATCCTGAGACCCCGGCTTGGATATGTGCCCAAGGTTCCTACCACACCCTTTCGAGACCAGGTAGTGAACCTGCAAGCGCTGCCCTTGGAGGAGGCAGACCCAGCCTTGGCACTGCTCTGTCCAGTACGCGCCCTCCGTGCTTATGTAGACAGAACGCGGTGTTTCAGGACCTCAGACCAGCTCTTTGTCTGTCATGGTGGGAAGCTGAAGGGAAAGGCTCTCTCAAAGCAAAGGTTATCACACTGGATAGTGGATACCATTGCGTTGGCATACCAGCAGCAAGGTCGTCCGTGCCCCCTTGGTGTGAAAGCCCACTCCACACGTAGTGTGGCTTCCTCTTGGGCTCTAGCGCATGGCGCCTCGCTAACAGACATTTGTAGAGCTGCAGGCTGGGCGACACCCAACACATTCGCGAGATTTTATAATCTCCGAGTAGAGCCAGTTTCTTCTCATGTACTCGCTTCAACCAGCCGGTGCTAGATTCTGCTCAGGTGTCTTCGCTTGCTCGCCATTCCCCTCCACGGACGGGATACGTGCGATATTTTCCTCAGGTGAGTCTGATAAGCTCTGAGTTCCTCCAGCACTGCTTATGTCAACGCCTGAGTTATGCCAAAATTCCATACTCAGCTTTTGCGCTTGACTAGGTGCCACCATGTGCATGGTCCCCCCTCTGGGCGACCCCCACATGTGTATCCGCTGTAAGTCTCCTTGTGAGCGTGTGTCTTTCCCTTGGCAAGCCACCTTGCCACCCCTGGGGTTTAAAATTCCACCTGCGGCTGGACACCTCAGTGATCTTCCATATGCAGCCTCTGGCCATATGTGTATTCTAAGTCCCCCCCATCAATGGCTGGGCATGATTGCATATTTCTCTCTGGAGATATGCTTCCCAGTGTACCTTGGTATCCCTGTGTTAAGTAGGACTCCTTCGTTCGTGCTAGTCTCACAACAGGGAGCTCAGACTTACGCAGGGCACTGGAAGACAGCCGAGGTGGCGTGATTAGACTGGAACCCCAATCGTCGTCATCCGACGTAACTCGGAGTGACCACGAAAGGGAACGTCTCGGTTACGGATGTAACCCTCGTTCCCTGAGTGGGAACGGAGACGTTACGTCTTCCTGCCACTTCCGCTGTACCGCTGAAAAACGCCTGAGTTCAGTCTCGGCTCCTCAGCGAAGACATATCTGCATATTGCAGCGTACTTCCTTATATACCCCCTGCGGTGGGCGGAGATACGCTATGCAAATTCCGCAGACCCATGGCATTTCATTGCCATTGGCTCGTTTTATATACTCGAAGGTGATAGGCTTCTAAGCGAAACCCCAATCGTCGTCATCCGACGTAACGTCTCCGTTCCCACTCAGGGAACGAGGGTTACATCCGTAACCGAGACGTTCTGTTGGGATTTAAAGCGTTTCTGTTGGGTCACCATTGTGCTGGAGAGTAGAGCCTGTGCTTCAGTCCAGGATGAGCAGAGAAACACTGATGTTATGCTGCATGTTGCTTTATTTAAAAGCAGTGATTGTGTAGTTGCTGATGCATTGATGATCTTTTTGTTTAGTTTTTCGTCTCATGCATGTGTGCTGTTGTTAACTAACAGTTATCTGCAAGAGGATTGAGTTAAATTGATGTTTTGTTAACTAATTTTAAAATTATTTTTTCTTTTTTAGAAACATTCTTGTTTTAGTGGACTAAAATGAAGATCACAGTATAAATATGAAATGGCAATTGACCAACTTTCAACTTTCAACTTAACCAGTTTCCTCAAATGAAATGAGTTTACACAGGTTTTAATTCATACTGTAAAGATTACAGTAAAGAACTGTAAATTCACAGCTGCTCTTGTTTTGCTGCTTTTACAGGTGTGCTGTATTTTTACAGTTTAATTGTAGTTGATGTTTTACGGTAATATTGTAAAATTTACAGGCTTACTAACAACCAAAATTGCCAGTAAGTTGCTGTAAATTTTACAGTAATTTTTTTACAGTGTACATAAAACAGCAAAGGTAATCTAAATGTAACAAAATGAAAAACGAGCATGCACAATTGATAATAATATACAAATACACACATACACACACTTATATAAATACAAACTAACACAGAAAAAAGAGATTCTAAGTCTTTACCGATCAATGATGTCAAGACAGTTTACAAAACCTGTTCTCCAAATCTCCTCAGGTCCAGCAGCAGTGACCGGACTACACATATGTTCCAACACAAGCAGCGAGCTTTCATTCTGCTGGGCTGCAGCAGAGGGCCAAGTGGATGGGTATGATCTTGATCTGTACGATCAGGACAAGACCCTACAGTCTCAAAGGAAACTGGGAAAAGATGCTCTGAACTGGTCCTTCACACACCTGTTGTCAGGAATGCTGTATAAGATGATGATCCTCAGCAGGAGTGGGAAGCTGAGCAGTCAGTCATCTATATGGGCACGTACAGGTGAATACTGAAGCTCTTCTCAATATTAATGAATTATGAATGTTTCCTAGTTAAAATGCTTCACAACATTTCCTTGCTCTCCCCAAAAAACTCTCTGTCACTCTTCATAGGTGTCAGAAACTTGAATGAGTTTTTTTTAGGGACTTTATTACCTTCATTATAGCCTAAGTTTAGCACTTCAGTCAGTAGTTATAACCCCATAAGTGGATCAAATATATTATTAGACTATTACAAGAACTAAAATTAGAACTAAAATATATTTCTTTAACAAAAGTAAAACCTTTTTAAAAGAATTAAAAAATCGTAAACTGTAAATGTGTGCTAACATATGTATGAAAATGTCTCAGGTTACACATGTAACCCTGTTCCCTGAGAGGAGAACAAGACGCTGCATCATGACATTGATGCTTATGGGAATGCCACTGCAGGAGCCGATGTCTGAAGTATGTGTCTAAACACGCCAATCTGATTGGCCAAATGAATGGACGTCATGACACAACATAGTGCGTAAACCAAGTCCTTAAATAGACACCAGAAATATGCGTCGACAGATTTAATTGTCTGAAATTTACCACCAGAAGATATTAATTCTGCCACGTGGAAACTGAACAATTCATGTAGATTAAATCCTTAAATTCGAAGAAATCAATCGTCATCGTCAACCTTGACACGGCTCTCATTCACCTCATCAAGGCTTTCTCATTGGCCAGTAAAGCAACAAGTTTCCCCTCTGCATCTCACGCTATGCCTCCATGCAGGGGACGCTAATTACTACATCAGTCAACACTTTCAGTGGCGCCGTACTTCCCACGCGGTTTCACCTGAGAAGTCACCTTGCCGTATACACTGTTCGTGAGTTCAATTGTTCAGCCAATTTCAGCGAGCTACTGCTATTGAAGCATCCACGCAGGGCTCCAAACATCGGTTCAAATTAGTGGAAAGAATCCCCACCTAACTTAATCCACCAGATAGGCTTTTGTATTAACATCTAACTCACATACTGAATGGTAAGCAATACCTTGATGAATTTGAAGTAGTAAGTTAACCTTATTTAGTTTAAAGAATATATGGGCAAAGGAACTTGTGAAGTGAAGTTCACAACGTAATTTCTAGAGGAGTGAACCCATCTAATCTTTCAATTAACTGCCGGAGCATATAAGCAGCTGCTCACCTTGCTCTGGCATCAGCTGTTTTGGCATCCCTCCACCTCCCCAACTCCACCAACATAATTTAGGCATCATGCTACCATACTCATCATCCAAGCATTAGTAGTCCTACTGGGGGATATATCTAAGCTCGAGTTGAAGCTGCTTCCTCGAACCCCTCCACTGCAGACAGCAAACCAAATACGCTTAAACTTATTCGCTTAAAGATTATACGGGCAAAGGAACTTGTGAAATTGATAATGTTTGGCCCTGAAAGCAAATATGAGAAAAAACTTCCTGTGTTCTGGATGTGATCCTGTGATCTCGATGTGAAAGTAGGGGTCTTATAGATACATCGTCACAAACCAATCCTGTTTTTGTGACACTGTGAGCTTGAGAGTGAGCATCTTGAATGTCAGTGTGGGTTAGGAGTCATGACTTCTATTTTTGGCTGCTAGTTGAGAAGAATTACCTCAGGTCAGTCCTCCCCTTAGTCTGTACGGGTCTCCCAGCCCCTTTCTTTACGTGGGGGAGCTCAAAAAGCCACTCTCTCCTTTTGCTCCTATCTTTTATCTTTCCTGAAGCTGGGCCCCACTCGAGCACAGCTGGAGGAGTGGACCCGGTGAGGGATTATCTTCCTGAACACCACAAATTAACATTTTGCCTCCTGATACCTAGCAACGACCATATTTACAGTGTCGACAAACAGGCCTCTTTCTGGTCCAAATAATTTGCAGAGTGAACTTCAAGATCAAGAATGGGGTCCTCTGAGTCAGCAGAAAGAGCCAGAGATAGAGAAATATCCATCTCAAAATCTCCTTCTACATCCCTCGAGAAGAGAGCCAAGCGGGATCAGACCTTGCGAACATTAAATCTCTCGTAATGCTGACAGAGGGCTGACCTAGCATGCTCCTCTTCCATATACAACACACACATTGGGTGAGAGTTTTCATGTGTAATATAATGAGGACAGTGAGTCACACACATCCTAAATCTCGACCCTGACATGATGGCAGCATTTCTGGCATCTATTTATGGACTTTGTGACGCACTACGCTGTGTCGTGACATCCATTCATTTGGCCAATCACATTGGCGCGTTTAGACAGGCATTCCTATAGTGTCAACATCACGGCTTCAAGTTCCACTCGAAAGGGAACTTATTTTTCAGCTACAAACAAACTAAAATCTAAATCCACACTAAACCAGACTAACTAAAACTAAACTGATATTCAAAATATACAACAAAATATTTTTTTTAATCTACCAATTTACAAAACTGGAACAGGCCTTTGATTACATTTTTGTTTAAGCTTATTTGTTTGTTTGTTTCCCCAGCTCCTGCCTCAGTCATAGACCTGCATGTTGAGAATCAGGGTCAAATGAACACTCTTCTTCTGAGCTGGACACGTGGCCCTGGAGCACTTACCGGATATTCAGTCTCTGTAGATGGCTTTGAGCAGCATTTGGGTCCAGAGAGCACTCAGGTGGTCTTCCACAGACTAGTGGCTGGTCGGCTTTATCCTGCTACGATTCAGACCTGGAGTGAAAATCTGACCAACACTACGACTGCAGTAGGGCGCACAGGTCAGTGCTGCTACAAGTCAGAAAGCCCCAAATTAACGTTTCACATTATCACTTATCTAATGCAATAGTGATGGTTCAATTTCATTTAGAATTTTTAAATATTACTTGATTTAAAACAGTATATCTTCTGTGCTTAAAATCCTCTTCTCTTCTCCACCGCACCTCTCCTTTTTTAGTGAATAATTACTTAAACTTGGATCTGATCCTCCCTTAAAGACTTGAAATATAGTGACCAAGTCATTTTAATGAAACTTTAATGACACTTTTATCACATAATCATGCTTATACTGATTTGTGACATTTTTGGAGCTCAGCAACACTTAGCTTTCATCAAATAAAGCAGCTTGGACATTTTGCTAAAACCAAAGCACAAGCAATGTACAACAGGTTTGAAAGCTAAATTACTCCTATTATATCAAAACAGTTCCTGCACCACCATCATCAATGTCCGTCAGCAGCTCTACCAGCTCAGTGGAGATAAAGTGGCATGTCCCATATACAGGAGACTATGATGATTTTGAAGTGACATGGTTTCCTCAGGACACACTTCAGGTTTCTGGTAATCATTCCACTCAGCGTATCCTGGAAGGACTTCATCCAGGCCGGCTCTATAATATCAGCCTCCGGACTGTCAGTGGGATGACAGACAGTCCTGTGACCTACAGCAGTCCTGTTTACCACACTGTGAGATCCCGTGAGTGTTTATCCAGTTTAATATCATACAGTATTTAAAAAAATAAATAAATAAATAAATAAATAATAATCTTTAAGGTAACCTGATGAAAGAAAACTTCTCAGGTTACTAATGTAACCCTCGTTCCCTGAGTAGGGAACGAGATGCTGCATCGATACTCGATACTTTGGAGAATGCCTTCGGCATGAAGCGTCTGAAGTCAACTATGCAACTATTCCAATCTTGATTGGTGCAACATCATTACGTCACCCGTGACGTCGCATGTGACGGTGATCTGAAAGCTATAAAACGGTCACAGGAACCAGGAAATGTTAGCTTCTAATTGGTCAAAGCAAGTCGTTCTCAGGGGCGCGAAAAGTGTGGCCGAGGGATGCAGCGTCTCGTTCCCTACTCAGGGAACGAGGGTTACATTAGTAACCCGAGACGTTCCCTTTCATAAAGGGAACTCCCGCTGCATCGATACTCGATACTTTGGAGAACGAATACCCACGCCGCCACACTGAGAGAAAAACGCCCTGGTACAAAGCATCTGGTACACTCATGGACGATAGAATGAGTAGAGGGCAGATCCAAACTAGCTTGTCATTAGATTTGGTGTAAGAAGGGGAGGCCTAGAGCCAGAGGCTCGACTGACCTAATGGAAGGGGAATCCCAGACAGTAGAAAGTATTAGATAAGAGGTGAAGGCAAAAAGCACACCTTGTAGTTCAGATATGAGTGGTTTCTGCAGATAACCAACTGTCTACTTGATAAAGGGAAATAGCTCCTAACCCTTGATACATTACTAGATGGATAGACTCCTCCCAGCCCGAGGCCTAGCATAGGAACCTCCAAGGCTAAACCTTGACCATCCGACACATGCGATGGAGGATGGAATACCTGAAGAATCATAATATTGCCTACAGGCACCTCAGTACCGGGGCAAAAATAATATAGAGTGGCTCCCACGCTAGTAAGTGAGAGGGGGCAGCACCATCACTCTTCCAGGGAGTAAGACGAGCAGGAAGCAGACTCAATAGATTCTCCTATATACTCATATATACTTATATATATTCATATATGTCATCCACAGGACATGATGGGTGCCAGGGATAACCCATCAGCCTGATGCCAATAGGCTGGATGAAAAGGATTCATCCTCCAATCTACAGGAACATGGAGTTTCAGTGGGAACGTCCATTCGAGAACACCCTAAGAGGCTTGCGGAGGGCACTGAGGCCGCCACAGAAGCCCTAAGCATGAACAGGAATCCCGTTAGAGAGCGGGATGGAACACCAGTACTGAAGCCAGTGGGCAGTAATAAACTGGGTTCAATGCCCTCCCTAACTTAATTGTTTAGTTCCTAGTAGAGTGGGGTTCTAGTATGGATGTCCTGACCACCTCGGTGGAAAGGGCAACCTAATTATGGGTAGGACCCCCTCAGGGGCCAGACCCATAGTCTCCATAACTCTGGTCGGGAATAAAATAATGTACCATCAGCCTGAGACAGAAGATCTCTCCTAATAGGAATTTTCCATGGAGGACTCTCCAAGAGACTAATAAGGTCCGAAAACCAAATTCGGGCCGGCCAGTACGGAGCTACAAGGAGTAGTCTCACTCCGTACCTCCTGACCCTTTCTAGAACCCCAGGGAGCAGAGCGATCGGGGGAAAAGCGTACAGATGCGACCTCGGCCACATCTGTACCATTGCATCCAAGCCCAAAGGAGCTGGATGTGAGAGAGAGTACCAGAGCGGGCAATGAGAGTTCTCATGAGAAGCGAACAGGTCAACCTCCGCCCGGCCAAACTCTCTCCATATAAGCTCAACCACTTCAGGGTGGAGCCGCCATTCCTCAGGCCTCAGCCCCTGCCTCGACAGGATGTCTGCTCCCATATTTTCAACCCCAGGAATATAAATAGATCTGACAGAGAGAAATTTGTCCTGAGACCAAAGAAGAATTTGATGCGCCAGTCTACAAAGAGGATGAGATCTCAAACCTCCTTGGCGGTTGATATAAGAGACCACCGACATATTGTCTGTCCTAACAAGAACATGATGGCCTCTGAGGTCCACAAGGAAGTGCCTCAGGGCAAAAAACACAGCCAACATCTCCAAGCGATTAATATGCCAAGAGAGATGATGGTCCTTCCAAGTACCTTGGGTGTAACGGCCCTCCATAACCGCACCCCAGCCCGTGAGGGACGCATCCATAGTTAAAGTCTTTACTCTGACATGGTGCTCCCAACACCGGGCCTTGAGACAGGAACCATGGTTTCTTCCACATGACAAGAGAACGAAGGCATCTGCGCATAACTCTGGTCATGCGAAAAAGGTTTCCCAGAGGAGAAAATCCCTTGTTCCTGAGCCACCACTGAAAGCCCTCATATGGAGCAGACCAAAGGGTATTACCGTGGAAGCTGCAGCCATAAGACCCAAAACTCTTTGAAAGTGTTTGACAGTGATAGCCTGGCCTAACCTAATACTCCCATTCTCCCACACTCCCCTGTATTGATAAGCTTTTCCCCCAAAAACTTACTGTGATGTGGGATGATGGAAATATGAAAATATGCATCCTTAAGATCTATCGTCACAAAACCAATCTTTGGATCTGATTTGTTGAACGATCATAGGTATAGTTAACATCTTGAACTTGAATCTCCTCAAAGATTTATTCAATACCCTAAGATCTATAATGGGACGCAGCCCACCATCCTTTTTTGGAACTATGAAGTACCGGCTGTAGAACCCGGAATCCCTCTGCTCTAAGGGCACATATTATATGGCCTCCTTAGCTAGGAGAGTCTGAACTTCATCTTCCATCACCTGAGCCTGATCAGGAGATACCATTGTATGAATAACACCACTAAATTTGGGTGGTCTATACTGGAACTGGATTCTATATCCCTTCTCAACTGTATTCAGGACCCACTGAGATATATTTTGAAGACCTTTCCAGGTGTCTAAATAATCTACTAAGGGAATCAGTCTCTCAGGACTGACCTCAGGTGTTTTATTCACATCTTTAATTTCGTTTTTATTCTTAATTTTATTTTCATTTTCGGTGACCTGAAGCAATCTTCTGGCAGGAACTAACCGAATCATTTTTTATACAGGCCTCGTGAGAGGTAGCGAACGTTTTATGGCCCTAGATTTCATAGGAACATTCTGTGTGATACATTCGCTAGAAGTCGATGCGTCCTGAAGCGCACTTGACGGCGAGAAGCAACATCGATTTCCTGAGGGCTCCGCGGAGCGAAGTTTTAAAAAGCCCACGCGGAGGGGGATGCCCTCAGAGGCCTGGATGTCCTGTCATGGCCTCTTATTCAAAGCCTTCCTCGCCTGAATAACAGTCCTCAGATCTGTTTTCGGTTTAGAAGGCTTCGACTGAGGGTGTTGCCTCTGCCTCCAGGCCCCTTGGGGGGGAGCACGAGAGGCAACACTCTCCTTCTGCCTCAGCAGGTGTGAGGAGCTGGCGGCGGCCTCCTGGGACTGCCCCCTGGTAGCAGACCCACAAGACCTGGAACGACGGCGGGGGATAAGCTCTTTAAATGCGGCTGACTGTTGTTTCGCCTCCTGAAACCTCTCGACAACATTGTTGACACCGTCGCCGAAAAGGCCAGAAGGCGAAACCGGGGCATCGAGGAGACAAGCCCTGTCCTTGCCCCCGATGCCCGACAGGTTCAGCCACAGGTGTCTCTCCGTAGCTACCAGTGCTGCCATGGAGCGGCCGATGGCACGGGCCGTCTCCTTGGTAGCACGGAGAGTCAAGTCAACCTTCAACTCTTCAACCCTGGGCATCATCCCATAGCCCTCCTCCTTGGCACCCATTATATTAGAATATAAATGAACATTGGGGCCAGATATTCTCGAGGAGAAGGGCTTGTTCCACGATCTCGACACCTCGGTGTGGAGATCGGGAAAAAATGGCAGACTCCGGCGTAGAGGTTGTGACCGAGACTGCAGGAAGCGCTCATCGAGTTTGCTTTTTTTAGTCGCTTCCTGCATCTCAGGTGGCCAATCGATCTTTAATTTTCCCACCGCTCTGGTCACAACCTCTAGCAACTCCTCAAAGGCAGGGGAATGGGGTGGCGAATTTTCACATTCCCCTGCCTCGATGCCCAAAATATCTAGCTCCTCGGAACCAGATAATTCGAGCATCGGTTCCACTGCCGGGGCGGAAGAAGCCACAGCGCGGGCTTCCGCACCCTGAGCGGAACTACAGGAACTAGCTTCAGAATGTTGATAAAGGGCCGAAGCCGTCTCAACATCATCAACTAGATCCCTCTGCGATCCCCATGAATGCAGACACCGCACTGCCTCGACAGACGCGGGACCTGATCCACGGGGATCGCGAGGCTGGCCGGCCTCATTAAACATAGCTCGCCGGGAGCGGAGCGTTCTTAGGGGCATGGTTTCACAGTTAGCACAGACAGCACCCTCGAGCGCTGCCTGTGCATGCTCCACTCCCAGACAAACCACACAAAGCGAATGTGTGTCACCCTCAGCTAAATAACGTGGGCAAAGGGACGCACACTGCCTGAATTGTTTTTCCGCCATAATATATAATATATACTCTTTTCACGGGACAAACAACACCAAATAGAACAGACAAGTTGTACATAGAGCGCTTGCTGAAGACCAGAAGCTAACATTTCCTGGTTCCTGTGACCGTTTTATAGCTTCCGGATCACCGTCACATGCGACGTCACGGGTGACGTAATGACGTTGCACCAATCAAGATTGGAATAGTTGCATAGTTGACTTCAGACGCTTCATGCCGAAGGCATTCCCCAAAGTATCGAGTATCGATGCAGCGGGAGTTCCCTTTACGAAAGGAAACTGTGGGTTTTGTTTTGCATATGGCTCTTTGATTTCAGAATTTTTTGGAATCAGCTGTGATTTTGATTACAGGTTTTCAGAATCAATTCCTTGAGTCAATTCTTTAAATTTATTGTCATGATTCTTAAGAAAAAAAGTAATAATAGGACACACTCATGATACTTAAAAAATACTGTATTGATGTACCCAAAAAGAGTAACCAAATGAAGCCGAGAATAAATCTTGTGTTTTTGGTGAACAGAATCAAGTGTTGAGTCACTGGGATGAACCAATCCCATCCCAGCTGTTCTGAAATGTGTAGTAGTTTGGTAAATAAATGTAATGAACACAGTTGATTACTAAGCACTGAAAAATAATCTGACTTCCAGCCCTAGTATATGGGTCATAGAGCTCAGAAGGTTCGAGTGTTCATAAAAAAAAAAGGGGGTATAAAATTTGAACAGAAAAGTATGGGTGAGTTCTGGATTGTGCATTGAGGTTTTAGATACACAAACATGATTTGCAAAAAAAATTAACTTTTAGCATGTAGTTACATTTACATTTAGCAGATGCTTTTATCCTTACAAAAGAGGAACTAAATCATTTAGTGAAAAAGCCAACAATATTTGTGATTAAGTGCTTGCAGAAGAGGTGTGTTTTCAGATAGTTTTTAAGTTCTTATGGTCTCAGCAGTTCGGCTGGAGGAGCTGAGAGGGTGAAGGTTTTGGAGAGTGAATCTGTGAATATTTGCTAACCAACTCAAATATTAAACTTTGTAAATTGATTTAGACACGTCAAGAGATTAATAAGATATTTATTTTTCTCTACAGCTCCACATTCAACTCCGAGCTTCCACTGTTTCCCCTTAAGCTCCACCTCTGTCTCCTGTTCCTGGATACCTCCAGAGTCCGATTTTGACTCTTATGTTGTGGAATGCCGCAAACAGGGCTCCAGGACACCAGTGTACTCTTACACACTGGGACACAACACTCTTTCGCAGCATTTTGACAGGCTGGAACCCTTCAGAAACTACACCCTTTACATCACAGTGATTTCTGGAGATAAGCAGAGTTCAACCACAAAAAACAGCGTTATCACTATGATAGACAGTAAGTGACAGTAGAACGCAATCTTGCTCATGACTTTTGTTCACTTTGTTGCATATTACTGTATAATGTGATCTCAACCTCAATCTCTTTTTCTAGAACACAGATTTCAATGAAAAAAATGCAAGTTAATGGTGGAATACACTATACTTTTGCACAGGTTTCTACCCTGATTTGCAGTGTAGATGAGTCAATGCTAGTTGCCTATGGTCAGAGCCAGTTTGCAGGTTTTGGGCAGTCGGAGTTCACATTTCACAGAAAATCCCAGACTTTTATTTTTTACTTTAAGACTATGATTCTGGCCAGTGGAAGGATATCAAATACGTTTGACATTTTGAGTTGTTTTAGAACACATTACCCTAGTTTGACACACAAGGTTTAAGCCTTGTCCAAGACTAAAATGCATGTTTGAGCAGCTTTAACTGAAAGCAACTTGCACTGACAGATTGTCACGGTTGGCGGCTGTAATGAAACGGCCAATGAAGGAGATATACTCAAAATAAATCTTTAAGCCAAGAATCAAATTTATAACCAGGAAAGGAAACACAAACACACTAACATCAAATAACAACAGCAATGCAAGACAAGGAACAAACAGAATCTGAGGGCTTAAATACTTGAGTGCAAACAAAGGAGCTAAGGAGTTAATTAATGAGACACACCTGAATAGAATAGTCGAATCAATCAGAAACCATAGACCCATAGACACAAACAGGCACGATGAGGATGACTGAACTACAGACAACAAAGCTATACATGAATATTTAATAATACCCGTTCTTGTCTTAGGACAACTTTGAAGAACTTTTTTGATCCACTTCAAATGTTGACTACTGTAATTAACAAACTGGAAAGCTATGGCTGGGCATACTCTGTTCGGTTTTCGTCCGATTTTGAGCCAAATTCTGACTTGTGCTACTCTTTTTTTGAGTCGTGCAGTGTACAGGGTGAAACAAGAGGCGATAAACCTCTTCCAACTGGCAATCGGATGGTCGGATAAATTTCTGGCATGTCAGAAATTTTGGTCACCCCTCATGAGGGTATTGCACAGTGTAGAGAGCTACGAACCAATTGCCCTAAACTCAGTGTTTTTTTCCCTCAACGCACCTGCGTGAAAACCGAAGTTAAACCATTTCATCTTTAATGCAGCAAGAAAGGATAAACCATATTGCCCACGTCTTCCAAGTCACCTGCGTGTTCATGGCTATACTCCGGCGCCTCTTTTATTAATTTACTTGATCATTAAGTTACTTTCACTTTCACTTTATTTACTCATTTATTTAATATTTGTCTAATTTTTATTATCACGGGAACCGCTGTACATCATCTGGCAATTGGTGATAAAGAAATGTCACGTTGCAATATTGGAAATTTTCCATTTTAAACCATGAAGACGAGTCAGTGGATATCAAACAAGCAATGTACAAACTTTGCGTAAGAGTTATGCCGGTGAAGAAGACAAACCCCAGTCAATTATTCACTAATTCATCCTAATTCCATCTATTCATTTATTTATTTCATTAGTATATTTACTTCAATCCAAAATAGCATGTTCTACTGTTTCACTTAATCCACATTCTTCACATAAATTTGTTGGATGCAGTGTACTATTTAAACCTGTGAGTCCTATTTCGAGTCTTGATATTAAAGGGGTCATATAATGCCATTTTTGTACAAGCTAATATGATTCTTTAGGGTATAAATTAAAAGTTTGTAATATACTTTAATTAAAAATTCTCATTAGTATTGTAAGAAAACACTCATTTTACCTGGTCAAAAACAGCTCTGTTTTCAGCACGCCGTTCAGGTTCATGTCTCTTTAAATGATAATGAGCTTTGCTCATCACGCCCCTCTGTTCTGTGCTTACACCGTTTGTAACACAATAACACAATAACCATAACACATTGTTCATTATAAACGTGGGATTATGAATTATATTGAGAACGTCGTACATAGAAAACATGCCGTAATGTACCCTGAGTGTAAAAATGGTTGCATTCATCTGAAGCATGCCAGCCATTGCAAAGATTAATATAAATATTAATATAAAGGTCAATAAAACGTTACACTCACTTCAGTTCTTCTGGAGGTGCAGCAGGAACACGAAGTTGGTACCTATCCTTTTTTCAGGAACAACTTTTAGCAAAACCAGCTTTATGCTGACCCTCGTTTGTAAAGCAGTCTGGTGTGTGAAATGATTCGCGCAAACTTGAAAGCATGGACGTTGATCGTGGGGAATATTCCCTTCGAAAACAAACTCAGCCACTGCGTCTTCAGCTGTACGGATTTAGGAACATGAATATGACTGCTGTGTTCCTTATTACACCCAAGAAAAGAACACCACAATCGCTGACGATTAGACGCCATTCTGCTCAGTGCTCCATCTATCAACAATGACGGTCCGGTCCGCGCGGGCTATGATTGACAGCTCGCTCACGAGCGAGGGCGGGGCTGTGTTGAAACGCTACTGTCAATCAAGAATCGTGGGAGGGGCGTCGATTTTGTGACGTCACAAAATCGAACAGCTTGATTTGAGAGAGGGGGGAACATAAAAGAAGATTTAAAAAAAAACACTGGATGGATTTTTATCATTTTATGATGGTTGTGTACAGGCACTGGCAACACACATTTCAGTACAATCAACTTGTAAAAGTGCATGTACCATTATATGACCCCTTTAAACACTCTTCTCTCCTATTACCTCCTGTCCTGAACTCCTCCTTTTCCCCACTTGTGATAGGATCGTGTAAAGACGTCTGCCTTTTTGGTCTTCTAGATTGATAAGTGCAGAGTTAGAGTCAGAAAAAGGAAGCATTCTCTATCCTCGTTTCATGTACCAAGAAATCTTCCCATATCAGTAAATTTAGACTACACTGGCTAACCGTTTACTACCCCATTCAATATAAGATACTTACCATAGTGATCTTGCCGCTCTGTATATCTCTGATCTCATTCATTCCTACACCGCAGTTTGCACATTAAGGTTTTCTAATTCTGGCTTATTACCGGTCCCACGGCACAAAATAAAATATTTTGGTGGCAGGGCCTTCTGTATATCTGGCACCACAATCTGGAATTATATTCCCCAACACATCCGTGACCTCACATCTTTACGTGTTTTAAACCCCACATTAAAACATATCTTTTCCCCATATTTTCCAGACTTTTTCATATTATGTTTGCTAATCTGTATCTGTACATTTTCTTTATGGTTGCTGTCATGTTGTTTGTTATTTCATTGTAAAGCAACTTTTAGTTTGTTGAAAAGTGCAATATATCAAACTTATTGTTGTTTAGTTTATTTTGGCAAGGGTATGATGCCTAGTGTTTTAAAATCTGTTCCAATTTTAAAAGACATGTAGTGAATTCAAGCCTTTAAAGTATATAAATAATACTTCTAAAGTATAACTCAGAAGTACCCAAGTTGCCAAAATGCTACAACAGAATCTCAGTAGGTTAATATATATTTTTCAGGGCCCCCCGTCCCACCGGTGACAGTACGGGTCAGTGAGCGGTCCGCGGTCATCACCCATTTCACCATCTTGTTTAATTTCAACTGCAGCTGGTTCAGTGATGCTAATGGGGCCATTCGTTTCTTCTCAGTAATCATCACAGAGTCTAATGGTAGCAGTCATTTTAATGTCAATTTTCCCTGAATTTGAATTTATGCAATCTATTAATTATCCATGATTATGTAAGAAACCAAATCCAGTCTCATTTAAATTTCATTTACAGGTGTTGATAATGTACTGCCGGAGCAGAGCCATCCTCTGCCATCTTATCTGGACTACAGACAAAACCAATCCATCAAAACATACCAGACAGGCTACTTTCACAGCCGGTGTGCAGAGGGATCTGACAGCAAGATCCGTGTTTTTGAGATAAACCTCGGAGCAGGGATGAAACGTTTGGGGGGAGCTTGCAAATGGGATCCAGAATCTATCCAGCATGGAACGCATCTTTGTGACGGGCCGCTCAAGCCCAGAACATCATATCGGTACTGCTGAATTGTTTTATATACTATTTGTTGTGGTTTATGTCTTACATTTAAGGCTGTAAACTGTAAAGTGTTTATTAATCTCATCTTAAATGTGTTAGTACAATTTTTTTTATCTTTGCTTTAAAAAAAATTACAATGTGGCGTAACAAGTTGGTTATTTAGCATTAAATCGCTAATCATTTTTTTTTTGTGTGAATATCACTTCTGAACTGTCATAATTTACTCACCATCATACTTTCATTCTTCTGTGGAACACCAGAAAAGATGTTTAGCAAAATGTTCATGGAGCACTTTTTTTGTAGAGTTAAAGTGAATAGTGATGGGTCCTATAAAATTCTAAAAATGATCAAAAAGTGATTTAAATGTTATATAACTGACATTTGTCCCCATTCACATTCAGCGCATGTGTAACCCCTATAGTCCTACTCGCCCCGCTTCAAGCTGGACTTGGACTGGTGTCTCCAGCATGGGAGGCGGGTACGCTAACAAGGACGCTAAAGATCAGCCTCTAGCATAAGTCGCTAGTACATGATTTTTCAAAACACTGGGCTGTTAGTAAAACACATTTAATTGAGTTAATGCCTAAATAATTTATTTTAATACAAATAAATAATATAAAACAATTTAACCTTATTAATATAATTTCATTTCATCTATTATTGTCTCTCTATATTTTAATGTTATAATCAAGTAATGATTCATAAAAAAAAAAAAAAAAAAAAACTAGAACCAGCCTGAAATAAACGTTAAAGCAGAAAGAAAGTTGCAAACTGCATCTCTCGTTCAAACTCACTGTCTCAGTCTTCTTCACATTTGTTTTTGGGATGTGCACATCGGATGTACGCTTGAAATCAGAGTGCATTGTGGGTATAAACGAGTGAACAAATGTAGAGTATGAAGTTGTTTGCTTAATCAGACATCACTACAAAATGGCCGTCACCTGATATAGTGCACTATATAGTGCACATAGAGCAGTTTCGGACACAGGTCTTGTGTTTCATGTGTTCACTGTCTGGTATTGTCCTTTGTTGGTTCTCAATTCTGCTACCTGGTTCTCTCTTGTTAGGTTTATATTTTGATTGTTATTGTTAATATTTAAATAAAGTTCACATGCACTAGGATACTGCCTTCACTCATCTCTGAGAGCACTCAGCGTTACACCCGAAAGCCATGGATTTCTATTCAAATGACTGCATTTTGCTAAGTAAGTTGCAACAGTAAATGTGACTGCAATTTAAGAGCAGCCTGAACATTCTGCTTAACATCACCTTTAATGTTCCACAGAAGAAAGAAAGTCACAGGTCTTGAACAAGATGAGGATGGGTTAATGATGACAGAATTCTAATTTTTAGCTAAAATAATTGTTTAAATTTCAATTCAGGCAGGTTTAAGATCATGTAATTCTAAATGTATTCACACTTTACTATCTCAGATTAAGTGTTCGTGCCTTCACTCAACTGTTTGATGAAGAAAACAGAGAATTTGCACTTCCCCTTTACACCGACACTTACCTCTCCCTCCCACTATTAACTCTATCAGGTAAGACACTGTTATCTTTATTTATATATGTGTTTTTTAGTGTTTAGAATTGACAGCACAGTTAAGTTGAGGGTTGCTGAGAAAAGAACATGACACAGGCCAGACTCACACCAGGTTCCCATGTGTACTACCATTGTGTAACAACTCCAACTTATTTTTAATTTTTAATTAAATAGTGAAATTTTTGTCATTTATGTTTTTGTCACTCAGCACCACGAAATGGCCTCACAGGAGGAATCACGGCTGCTACATTTCTAGTCGCTATGGTGCTCGCTGTGACTGCCTTACTGATTTACAGAAAGAGGGCTCACAAAATGTGAGTACACACACACACACACGCACGCACGCACGCACACACGCACGCACACACACACACACACACACACACACACACACACACACACACACACACACTTGTTTTAACCCATCTTGTTTGTTACTGTGCTGATGAGTATTTGTGTCTGTGTGTTTTAAGAGCTGTGCAGGAAAGTCCAGTGATGAAAATGTGTATGTGGAAGGCCTTGCCTACCTCACAGATGTGCTCAGGCATAAGGAGGTACCAAAATACTATTGTTTATATTAATGATTTATTATTATAAGCATTAATGTTATTGATTATGAATTGTCTCGATTATGTACTAGCCCAGTCCAAGCAGCCCACTTTGAGTCCCATCTTGCTAAACTGCAAGCTGATTCCAGTTACCTTCTATCTGAAGAGTTTGAGGTAATACACTGCATATAATCAAACACTAAATATTAAAGTCTATCAAAGCAGTAATGCTACAATAGCAGACTTGGCTTTTGGCTTGCTTATTTGGAGACATTAAAATTGAATTTAATATTCAACAATAATATTGATCTGCCTGCACTGACACCATTATATGAGAACTGAACTGAGCTGGACGATGACATCACGGTTTTATCCAGAGCGGCTATATAATGAACTAAATTAATAACTTTTTACAACAAAAATGAAACATCACTGAACTTACTTAAGCTGGACTGTGACACAATTTTCTTCTGGAAACAAACTTTGTTGCATTATTTTTCTGTTATCTCTGTAAAGCTGCTTTGAAACAAACTGTATTGTAAAAAGTGCTATATAATTAATGTGACTTGATTTGACTTGAAAGCCCAGTCAAGTCATCATTCCATAAAAAATCTACATTTTTTATTAGCAAATAAGCTGAAATGTACAGCCAACTCCAGAATTATTGGCACCCTTGTTAAATATGAGCAAAGGCGGCTGTGCAAATAAATCTGCATTGTTTTTATCTTTCATTCCAAAAATTCACAAAATTATAACCTTTCATTGAAGTTAAACAATTGAAAGTGGTGTTTTTCTCCAATGCATGTTGGCCACAAATATTGGCACCCCTAGAAATTATTATGAGTAAGTTATCTCTGAAGTATATTCCCATTCATATTTAAGTTTTTTATTTTCTTTTAATTGTCCAGCCATGATTTCCTGTTCCACAGGAGTATAAATATGAGGAAACACAAAGGCCAAATTCCCTTAATCATTCATCACAATGAGTAAAACCAAAGAATATAGTTCTGATTTGCAGCAAAAGATTATTGAGCCTCACTGTAAGAAAATAGAAGCATTGAAAATCCCATTTCCCATTTTCACCGTCAGGGCAATAATTAAGAAGTTCCAAATCCAATCAACTAAAGATGTTACAAATCTGCCTGGAAGAGGACTTGTGTCTATATCGTCCTAATGCACGTTGAGGAGGATATTTTGAGTGGCCAAAGACTCTCCAAGGATCACAGCTGGAGAATTGCAGAGATTTGTTGAGTCTTGGGGTCAGAAAGCCTAAACAAATTTATCAAACAACCCCAACATCACCACGTTTTTTGGGAGGGTTCCAAAAAAAAAATATTCTCTTCGTTCATCCAATAACAAACTCCAGCATATTCAGTTGTCAGACACAACTGGGCTGCATTCCAGTCCACTCTTAGACACGCACTTGCGAACTTCCCTTAGCACTTCCCCTCGAGGGAATCCTTGCCGCCATTTTGAAGTGCGTTCCACTTCGTGAAGTGGACGAGGGAAGTTTATATGGACAGACCCTTGTTCCCTCGATTTTAACCGAGGGAGCGAGTCTACTTCATATGTACACTTCAGGCACCTATATGTCCAGTACGATGCAGTAAGATTGTGACGTCACCACAGATCTCATCTAATCACCACCACAACAAACAACTCTATTATATATTAATTATATATTTTTAAATTTAATACACCCCAAACACACCTATATACATTTGGATGCAGTATTAAACAAATTCTAAATTCCCAATTTAGCCCATTGCAGTTTCCGCTAGTAGTGGGCACTCATGCAACGTAAGCAATGACGTACATCCAAGTGAACGAGACAGAGGGAAGTTAGCGAGTGAAGGGCATGACAATTTTGGACTGGAACGCAGCCCTGGAACTTCAAAAGGGACCTGGTTCTATGGTCAGATGAAACTAAAAAAAGAGCTTTTTGGCAGCAGTCCCACCAGATGAATTTGGTGCAAACAGGGATAAAAAGTACCCACAGTTAAATATACCGCTGGATCTTTAATGTTGTGGGAGGTCCTGGACATCAGATACATGTCTGATAAGATTATATCATGGATTCTAGCAAATACCAACAGATGATAAATCAAAACCTGACCACTTCTGCTTGAAATCTTATAATGGGCTGTTGTTGGATCTTCCATCAGGACAATGATCCACAACAAACATCAAAATCAACACAAAAATGTGTCACTGAGTACAAAAAGAAGCTTCAGCCATGACCATACCAGTCCCTGACCTGAACCCTATAGAAAATGAGTGGGTTGAACTGAAGAGAAGAAGCACCAACATGGAGCTGGGAATCTGAAGGATCTGGAGAGATTTTCTATGAAGGAATGGTCTCTGATCTCTTGTCAGGAAAAACTCATTTGGCATTATAGAAGAAGACTCAGAGCGGTTATCTTGGGGAAAGGATGTTGCTATAATTGGGTGCCAATAATTGTGGCCAACATGAATTCGAGAAAAATATTTATTTCATAATGAGATTTCCCCCCACTTTGAATTGTTTTACTTCAATGATAGGTTTGAATTTTGTAAATTTTTTAAAAGAAAGATCAAAAGGATAAACAATGTAGATTTATTTTTAAAGCCCCCTTTGATCATATTTAACAAGGGAGCCAATAATTCTTGAGTTGACTGTATATATAATTTGGATGTGTTTTACATCAATCTTTACCCAATGTTAAAAAGGGCCTAAAGGAGTTGGGACGGACCCAAACTCAGAGTGCTGCTCGTCTACTTGGGAACCGAAGCAAAAATCGATACAACAATATACTTCCCTGTAAGTAGAGACATATGACATTGTCATAAAAATACATTCTGAGTATATTAGACTTACCATGATATCGCAATTTTCACACTGATGTAGTATAGGCGTTCAAATCGATTATATCAGTATTTGCGCTGGTTGGACGCGAAGTGGTCCTGTGGGGGTCATTTTCGCTGTGCAGTTGCCTACACAATAACGCAAAGCATACTTATTCCAATTTTTTTTTTTTTTTTTTTTTATTGTAGCTAAATTTTCAGAGGAAGATGTAAAAATTAATCAAAATAAATTATTAAATGTATTAAAATTATTAAATGTATTAATAAATTATTAAATGCATTAAAATTCTATGTATACACACGTCACTTCACAACATTTTATTTAAGGCTATTAAATACATTATTATATTTATATAGGAACTATTGTTGTTAATATTATGTATTTATTGTGTATTTAGCTTTTGTGTGATATCATGGCATGTAAGCTTCATTCAAAATACTATATTTGTACCTTTCAAAAATGTTCTATTATTTAATACCGGTATCATCCTTCATATGAGTAAAACTGCTAGAGCATATACTGTGGCAAACCTAGAGTATATTTCGTAGTTCTTTACAATGTGTGCTCAAATTAAACAAGAACTATCAGTAGTTTAGTCCCTTTTCTCATTAACCACTTTAATGATTAATTGGCAGACGACTCAACGCGTGTAAGACTGTCTTGCTTGAAGGACGACCCCTGCTCAGACTACATCAATGCTAACTACATACCTGTGAGTTGACTTATGTTTTTCATTTGATAGTTCATTGGCTACAAACTGTGTGGAATCATGAGTTGTGTGATTTAAGATTTAAATGTGGAGGTTCATGGAAGTTGTGGATTTTATACTATTACCTAGCAGTGACTATTTTTAATGTTTTTGAAAGAAATCTCTGATGCTCACCAATGCTGCATTTATTTGATAAAAAATATAGACAAAATATTATTTATATAATATATATAATATTATATGTATATTTTCTATTTTAATATACTTTAAAATATTATTTATTAATGTGATGCAAAGCTCAATTTTCATCAGCTATTACTCCAGTGTTCAGTGTCACATGATCCTTCAGAAATCATTCTAATATGCTGATTTATTTTTCGGTGTTGGAAACAGTTGTGCAGCTTAATATTTTTTTATAACCTGTTTTTTTTCAGGATTCTTTGATAAATAAAAAGTATTTTTTTTAAGAACAGAATTTATTTAAAATATTATTTTTTTGTAACAATATACACTACTCTTGGAATCAGTAGTTTTTTCTGATAAACTGATAAAAAGTGACAGTAAAGACTAATGTTGTTATTTTGAATAAAAGCTGTTCTTTTTTTTCTTTTAATATTAAGCAACACAACTGTTTCCAACATTATCAAGGCTATAAATGAGACAATGACATATCTCTTTTTTTTTTTTTTTTTTTTTTTACATTTGTATCATTAGATATTTGAGCAAGTTGAAATAATACTTTTTGAAAGTGTAATTCGTCAATTTCACTCAAAAAAATCATGTCGTCACTGCCGCACAATGAATTCTGGGGTAGACAAGGCCTTGAAAAATCCATCTGTTTGTATCCTTCATTTCACGGGAAAAGAAGGATGCATTTCGATGCCGCATTTGAAGGAGCCTTTGAGATTGGCACAGTCTTCGTCACGCCGCGGTGATGCAATCAGCCTTTGAAGGATGCAGCCTCTGAATTGGGACGCAGCAAATGTCAGCTTCTGGACCTTCAGCAAGCGCTCTATGTGAAATTGTCTCCACTGTATCTATTGTTTGTTTCATTTTCACTAACAATTTCTTAAAAAAAAAAAAAAAAATGTGTCCCCCATTCATGAACCTCAAAGCAGTCAACGGTCATTTTAGTCCATAGGCTCAAAAGTATTTCTGTATCTGTTTAACAGGGAAACAATTTCAGATGGGAGTATATTGCCACACAAGGGCCTCTCCCAGGTACCAAGGATGATTTCTGGCGTATGGTGTGGGAACAAAATGTTCACAGCCTTGTAATGGTAACCCAGTGTGTGGAGAGAGGCATGGTAAGTTTGTTTTTGTTTGTTTGTTTGTTTACTTTTATTGTACTCCTTAGCAGAAACTAGTTTTACAGCAGGGAGGTAACAGACATACAGATAATACATAATACACAACCCTAGTGAAAAAAACCTATACCAAAATGTTTTTGAAATACATTTATTTCATACCAAGTGTACTACAAATCTATTTACTTATTTACTGACATATCGCTGGAGACTTACTAATCTAAATATTATAATTAAACTTTATTTGGTGCACTTTATTGCACTATGCACATTTCTTAATATTAAGCCAAAAATGTGTTTTCATATCACTATTGGTAAGGATAGTATGATCACTATATAATATCAGTCTTTAAATGCAAGATATTTAAAGTGTACCTAAAGTATACTTGCAACAGTTACACTTTAGCACAATCAAATATACTTAAGTATATCTTTAGTTGGACCTCAGCACTACTTCCGGATAACTAAAGTCCATTAAGTATTTTGCAGACTTTAAGTATATCAATTTAATATAACAAAAGTACAATTGCAGGGTATTTATATTAAGTACATTGTAACACGGTATGTTGATAAGGGACACTATTTTTTGGCACTGGGACTATATTAGATTTCTTCCATTTTCTTGGGAGTTTTTATACCTTGAGAGAAAAATATGGTGAAAATTTCCACATGGCTGTTCTGCACTTTAACACCCTGCCTTCTTTTTTATCAGGAGCTGGACTTTTCTTTACATCTATATTTTGAAAAAGACATTTAACCATGTGAAGCTCAAAATGTTCACAATTACTATATCTTGTCCTCTGTTTAAATAAAACCTTAAATAATACTCATTCAATTCATCAGCCAAAATCAAATCCGAGTTAAAACCATCCAATTTCATCTTATTGGTATCCTTCCTCTCAATACCTGCCAATGTTTTAATTCTCATTCTCATTCTATCTAATCTTCAACCCTGTTTTTAACCTATCCTTCTTCATTTCTGCTCTCAGCATTTTACTGATCTCTCTCAATGTGTGTCCATCTGAAAACCTTTTTTTTTCTTTTTTTTGCTAAATCAATCCAGTCTTTGCACTCAAAACAAACTTGAACTCGTCCATCCAAACTTGAACTCTTATTTTCTTAACTTTCTCTCTATACAGGACTGACTTATAGTGAAGAGGCTTCTAGTACTATTTTTCTAGTGATGTGTGCTCATGTCATACTTTTGTGAATGTGTATGATTCAGGTGAAGTGTGATCGCTACTGGCCGATTGACAGTGAGCCTTTGTATTATGGTGACGTTGTGGTGCAACTGCTTTCTGAGAAGGTCCTCCCAGAGTGGACCATTCGAGACTTCAGGATATCATGTGTAAGTGTTAAATAATTGGATATATTATACAACAGAATTACAATTATTCATTACTTTTTCAAAAGTAAATTGTGAAAAAAATCTTCACTGTTTGTTTTTTGTACTGTTTGTCTATAGTAATTACGTGTGATGTAAAGTACAGTTGGATATATTGTACATATATCAACGTATACCAAGCATATACATCATCATTGCAATTGTATTTGCTGAGCTAAATTAAATTCATGCTGATTTAAATAAACTATTTGCATGACTGTATGACAGTTATGACAATGAAAATATGAGGAAATGGAAATGTGCTGAAAGGCAAATGATTGTTGTGGTCCTACAAATAGGTTTCATTTTCTTAAAGCACAACTTGGTAACTTTTTTAACTTAATAAAACTGTCTAGACATCATTTGGATGGTTAAACAACCTGTTCTGGTGATATTGGTGACTGTCCCCGCTCCCCCCAGCGTTCCCAGGCGGAAAACCAACCTTGCAACTTGGGGACTACTGTCCCGGCAAGATAGAAATTGGAAGTCTCGTGAGAAGCGAGAACGAGCGTGAAACACGAATTGCTTTACGGCAATTCGACATAAACACACACACATGTATGATGTATTACCAGATTACCCACCTCGGTAGACATAGCTCCACAAGATATAGTTTGCTTGCTCCCATCAAAACAAACGCACACGAGCAGTGGTAGAGAGGGGGAGGAGGCCACCGCAAGTGAGTTTTTTATGACCGTGTTGTGAAATATACGCCCCCCCACAGCTGTAGGGAAAACATGCGACAACAAAAGGGAAAATCAGCGAAGAAGTGACTAGAGTTCGCTAGAGTTGCTGAGTTCTGCTTTAATGCAAAATAGAATTTGGAAACACCCGTTTGGGAAACCTCTTTGGAAAGGAATTTTGTAATTTGGTATTTAGATGCCGTGAGTGGCATAGAAGCCCTTTTTAAGCATGTATGAGGACAGAAAGTGCATGACCGAATGACTATAAAATAGCAACAAGCAGTAGTTCTGAAATCTTTTTTTCAGGAGGGTCAGTTGAGATACCCCAGGATGGTGCGACAGTTCCATTACACCATTTGGCCAGATCATGGAGTACCAGAGACAACCCAATCGCTCATTCAGTTTGTGCGCATAGTCAGAGATTACATTGACAGGACAACCAGTCCTGGAGTCACTGCAGTACACTGCAGGTATCTGTGTGTCACCTCCTAAAAAAATGTAAAGGACATTTCAGACTGTTCACACTCAAAATCATATTTACAATAGATATATGTTTTCTTTCTCTCAGCGCTGGTGTGGGCCGAACTGGCACTTTCATTGTGCTGGATCGTGTTTTAAAGGAACTAGACAGGAAATGCACAGTGGACATTTACGGCTGTGTGTCTGATCTACGTCTGCATCGCTCATACATGGTACAAACTGAGGTATGAGTCTGTCACGATATCAGCAACATTTGAGCCAAACCTATCTGTCACAGGACAGATCACAGTCTACAGGCCCATTCATTCACACCAAGAACGATAACTAAAAAGATATTAGCATCCACACCAACAGATGATAATGTATGCTGCAATAAATGCACAAACTTTTTAAACACTGATTGGTGGATTCTGATTGGCTATCAATGAATTTATTGTTCATCAGCTAGAAAAAAAATTGCACTGATAGTGATCGTTATTATTATACAGGGTCCCCCCAGGTCCTTAAAAAGTCCTAAATTCAGTTTTAGTAAATTTAAGGCCACAAGTCTTCAAATCTTAAATTGTATAAGAAAACAGTACGCCAAAAGAGAAGTATGCCCAATGCATAGTATTTGAAAAACAGTAGTCGAAAAGTACACGGATGACCTACTACTTCCGCCGTTATTCTGAAGTGCGTATTCGATGGTCACTTTACTATCCCATGAGGCAACGGGAGAGGATTTGTAAATGGTAATGAAGCAACGCAACTGATGCTGATAGGTCACATAAAAATTACAATGTGGTGGATGAAATACATTGAATTTCATTCATACTACCCATGTTCATACTATATAGAACATACTTTTTTAAAGGTAAATTGAAATGTAGTAGCTACTCAGACAGTATGCAATTTCAGGCTGATTGTTTTGAGAGAGAAACTTCTTCAGGTTATTCAAGACCCCACTGTAAAATTATCCCAATTATTATATGGCTACTTTCCACATAAGTAAAAAACTATTTAACACAAAATATTAATTTGACTTTTTATAACCTCAAATGATACGCAGTACACACTTGAGTGGTCTTTTATCACTTGTAGCGGTTGTTATCATGGAATACCAGATGGCTAGATGGCTCGAAGAATCAGAATTATTGCAAGGAGCAGTGTAAAAATATAAATGAATGATGCATGGTTGAAATAAGCATGGGCAAGTTTGTGAAAGGAATGCCAGTGCCATGTAAATGTAAAGTAGATGATGAATCTACTTCTATTCCTGATTGTAAACTGATGCCCCGTTCTAATTCTGACATACTCCAAGCATTCGCACAACTTCTGATATAAAGGACAAATGGATTTGTAACGTCACTTTGTCACATCCAGTGTAGATAGGCATATATCGCCCTCGGGTTTTCCAGCACAGGCTCGGAGTAATTTCAACCTAGGGTTCTTTGCACCATGACCTCGAGCCAAACACCCCCCCAGAAGCTTTCCCCAAGAAGAAGGGTCAAGGTCATGGTGCAAAAGACGCTAGGTTGAAATTACTCCGAACCATCCCTTTAAGAGAGACTACAGAGTGTTTTGTGCCTAAAATATTAACTTCTGACAGTATGAACCTGAACAAGTTAAGATGGGGTGGGGGTGAAAATATTTTTATCTACAAAAGGGGGGACCAGCAGAAAAAGTTTGGGAACCACTGGTTTAATGCCTAATAAAGTAGTATTAATAAGCACAGCACTGCTGTGTTTACAGATGTAACCAGAAACCAATATATTTCTGCTATTTCATAGGTGCCATCTACTAGCAGAGAATTCATTTGCATTATCATTTAGTTGTTTTTGTTCAGGCCAATGTGAAAATTGGCCCATATTTTTGTGCAGCATACACATTCTTGCATCAATAATTGGTGGATCGACAAAAATGTGTCGATTTTGTATTGAGAAAGGGTCTGTTAGTGATTGTGATTTCGACTTAAGTAAAAGTTACACTATTTACGCCGTTAGATGATGGCAAAGTATCAGTAGCAAATACTTATATATTTAAAGGGACTGATGCAAGGTTGTAAGGACATTATTTTTACTTTAAACAACACCTTATAAGATGCAACTGACAAATGCAATGACTAGCACTGTTATGGGAATCCTCTTAAAGCTTATTGTATTATGAAGAGTAGATTATTATAAGAGAGACATATGACAAAGAAGAGTGTATTACCTACATCTTATATAGCATTTATTCTTCAAGTCAATATTAAGTGTTTATTTATATTTATATTCATAAAAAAAAAAATCTGTTTGAATGTCCACTGATATTTTTCTTAGTATTCTTTTAGCGGTTAATGAAGCAACTCATCGTTCTTACATTGCTAGCTCTAAAAGTGCCTAGAATTAGGCTTTGGCTCAACTTTTTAAACTAAACTTGAAACCTTGGCAGAAGGAAGTAGTTCCACATAAAAGAGGTTTTTTTTCTATTGTTTCTATTGTTTTTCTAGTCTATTGTTGTTTCGTGTTGTTTCTTGTTGTTGTATTAAAGCAATTTCACACATGTAGATATACAGTAGCTCTATATCAGCAAGGCTGTGATTGCCTCCGCATGGCCTAATCACAGCTGTGCTAATATAGCAATATCGCACTCCTACTCTTGTGATATTTCACATTTACAGTTTAAAATCATAAACGTTAGAAATAATCATTTATAATTTTGACTCATTCCTTTTCTAAAAACTGGTTTAGACTGAAATGCGAGTATTATCATTTTATAAAACTGTTGTACTAAAGTTGTAAAGTTGTTTAAATTGCATTTTTACAGCCATTTTACAGTTTAGAATGTTACCATAAACATTGCTCTACCTTGTTCATATGATATTATTTTTTTTTATTTGTGCAGGCCTTAAAAAAGGTATTAAAAATACCCTGGTTATAGTTGTAGTGTGGACTTCCCTATTCTCATTAAATTAGAACGATTATTAAAACTTTATAGTTATTGTTATAGTCATTGTCTTTGGTGTGAACGGGCCTTAAGACACTTGATTTCAGTCAGAAATCAATTTACTAATCGTGTATTTACTTACTGTAGTTAATGTTTTGCCTCTGTAGTTTAAATTAAATGTGTGAAAGGGTTTATAAGCACCCTAATATGCTGGGTTTGTCTTCTGCAGTGTCAGTATGCTTATATCCATCAGTGTGTGCGGGATGTTTTGAGGGCTCGTAAACTTTGCTGTGAACGAGATAACCCTCTTTTCCCCATCTACAACAACTTATTATAAACGTAAGTATTGTATGTGCCTGTGTTTCACTTAGACATTGTATGGATGCAGTTTTAAAGCACAAAACCATAAAATTTAAATAGCAAGACGAGTTTCAATCCCTCTCCTCCAGTCACTCAAATAAAACACCCTTTCATTTATTTGCAACACCCACTTCCAATCAATTCTCAAAGGACAAAATCTAGACACATGCTATTTTTTTTTTTCTTGTGTCATTAGTAATAAAGGGGAGGGAAGAACATTTTTATTTAAAAATTTGAGCATAGATGTCCTGTTCTTATGTATGTGTGTTTCTGAAAATTCCATGTATTTTTTTTTTTCCCCCAGAGAGTTTGTGTATACAGGATATCAGGAAGACTTTTCCCCTCATTGAACAAGAACAGAAGATAAGCTTTTGTATTTCATCAATGGTTTTAATAGCTGTGCATAACAAAGATATATGCTTTATTTTTATACTACTTTTTCATGACATACTGTACTGCACACTGTTTGTAATTATTTATGTTTTATGCTCATTTTGTTTAATAGATCGTATTTAGACTACTGGCATTTTCTGGAATTTAGTATTGATTTTCTTAAATGGGTCAATGACGTTACATGTCAATTCTGGTGTCCAAAGAATATTCATAATATAAAAAATATATGCATTTTTAAACACACTACATTAAATGTTGATTTCCCCTTCTTAATTACTCATGCGAGTATTCATTATAAATAATTAATCTTTAAGGAACTATTGAGCTCAAAAGTCCCAAATGTCATTCCGGGTAACTGTCCCAGCTTAAAATCTGAATACAAAAATATGACAGAAATGTAAAAAAAAAAAAAAAAAAAAAACATATATGAATAAAAGTATTTAAAATCTACTTGGGCAAAATTTGTGTTTATTTTTTCAGTGATACCTACAAATACAGTGATAATACTATGCTTGTTTACATTTTTATGACAGAAAGTAATAAATAGTCATAAAGGTCCAAATTGTGATTTATCTAATGTCATTTCTGGATAACAGACATCAATGACCATTTTGGACCATAATGCATTTTGGTATGTCATGTTCAACACAATCTCATGAAAATGCGTATCTATAGCACAAATTTTATTTATCAAGCAATTTATAGCTACGCAATTCTTTTTTTTTTTATGTGCATACAATACGCACTGTAAACCCCTTGGGTAGGAGTAGTGGTGTGGAGTATGTGCGTATTACATACCATAAAGTGCGTATCATATGCACGTAAAAACTCTTTTTTGCATATAAATTGCACAATAAATACAATTCGTGCTATAGATACTGTAGGGAACTTTTTCCTTCTTCAAAGCAGACCAGGAGACATTGGGATCGCGCTCAAACAGAAGTTATTCTTTATTGAAAACTTCGCTGTACGTGGCTGCAGTCATCCAACAATCTAAAGTACATAACTGCACATGGTATCTTATAGGCATTTTAGGAGGAGGGACTTTTGAAGGTGGAGACAAATTCAAACAAAGCATGTAAATGAGTATACAGGTTAAGGAACCCGCCCCGGACTCCAGCGTGTTACCAGTCTCAATCCAATCAGC
Organism: Scardinius erythrophthalmus; assembly: GCF_964197995.2. Classification (NCBI taxonomy): domain Eukaryota; kingdom Metazoa; phylum Chordata; class Actinopteri; order Cypriniformes; family Leuciscidae; genus Scardinius; species Scardinius erythrophthalmus. The sequence continues at coordinate 23,823,480 of NC_138224.1, read as the reverse complement.
ATAACCATTCAAACGCATATGTGCTAATCTAATCAGCCTAACGATTCAACGTCTGGAGCTGGGACTTTGGCTCCAAGAGCCATCAAAGACAAAAGGTTAGAGTCTCTGTGATCTGACTCATTTAGAGAACAGGACTGGCAGAAATCTCTTGATATAATCATCATAACAGCTGCTAAACTTTCTCAGTTTATATTGGAATCTAAATTAAAACCTCAAATGCTAAAATCAGAATTCTTCACCATGATGTTTATGTAAGGAAGCATATCTGAAATAGATTCTTTAAATTTGTTATTCCACAATACGCACTTTCATGAGATCGGGCTGTCATGTAACATAATATTGTGTCCTTTTGGATAACACAAATGAAACATTTCTAATGTTTTTATATTAGAAAACTTTCTATTTGATCTAAAATGTTGACTTAAAGTGATGATAGCTAAGTTGTAGTTTTCCACTGGTGGTTAAGTTAGTCATTCATGAGTTGTCATTCCTGGATAACAACCTGTCATTCTTAGATAACAAAAAACCTCTGTTGGCCAGGAGATGTCATCCGTTATCCAGAATGACATATTTATAACAATCTAGTTGTTAATTAATATTTGTAAATTTTTAGGCATAGTTATTAAAGCTATATTATTAACATTATTTACATATTTGTATGTTTTTTGCCATATTTTTGCTGTCTTGATTTCATATGATTTAATGAGTCACATGGGTCATTATCATTGAATGGAATTGTTTAATGTTATTGGTCAAATCATGAATAAGTATTAATATAGCAACATTTGAATAAAGCTTTAATATAGCTTCTGGTGTTTTAAGATCAATTCTGTCCTTCCAGATGTCTCTGTCTAATAAAGAGAGGCAGAGACGGTTCAGAGCCAGGATAAACGCAGATGCAGAAGCTAGGGCTGAGTATCTTGGAAAAAAGAGAGCAAGGTATTATAGTGATGAATCAGTGAAGTGATAATGTGTCAGTAACAAGCAAACTTGAAATGAATAGGTTCACAAGTCAAGTCATCTTCATTTTATATAGCGCTTTTAACAATGTAGATTGTTCCAAAGCGGCTTTACATTGATAATAGGAAAATAAAGTAACAGAGATTGTTTTGGCTTTATAGCAGCTCTAGAATACAGTTATTGTCCAGCTAAAGTTAGTTTTAATTGATTCACTTCCGAAGCAACGATCATTAGTTATTAACTTAGGGGCCGCTAACACGACACCGTTTTAACAGAAAACTCTTAAGTTCTTTCTGCACAAACCTTCAAAAACGCAAACCCGTGAGAACGCTGATGGCATGCACATGTGTATTACGAGTTCAGTCTATAGGTATGCGTGTTTGAATATATGTGTGCAGGCGTTTAGTCCTTTCCTTCAAACCAACCCTCAACAAACTACTTGTCTGGCCTTAAAATTTATATATATCGCTTCCACGTTTTATCGTAGCCACGTAAAACGGAATTATCCCGACAACGCTTTATGTGTTGAGAGGTAAAGGGAGGCCTTCACAGGGGAGAGACTAGTTGACACTTCAGGATTGCGTTACGGCCTGGATACGGCGGACTGCGGTAAACCTCGGGATAAACAGAGAGACTAATATTAGCGTAGAAGCCATTCTTCTTATGATGTAGTGAGTACATCAGGATTTATAGGAAATGTTCTTGGTTCCGGCTGACCTAATCTATGCAGCCTAACATTGAATTATACTGTAGAAGTCTATAATGTGTTATGTGTATGCTAGGTCAAAGAGATGTGTTTTTAGTCTAGCTTTGAACTGACAGAGTGTGTCTGCTTCCCGGACAATGTTAGAAGACTGTTCCAAAGTTTTGGTGCTAAATAGGAAAAGGATCTACCGCCAGCAGTCGATTTTGATATTCTAGGTATTAGCAACTGGCCAGAATTTTGAGATTGCAATAGATGTGAAGGACTATAATGCATTAAGAGCTCGCTCAAGTACTGCGGAGCTAAACCATTTAGTGCTTTGTAAGTAATCAGCAATAATTAAAAATTTATACAATGTTTAATAGGGAGCCAATGCTGCATTTTGGACCAGCTGTAATTTGTTTAAGCATACAGGACAACCACCCATAAGAGCATTACAATAATCTAGCCTTGATGTCATGAACTAATTGTTCCGCATTTGTCAAAGAGAGCATAATGACGTAATTTAAATATATATTTTTAAGATGGAAAAATGCGGTTTTACAGATACTAGACACATGACTTTCAAATGAAAGATTGGTATCAAAGAGCACACCCAGGTTCCTAACCGACGACAAAGACTTAACAGAGCAGCCATCAAGTGTTAGTCAGTATTCTAGATTATTACGTGAGGAAGTTTTTTGTCCAATAATTAGAATCTCTGTTTTTTCAGAATTAAGTAGTAGGAAATTACTAGTCATCCAATTTTTCTATATCCGCTATGCATTCCGTTAATTTTGTGAACTGGTAAGTTTCGTCAGGGCGTGAAGAAATATAGAGCTGAGTATCATCGGCATAACAGTGAAAGCTAATGCCATGTTTCCTAATGATATCTCCCAAGGGTAGCATGTACAGAGTGAAAAGCAACGGTCCTAGTATTGAGCCTTGTGGTACGCCATACTGAACTTGTGATCGATGACACATCTCTTCATTTACTTCTACAAACTGTTAACGGTCAGATAAGTATGATTTAAACCATGTTAATGCAATTCCACTAATGCCAACATAATTTTCGAGTCTATTTAAAAGAATGTTGTGGTCAATAGTATCAAATGCAGCACTAAGATCGAGTAACACTAATAGAGAGATACAACCACGATTGGATGATAAGAGCAAATCATTTGTAACTCTAATGAGAGCAGTCTCAGTACTATGGTACGGTCTAAATCCTCGCAGATATGATTTCTTTCTAAAAAGGAACATAGTTGTGAGGATTCCACCTTTTCTAGTATCTTTGACAGAAAAGGTAGATTCGAGATTGGCCTATAATTGACTAATTCTGTAGGATCAAGTTGTGTTTTTTTAACAAGTGGTTTAATCATAGCCAGCTTAAAAGATGTTGGTACGTATCCTAATAACAAAGATGAATTAATTATATTAAGAAGAGGATCTATGACCTCTGGAAGCATCTCTTTCAGTAGCTTAGTCGGTATAGGGTCTAACATACATGTTGTTGATTTAGATGATTTAACGAGTTTAGCGAATTCTTCCTCTTCTATAGCAATGAATGAATCAAATTTTTCCTCACACTACAGGAGTTTTAAAATCCTAACCGATTGTAAAATCCGGTTGCAGCACACGGAGGAGAACTCCAGTCAATTTTAACATTGAGCTAATTTTTTTGTAAATTTGGAGTGCTGTCAGTAGAGAGAACAACGACAAAAATCGGTGTTGCCTACACCGTGTTATCCTCTTTTTAAAATTTGCACCCTGTTGACTTAAATGGGGCAAGTTTTAAACCTGCTTTTAGCCTCTTAACATCCTTGATGTGTCATTACAAGTGCCCAGCCATGTGAGTGATTCCTTTAGAGTTAACACAGGTAAATCTGACTGCAGTAGATGTGAAAGATATGAATAAAAATTATGTTAATTCAGCCAGCACACGTACCTGTATTTTCTTCCTGTTTTCGGTCGAAGTCCACAGTAGTCGATTGTTGAGTTTACGCGCGTGATCATAGGTAACTAAACCTATGTGCGTGAACTCGACAATCGACTACTATGGACTTAGACCAAAAACAGGAAGAAAATACAGGTACGTGTTGCCAGACCTAACATCTTGATGTTGGTCTGGCTTGCCAGGCTACTCAATTATAGCAGCCAAAGAAAATCTTAAGTGCAAAAGTCAAGGGTCAAGAGCTCAACTAAAGCAAACGCTGATCTCCATCATGGTGACCTTAAATGAAACTCAAATCATCAACTTCTAAACCTTTTTTAATTCTAATAAGAACTTCTGTAGACGAATGGCAGTAATAAAGTCAAAGTGGTTAATAATAAGTGAAGCTGGTAATGCTGTTCGTGGAGTTGTTTAATCCTCCTCTGCTGAGATCTTGAGATATTTAGTGTCTTCTTTTATCTCCAGTTGATTTTGCAGTGGCTGGAAGTCAGTTGTAGTTCTTGTGTTTCTCTTTCCTTCAGTGATTCTGCTTAACAGCAGGTGCTCATCTAGGATCTAGAAATGTTCTATAACTCATTCAGTTTGAGTTCTGTTTCAGTCATTCAAGTTTCGGTAAGATTTGAGTGCTGTGAACTCAATTGTATTTAGTACATATTACTGTTAGGTTTTACAGTGTACTTTGGGCATTTTTCTGTAGCCTGTATTTATTTACAATCTTCCCTGTCACCAGGTTACTGATCAGTCTTCTTTCCTGACTATTACCTGCTTGTTGAATGTGTTGCTGTAGGACTCCAATCAATGCCTCATGGTAAATGTTGTGGCTTTCCTTGCACTTGGAGCGTTTCTTGGTCTCGCATATCTCGCTTTTCTTGCTGGAAACCCTGATCTCGTCAACACCCGTTGGAACCTTTTTTATATCGCTCTTTTAATCTTTTTTTCAGCTGCTAAGGCCTCTTGTAGCTCTTTCACTTTGTCCTGGAGCTTCTTCCTCTCTTTCTTGGAACGCTTTCGTCCCTCTCTCTTTTGCCTGCAACATACATCACACATACTATCACCCTGTTATTTCCAAGTTGTAATTTGAAGTGGTACTGTGATGATAGCCCTTTCTAACCTTGAAGGCCCTGGCCCTAGCCCTGAAACAGCAGCCTTTCTCTTATGCCTAAAGGTTTTTTGTTGCTCTCTCCATAATTTCCACCTATGTTTTTGGTCTCGCTCATTCATCTCGTGAATACTTTTCTTTATTTCATTTTTCTGGCTCCATCTCTCCCTTTCTTTCTGAAGATGTTTCTCCTTACTCTTAGGGTCTGCATTTAGTCGTGCCCGACATTGCCTTTGTCTCTCAGAGGCACTAAACTGGAGCCATCTAACTGCAATCTGTATGAATTGGAATAATTACAGTCATCGTTACTAAAAGCTAATATAAATGACAATTATATATATTTATGTATTGAAATATCATTAATTTACAAATTGCAACCCTTAAAAGCAGTGCTACATAGGCCTAGGTAAAAGAAGGACAAAATAAATAAAAAAAATGCAGATGAGCATAAAAAGCTTCAAATTTACAGTGTAATGTCGATTTATTCAAATAATGTTTTACTATGGCATGCATTAAATACATATTAAATGCCTTGAAGGTAATAAAAAAAGAACAATGCCATTCATTTGTAAGGCCGTGTCACAGGACTGTCGGGCCCTGTCACACAGGGATGTGAGTGTGATGGGACCTGACGTGACAGGGCCTGATGGTCGGCCATTTTAAACTACCATTACTCAGCCTGCTAGCATGATAGCATAAAAACTCTTAACATGCAAACAAGGAATTTCAGTAACATTTTTAGACATGTTTTGGATTTAAAAATAATTCATTATTTTTTTCATCAAAAAAAAAACAAAAAAAAAACCATACAAAATCATACAGTTCAATGAGAGAACTTACCCTTGATCAGTGTCAGCTTCACCTCTGTCAAATGATGTCACTTCCTCTGAGTCATACCCTTAAAGGTGTATTGCACACATTTTATGTAGAGTTTTATGTAAAGTGACAGGACTGACCGAAAACATGGGGACAGTTGTAAAATAGTATTTATTTGTAGAATTTATGTATAATTTCACATTTTTAATCAATTGACGTGAATGATAACAAGTTAAACTTGTTATTGATAGAGTTTTTTTTCTAAATAACAGTTTTTAGCATAACAAAACTGTGAAAGCTGTAGCTCCAATTTAGCTGAGGACAAGGACAAGGACTAATAAAGAAAAAAATATCTGAGAACCTAATGAATGACATATTCATTTACAGAACAACTCACAGAAATTAACCATCAGTCAGTTTTAGAATTTTTTTGGGATGAAATACTATTTATTCACTGTAACAGTTCAAGGACAAGTAACAATGTCCTGCGTATCTATTGCACAAATTTTATTTCTTGTGCCATTTACGCCAAAAATAGTTTTTGCGTGCATATGATACGTAGTTTTCGCGTGGATATGATATGCACTTTATGGCGTGTAATACACATGCACTCCAAACCCCTAATCCTACCCAGGGGGTTTACAGTGCGTATCATGCATGCAAAAATAATTTTTGGCGTATAAATGGCACAAGAAATAAAATTAGTGGTATAGATATGCACTTTCATGAGATTGTGTTGAATGTTCCCACCAGTCCTGAGATCTCTCTCGCACACATAACTGAAGCATATGCGCATGCTGCAATGATGGCCCTTTTCATCCTCCTCCGCCTCAAAATCATGGTGATGTTTGGCGAACTTCGCATAGGCTATATCGCAAAGCTAGCATCAAGGATATTTCGCGTTCGTCCATCTGTGCAAGAACCCCATGTGCGATATTTCAGTTAGTATGTCAAGTGTAAACACATGGATATGGGTCACAATTGAAAGAACGTGTAAATGGACGGTCAAAAAAACTGGATATAGGCAACAAATCAGAATTGAGCATCAAGACCTGCAGTGTAAACGAGGCCTCAAAGAGAGCAAAGGGTGTGTGTTCACTGTAGGATAGGAGAGATTGAGACAGAGACGCACTTCCTCCTTCACTGTAAAAAATACACTTCAATCAGAGACCTCTACTTAAACAAATTCACTAACTTAATAAAGAACTTTACAGCCATGACTGAAATAGAACAGATAAAGATCATATTAGGAGATGGATAGATAGCAGCACTGGCTGCGATATATGTGTGGATGTGCCACAGCCTGAGAGACAGTAGGGTGAACGTGTGTGTAATGTGTGTATTGTGTCTGACCTCAGTGTGTTTCCCTACTGTCCACCACAGTGACCCTCAGTAATGTGCAGGGCCGTGCACAGACCTTTTGAGGGGCATGTGCTGAAACTGAAAAAGGGCACCCTCCTCCCATTTTCAATAACACAAAATAATAGCCTCAAAAGCTTTAGATTTATTCACGATTAATAACAACCATAATAATAATAATATAGATAACATAGATAAACTGGGTTTTAAGGGCTTCTTTAAACCTAATTACAACAGCAACTTTCTGTGAGCCAGGGATGTTGGTCTCTTGAAAGTCTCTTTATTCACTACACTTTCCCTAAAATCAGCCAGCAATGAAAAAATATATAAAATAGTGTGAAAAGTACAGTTGCAGTGAAAAGCATTTCTGAAGGATCACGTGACACTGAAGAGTAGCCTACTGAACTGGAGTAATGATGCTGAAAATGCAGCTTTGATCACATAAATCAATTACATTTTAAAATATATTAAAATATAAAACAGTTATTTTAAATTGTAAAAATATTTCACGATATTACTGTTTTTGCTGTATTTTGGATCAAATAAATGACGCCTTGGAATGAATTAAATCATGAATTACATTCTGCATGATAACATATAAAGATTTCACAGTGATCTTCTGTTATGTTTTGTTTTAGTAACTACTACAACATTACTGTAGTAAAAACATTTTATACAAGTGAGGACTAGAGTATAGAATACTATAGATTAAAAAATTAGCTAGATAGCGAATACGTGCATATTAACAGCCTTGAATTAACCATAATTTAATATTATTACCATAACATGATTAGCCTAAATGTTAATAAATTAAGTGTATCAGCAATCATAAATCAAAGAAGAAATTTCTTACTTCTTACTTAGAAATATATGTTACCTAGGTGATGAGGATCAGTCGTCGCTTTGTGTAAGTTCCAGTACGAAACAGCGCGGGGGCGCACCTGTTATGATTTTCCGATGGTAAAAAACTAATTATATGTTGTTGTATTACTTATCAATAGCCTATATAGTTTTTGACCAGCGAATGTGTGCAAATGTGCATTTTTTTGTCCGTCATTAAAACGGCGGCGGCGGCATCACATTACATTTTCATCAACAGGTTACAAACTAGTTTGTTGTAGCTAACGTATATAGACCCTTTTACAGTTGGTAAACACGGTGACGTATTTGTGTGGGCGGAGCTTAGCTGGAGGCAGAAAGATCCCTCTAGCCGCTTCACTAACGTTAGTTTGCAAGTTTTGTTAGCTTGTTTTTTAACAATGACTGGAGAAAATCCGATTTTGTCTTAATGTGCAAGGTCACTCACTGTCCAGGATGCCGATTGTTATTTGCAAAAGTTAATTTTAACGGACGGAACCAGATGACCGTACACGCTCAGTCAATGTACGAACTGACAGGATTAACGTTAACGTTACCTCCGGTTGAGTGGCCTGACTTCTACCCCTACCCGATAGAGAAACTGAGGGTAAAGAGAAACTGAGGACATATAAATATATTTAGATGCCTATAATATAACTATGTGCTGAATGGTCATGTAAAGACTTGTGTGGTGCGATCCGCAGTTCTGCCTAGCCAGCGCCAAGAAGACGACCATGTAAAGAGTGACACTACGGTGCAATTTTAATGATATGAATATTTTCTAGAAATAAAAATTCCAGATACAGCATACTCATTTTTCATTGATTCTTGCACCCAAGAACACAACAAGATGACTTTTAATAATAAAAATAATAATTTAAGCTCCTTATTATGTAGCCGAATCTGTGCTGGTTTGTAATGGCCGCCTCCAGTTTTCCGTTTGTTTTGCCTCCAGCTAGCGCCGTGACGTAGGCGCAAAAGGGGTCTATAGGCGGAGCGCTCAGTTTTTCCTGTTGTAAAATACATTTGGCCAAAATCGCATTTTATAAAAGATGAAATGCTACTGTATGCACATGCTATTTAAGTGTAGGCTATGTATTGGCTATGACTAGATGGCAAATGCTAGACCTCTCTCTCAGGCGACGTCCCACGTCTCAGTCAGTGAGTCAGACATCAAATAAATAAAATATGAGCCTTTATAGACATAGTGTTTAGTAGTACTTATTCAAACAACAAGATATTTATTTACCCTTCGCAAAACTTCGTTCAGCTCAGCTGCTGTCTACTGTGCGGCTGCTGTGGAACTTCAGTTGATTCGGTGAATATAGAGGGGGCGGAGTTATCAGCTTGAGGATCGAATAAGATTTACACAAGCTCATTTTAAGAACTTTCATTGGCTAAATATTTGTAAAACAGACAGACAGGCGTAAAGGGTGACCAATAGCATTGATAAAAATAAATAAAAAAAACACCACCAAAAAAAGGGCACTTCGGAGTGTGAGGGCAAAAAGGGCATGTGCTCTGCACAGGTTGAGCCCTACCTGTGCACGTGCCTGGTAATGTGTGTGTGTGTGTGTGTGTGTGTGTGTGTGTGTGTGTGTGTGTGTGTGTGTGTGTGTGTGTGTGTGTGTGTGTGTGTGTGTGTGTGTGTGTGTGTGTGTTAAAACACTGTGGTATCAAATGTTCACACATTTTCTATAGTTTCTACATTTCTATTTTGCTACAGTTTATTTAAATGTAAATTGTTATAATATTTTCTTCTAATATTTTGATGTTTTTTATAATTTATTTTTTTATTATTCTATGTATTCCATGCTTTGGCAATATTGTATTATTTACACAGTAATGCCAAAAATAAATTTAATTGAATTGAATTATATCAGTGAATTATTAAATGTAGTTTCAAGCATTTTATTTGTAAATACTTTGGTCAGAGTAATTTGGTCACATTAAGCATTTATACATAACTAGACAAGATTAAATGGCATGATGCTGTATTGTTTTCCTATTTATTATTTAATCTTCATTACAAGTAGGCTACATTTACAATTCCAGCCTTACTGAGCAATGTTGCAAACCATCGCTTTGCGCCACCTGGTGGTGACTTCACGAACAAATGTCACGTGTGACTGGGTTGTAGGCCGTAGCGGTAATATGCATTTTGGTAGACTACCTACTGTATGTTCATTCATAGAAAGGTTTGTATATGAATCAATGGAGAGAAGTCCTTTTTGTGGGCATTAAATTTCTGTCTTAATCTTTCTTATGGCTTGTGTTAGTGCATGTGGTCACCATCCCCCTGGAATGTCTCTGAGCCTGTGTGGGCCATTCCTTTGATCACTAATGAGAGGAGAATTTTATGGCCCTCTCCAGGCATCCTGATCCAAATGGTGATAGTGCCCAGGTGCTACACATTATATATCATGTACATTATAATATATACTTTTTCATTTTTTTCATTTTCATTTATTTATAAAGCACAAATAAACACAACAATAGTTGACCACTGTGCTGTACAGAAAATAATTATAATATATATATATAGAGAGAGAGAGAGAGAGAGAGAGAGAGAGAGAGAGAGAGAGAGAGAGAGAGAGAGAGAGAGAGAGAGAGAGAGAGAGAGAGAGAGAGAGAGAGAGAGAGAGAGAGAGAGAGAGAGAGAGAGAGACATAAGTAAAATAAAAAACTTATGTTTATGATGAGTTAAATGCCCAGGTAAAAAGATATGCCTTTAATTTAAGTTTAAACTCATGTACGGAAGATGGGGATCTCAGAGGTAGACTGTTCCATTGCCTAGGTCCAGCAACTGCAAAAGCACGGTCACCTCTCGACTTTAACCTTGATCTTGGATGGGACAGAGTATTATTGTATGTGGACCACAAGTATCTGACCGGCATATTCAAGTTTAAAATTTCAGAAAAATAAGAAGGCGCCAAGCCATTTAGGATTTTAAAAACAGCTAAAATCAACTATATAACGCACTGGCAACAAATTAAAAGTCATTAAAATTGGAGTAATATGTTCTCATTTACGAGCCCCAGTTAAAATTTCTGGTTAAAATTTTGAATCATTTGAAGCCAAGGCATAGAGGACTGGGATATTCCAATCTATGAGGAATTACAATAATTTAAAATGAAGGTATGTATAAGTCTTTGAAGATATTTAAGAATAGGAAGGAATTTACTCTGTACAAAAGTTTTAATTGAAAAAAGCTCGACTTAACTACTGTATTAATGTGTTTGTCAAACTTAAGGGAGCTATAAAAATTTTAATTGTAGGAATTCAAATCTCCAAAATTTCTTTACCCACAGAGGGCCTGATATAATGCATTATTTGAAAGATAAATCAGCTTGTGTGTAGATAAAACAGACCTTCACATTTACTTCAGTTTATTTGCATGTTTTAAAGTTACACCGATCATGCAAAACATTATGACCACCTTCCCAATATTGTGTTGGTCCCCTTTTTGCTGCCAAAACAGCCCTGGCCTGGATTTCATCATCTCACTCTTAAAACTCATTCTTTCCTCGCTTTCTTTCTTTCTGCAACTCGTATGAATGTGTGTGTGCGTGTGTTTGTTAGATATTAGTTTTATGTGTTAGAATAATCAGTAAAGTCTTGTTTGTATTTTAAAGATAAGTGTTCTTGTGTTATGTGCATATGAATTTAATGTCTTAAACTGCTGATCTAAGTTACATTGCTAATAAATAGTGTTTTCACTAGTTTGTATTTTATATCTGCTGCAGAGCTGATAGTTACAGTGCGTTCAAATGAACACTGGATGAGTCATTTGCTCGGCCATATAAGTGATTCTTTCAAAATTCCCTATAAATTAATGAATAATTCCCCTTGAACTAAATTGACCTGTTTGACCCTTACAAGTGCTTCCTGGTGCCAGGTATTCCCCCAGTAAGCGACGCACACGTACCCGGCCATCCATGTGATGTAAAAGAAAACGTGATTCATCAGACCAGGCCACCTTCCTCCATTGCTCCGTGGTCTAGTTCTTATGCTTACTTGCCAACTGTTGTCACTTTCGGCGGTGGACAGGGTTAGACACTTGCTGCCTAATATATCCCACCCACTAACAGGTGCCGTGATGAAGAGATATTCAGTGTCATTCACTTCCCCTGTCAGTGGTCATAATGTAATGCCTTATCGGTATATATAAAGAGGGTATCTTTCAGTCAGGTGTGTGTGCATAGAGATACTGAGGAGTTCAAACGATAAACTCCAAATCCAGCATAAAGAGACTCCGTGAATAAAGAGGTGAATGTGTGCAAGTGTGTGAGCGCGTGTGTGTCAGAGAAGCTGTAGAAGGACAGAGTGCCGGCCGGCCAGTCCACATACACTCCAATTCTCTTAGAGGAGCATGAAGGGACACGAATGACAGTTTCCTTATTATCATGACAGGCGGTGAAAGTGTCAGAACAGATCAGACTCCAAGAGTTTCTATTGTTTCTATTGTATCCAAACTCAGAGTATTCATTCCATCCTTTCCTGGTGATTCCTTTATATGTCACTGCTATAACAGCATATCCGTTCCATTCAGCCTCCCAGTAACAGCGTCCATTCAGACTCTCTCTACACAGAACCTGAGGCCACCCATCAAATCTTTCTGGCAGATCAGGGTATAACTGTTTTTTTTCCACATTTGTCACCTTTCTGTTCTCATCAGACAGAATTAGACGAATGTTTGCCGTGTTTGGATCCAGTGTGAGATTACAGGCATCTGAACACAAGAAGAGAGAACATTTACAGAACAATACAACACAACAACAATCACTAAAAGTGTATGTGTGTTTGTGCGTAGACATACATTTCTTTAGTCCTGCTGTAATCCTGAAATCTCCTTTATGATCCACACTATAAAACATCACAGTCTGCCCATTAGATTCAATCAGTAAACACATACATATACACACAAAGTACTGTGACTATTCCTGCTCAACATACTTCAGTTTGTCCAGTGCGTATTTTTGATGGTCCCGTATATCGGATAGTAGCTTGACTCCTGATTCTCCTGGGTGATTATAGCTCAGATCCAGCTCTCTCAGGTGTGAGGGGTTTGACCTCAGAGCTGAAGACACATAACGGCAGCCTTCCTCTGTCACCATACAGCCAGACAATCTACACACACACAGCAACAGTTCACATGACATTAGTTTGGCAATCAGACATCACACAGCAACCTGTGCAGTTCACTCAGCTGCAGACATTTAGTTTTTCCTCAACCCATGTTTTTGCTCCTTGAGTTCCTTGTGAAAATGTCACTTCATTCACTGTATTATTTGTCTGACTGATGCTGTGGGATAAAACCACTGATCTAGGTTACTGGCAATGTTCCCTCTAAGCTTCGCACTTCTGATGCCGTTGCCATGCAGAAAGAATAAAATACTGCGCAGAGGACAGATGTGAAATGTGAGGGGAAATCCATTTGATTGTATTGAGAAATAATTGCAGTGCTCTGGTCAACCACTATAGAGTTAGCGTCACTATAGAGTAAGAATAAAATACATTGTTAAAATAGTTCAAGTGACTATAGAGGCTCAACCTTAAGTTTATCAAGCGACGAGAATACTTTTTGTGCGCTAAACTATATTCAACTATTCATTTTCTTCTGTGTGGGCCTCTGAGTGAGTTCACGTAGTGTAACAGCACAGCGCTTCTGGGTTGTACGTCAGAACGTAGGCTCAATATTGGCTGAAACTGGTCATGTGTGTGATTCTGAAATGAAAATGAAAGTCGTTATTTTTGTGTGTTTTTTTGCACACAAATAGTATTCTCATGGCTTGATAAACTTAAGGTTGAGCCACTGTAGTCACTTGGACTATTTTAACAATGTCTTTACTAACTTTTCTGGGCTGGCAGATGCAATTACATAGAAGCCTATGAAGTAGTGAGCCAGCTCTCAGATTTCATGAAAAATATCTTAATTTGTGTTCCGAAGATGAACGAAAGTCTTACAGGATTGGAACAACATGAGGGTGAGTAATTACTGATTTGAGAGATGATTAAATGACTATAAAAGAGTTCACATTCACTTTTCTTGAAAATATTTAGCTATTAGATCTATATAAATTCTTCAGTTTGTTTTCATATTATAATAATATAATAATATATTGTATCATTTTAAATACAATTAGTTTGTATATTATATTATATTATATTATGCCTATATTATGCCTATATTTTATTATATTATAAGCCTAATAAAGAATTGATCTCACAAGGGGATTGTTTAGGGCTCCTTGTCAAAACCCCTGATAAAAAAAAAAATATTGTAAATTCATTAGCAATAAATCAAGCCAGAGTAAGAACCGGTGTACAAGACTGTACAAAAACACTTTATGATTGCCCCAAACCATGTCAGTGTAACTGCTTAATTTTTGTCATGCTATATTATTTTATTGTAAAGAATTGAACTGTCCTGTGGGAAATTTTTTAATGATTTTTAATTGAATTTCTTGGTAAAGACTGGTACAGTTAACACAGCAATGTAAAAAAAAAAAAAAAACTCAAATAACCTAAAATGTGCTTCATTAAGTGACTTCTTAATTAAAAAATATGATTTAAAACCACATCAAGGGTCAAATAAAATAGAAATGGCAAATTAAAGTTAAAAGTTACAACTGCATGATGAAACCGTGTGTGTGTGTGTGTGTGTGTGTGTGTGTGTGTGTGTGTGTGTGTGTGTGTTTACGTATGCTGTATAGGCCTGGTATAAATAAAGTTTTTGCTCAGGTGGCAAAAAATGTCCACCCAATAGAGAAAATATTTGCTCATAAAGAAAAAATATTAGAGGGAACATTGGATACTGGTATTGGTATAATAACAACATCAGTATCAGTATCATTAACCAGTAAGAAAGTATGTTTAAATCATTAAAAATGATTAAAAAGCCCAAACAAATGTTTAAGTAAAAGAGCAAACTCAGCAACCTGGCAATGGCATTTCAAACACCAAATATGTCAAGATCAAGAACTATGGGATGCAGGGCATTCATGTCTATATGTTCAGCATGACGCAGTCTCCCTCCAACCCTAATTAGCAGAGCATCTTTATCATAGTCAGGAGACAGAGACACTAGCTGGCTATTGAATGGTAAGGATCGATTTGATGATAGAGCCTTAACCTCCTCTGGAAATGAGTCTCTTTGGGCTTGTTGGAGAAGGAGCCTTTCTGCAGTAACATAATGTTCAGCTACGTCTGCTGGCAATGTGGAAGATTGAGCCGCCCCGTGTAGGCACGCCACTGTAGCCTTTACCAAGTCTTTCCAGGTGTTATACTGCTTTGCGTCTGGGAGTTGTACATCAGGACTAGTGCGTAGGTGCAGACAGAGTGCTGACTTCTTTAATTCAGTATCTGGTTCAGGGTCAGCAACAAGCATGATTGGCCAGGATGTTTCTGGTTGATACAAGAAGTCAGGTCCCTTAGCCCAACGGTATGATTGTGTCAACTCCTTTAAGGACTTTCCACGGGTAATGTCGTCTGCTGGGTTATTGCCAGAGTCCACATACCTCCAGGAATTAGCATCTGTGAGGGACTGAATTGCAGCAACTCGAGTTCCTACAAAGACTTTATACCTGCAGGAGTCAGCCAGCAGCCAGAGAAGGACAGTGGTGGAATCTGACCAGAGAATCACTTGCCTGATGGCTACTGTGAGTTCTGTTTGGAGGACTTTAGCTACTTGTGCTCCAGTAAGTGCTGCACTTAGTTCAAGTCGTGGCATTGACATTTGTTTCCTGGGGGCTACACGTGAACGGGCCAGTACAAATGAAATGTGTACATGACCATCTTTGTCTTCTGTGCGCATATATGATACTGAGCCGTATGCTCTCTCCGAGGCATCACAGAAGATGTGTAGGTCTCTGGTGAATGTTTCATCATGCACTTGAAATGGAGTGTAGCATCTGGGAATCTCTTGTTCCTCCAAATCAGGTAGTTCCTCTACCCAGGTTTGCCATCTATTTCGTAGGCTGTCAGATTCAATGAGGTCATCCCATCCCACCTGAATTTTCCACAGATCCTGAATGAGTATCCTGGCTTGGGTGGTGAATGGGATCAGGTACCCGAGAGGGTCATACTGCGATGCCAATATCTTGTAAATATTTCTCAAGGTTGGTTTGAGAAATTCCACTTGGCGGGTCTTGTATCCTAAGGAATCACTGAGACAATTCCATCGCAATCCAAGTGTGCCCTCTAAGAGATCTGGACTCTTTTGGGATAACCATAGCTCACTGCTTTGTGACCTTGCTTCTGATGGAAGGTGTTCAATGACTTCTGGTTTGTTGCTGGCCCATTGGCGGAGATCAAACCCTCCAGTAAGCAGCAATTGCCGTAGGCCATCTACAAGAGCTCTAGCCTTTTCCGTTGATTCCATACTTTGAAGACAATTGTCTACATAGAATGAGTGGGTAACTCATTCTACGAGAATGGGATCAATTTCGCTGTTGTCATGGGCTATTTGTTGCAGTGCATATATGGCACAACAAGGGACTGCACGTTGTGCCAAAAGGCAGGACTTGCCACTCATATATCTTTGGCTGCTCACTCCTTTGCATGTTTCTCCAGAGGAAGCGCAGGATTGCCTTGCCATCTGGCAATATGCAAACTTGGTGAAACATTCCTTTCACATCTCCACTCACAGCCACGGTGTGTTGTCTGAACCAAAGCAGAACTCCAAGTAAAGATGGACCAAGTATGGGACCAGGAATGAGGAGCACATTCAATGATTGACCCTGATACGAGAAAGAACAGTTAAACACAATCCTGTTTTTGCCATTGTGATTCACCATATGGTGTGGAATGTACCAAGATTCAGTGGTCTTCTCAGCTTCCTGAGTGGAGATTTCTGCCACGTAACCAGCTTGCTCTAATTTGTTCATCTCAGTGCAGTATGCTTCAGAGAGGTTTGAGTCTTTGGCGAGTCTCCGTTCAGTGTTGCGAAGGCTTGCCAGCACGGCTTCCTTTGGAGCTTTAAACTTACGGGTTATCCAAATACCTAAATATTTAAATTTGTTAGTGCATAATTTAACTTGCAGGGACTGGATTGTAGTGGGCTGGTAATTAGGGTCAATACACATAAGCTCACTTTTCTGCACATTGATTTTATATCCTGATATATTGCCAAAAGAATTTAACAAGTCAAACATCTTTGGCAAACAGGTCACAGGATCAGTCATATATACTAACATGTCATCAGCATATAGCGACACTTTATGCTCAGCCCCTCCTCTCATTATGCCCTTAATATCTGCGCTGTTACGCAGTGCTATAGCTAGTGGTTCTATTGTTAGGGCGAATAGAAGGGGTGACAAGGGACAGCCTTGTCTAGTGCCACGCTGTAGATAAAAAAAAACAGACAAGTTGTTATTAGTCCGAACAGCTGCCATAGGTAGAGAATAAAGTGTCTCAATCCAATGTATAAATTTTGGTCCAAAACCAAAGCATTTCAATGTATAAAATAGGTAATCCCACTCCACCCTATCAAAGGCTTTTTCTGCATCTAGGGATATTAATACCTCTTTGCCTTTGGGTGGAGTGGGATCATAAAGAACATTAAGTAATCTACGTATATTAGAAGATATTTGTCTATGTTTAATAAATCCTGTCTGATCATCTGAGATCAATGAAGGAATACTTTTTCCAATCGTAGGGCTAGCATTTTAGCAAGTATTTTACTGTCAACATTTAGCAGAGAAATGGGACGATATGAGCCACATTCTACTGGGTTTTTCTCTTTTTTAAGAATAAGGGATATAATAGCCTGACGCATAGTAGGAGGGAGTGAGCCAGATGTAGATGATTCTTTATATGTAGAGAGCAACAGAGGGGCTAATTCTCTAGCGAATTTTTTAAAGAATTCACTAGGAAATCCATCTGGTCCTGGACATTTACCATTTTGCATAGATTTAATAGCAGAATGAAATTCTTCCTCTGTGAATGATTTTTCCAGTTCAGAAGCCATTCGGTCACCCACTAAGGGGACTTCTAAATTGTCAAAAAAAGACTTGAACAGGAATTCATCTTTATGTGACTCTGAAGTATATAGTTTTGAATAAAACTGATGAAATATCTGGTTAATTTTGGAGTGATTTATATGTTTGGTGCCAAACTCATCTGTTATTTCAGATATAGACTGAGCTGCGGCTTTTTGGCGCAGTTGGTGTGCAAGGATTCTGCCTATCTTCTCTCCATGTTCATAAGTTCTGTGTTGTGTCCTATTGAGGAGGTTCGATATATGTTTGGTTGAAAGGAGATTAAATTCTGTCTGAAGTATCAATCTTTGCTTATATAAATCTGATGATGGGGCTTGTGCAAGTATTGTGTCTATATGTAATATAGCATCAGTTAGTGTCTTGAGCCGTGCCATTTCACTCTTTTTCTTTTGGGCGCAATATGAGATAATTTGTCCCCTTAAATATGCTTTCATGGATTCCCATATTGTTGAGAACGACATGCCTGGTGTTTGATTGTATTCCAAAAATGTAGCTATTTCAGATGAGATAAATTGAACAAAACATTCATCAGCAAGCCATAAACTATTTAGGCGCCATGGGCGGTATGTGACTTGTGAGACGGGTATCTGTAGTGTCATCAACATTGGGGCGTGGTCAGAGATAACTATAGCATCATATTCACATTTACTGACAATAGGAAGGAAACGATTATCGATGAAAAAATAGTCTATTCGTGAATATGTCTTGTGAACGTGTGAAAAGAAAGAATAACACCTAGAGGTGGGATTGTTGAAACGCCAAACATCTGAAACTCCGTATGAGTGGAGAAATAGTTCAATAGTCTGGGCAGACTTGGTTGGAGATATGACTCTAAGAGAGCTGCGATCCAAGCTAGAAAGAGCACAATTCATATCTCCTGCTAAGATAAGGTAATGTGTGTCCATATCTGGTAGACAGGAAAAAAAAATTGAGAAAAAAGCATGGTCATCCCAAATGGGTGCATATACATTAGCTAGAGTAACTAGAGTTTCATATAATCTACCTGTGACAATAACATATCTGCCAGATCTATCCGCCTCTACTTTCGACATTGTGAATGGAATGTTCTTATGGATTAAGATGGCTGTACCCCTAGATTTACTATGAAAATCAGAGTGATATAGTTGGCCTATCCACCCTCCCTTTAGTCTTGAATGATCAGATGTTCGCAAATGCGTTTCTTGGAGAAATGCTATTCCCACATTAAATTGGCTGAGATGTGATAATACTTTTTTACATTTCACAGGATGATTTAAAGATTTAACATTCCAGCTCACAAAATTTACAGGGCATCCTATATCTCCTGTCAACATCTGTGCATTAACCATTTTCTATTTTGTGCAAAATTATTAATGGACTCTAATTTTAATAAACATAGCAAGGATATATCCTCCAAAAAACAAAACAAAACCCTTAAAGAAGACCCTAGTGCGATTACCTCCCGCCCCAAGTCACCTATTAACAGAACAAGGTGAACCCTAAACCCCTTACAGTGGTATCCACACATTAGTGCTTGTATTGGGGAACTCCAGTTCCAACAGGTTGCTCTGCTAAGAGTTTAAACAAAATTAAGATGGCGCTTCTTTATAACATTATAGGTAACACAGTATTGTCCATTCAGAAGCTGATAGCCTGCTTTCTTGAAAAGATAAAATAAGATAAAATAGAAGAGAGAAAAAAAAAAAAAATGAAGCTGCTTATAATTGTTATTCAGTGGCTACTTTCACTCACCAGAACCTCAATATACCGGTATAAGTTACAATGAAGTGTGCCACGCTAGGCCTTTATTCTGCAAGTTCTCAGTCATCATTAGAGGTGGGTCTCCCTCCATCGACGATGTTCGACTGGACGTATAACAGTGCTTGTTTCGGATCAAGAAAGTCCTTCCTAATCCCGTTGTAAGTTATACGAAACTTCGCCGGGTGAATGACACCATAGCGAACATCTGACCGGTCTTTCAGTAGTTGTTTGACTTCGTTGAATGCAGATCTTGCGCGTGCCACGGCGGGGGGATAATCTGGAAAAATTGAGATGGACAGTTCTCCGTATTTCAAAGCGCCACCCGCTTGCCTCGCACGGCGTAGTATCTCCACGCAGTCCTGGTGATAGTGTAGCTTCGCGATAATGGCTCGAGGCTTCCCCTTAGCTTTCTCCAGTTGAGGAGTTCGGTGCGATCTGTCTACCATCACATCTTTATCCATGGCAAACACCTCTTTAAGCAGCTGGGTGACAAAAGGTGGCGAACCTGACCCAGCATCCTCCGGCACATTCAATATTCGGATATTCGACCTCCTCATTCTCCCTTCCATGTCGATACACTTATTCTGTAGAGCTGAGACTTCTGCTTGAAGTTTGTTAACTGTAGTCTGAAGACACGCTACATCATCCGAACATGTGGTCAGACTGTGTTCCATGTCAGCGACTGTAGTTTTCACCGAGTCCAGGTCGGAGCGAAGCAGTGAGATACTATTGACGACTTCAGTTTTGACAGACTGTATTTCGCTTTTAACGGCCTCAAATTCACTCGCAAGGACATCTTTCAGTTCTGACCTGAGTAGTGCAGATATGTCTTCCTTCATCGAGGTAAGAAGTTCAGTCTTAGCATCAGTCATGCTGGCTTGTTTGCTGTTAGCCGTGTTTCTTCCCGTATAGGTAAATTGTCGAAGATTTTTCGCCATTGACAGAGTTTGCTCAAAATAAAATAAAACAAAGATGCAGACTATCTAATGTTTAACTTTGGATATCTATTTTAGACCTTTTTGGAGAGTGTAATGCGCTAGAAATAAAGTTTTTATATGAAATTTAGCAGAGCTTCCCAAAACGTGGCTTACTCCATGGCCTGCTCGCTAGCGCCCCCCTAAATGGGTAAAGTTTATATAAATATTTTTGAGTCTTCATTTTCTTTTCTGACATAACCTAATCCAGTTCTTGTTAAAACACACTAGACATGAACATTCTGTGCATTTTGGGCACTTTTGTTTGAAATTATATTTATTTTGTCCATCAAATGTGTGCTTTCACTTTAATTGAACGTGAGCAGCGCAGACAAAATAGACTCGGCGCCGAAACACGCGCTTCACTGCTGCTCACGCGACGCTCCTGTTGGGCGCTCACGCGCTGCTCCTGCTCCCGGTGTGAATGCATTTCTTGATTAACGTGCACGCCGAAAAAAATATGCATGAAACGGCCGTAATTCACGAGGTTTCCTACATGTGCGTTCCGTGTGCACATATGATGCTGGTGTTGCGCGATGTTAATCATGGGGAGCCCAAGTGCATTTGACCGGCATAAAATCAGCATATGTCAGACTGACCGGCCGGTCGCCGGTTATGGCCGATCACGTGAAAATCGGCTGATTTCGGTCACCATGCTGCGGATCAATCGGTGCATCTCTTAATAAACTTAATAAAATAAGCTTTTTTTACTATGAGGAATTATTCCATCAAAATGTAGATCTGTGTGCAGGTAGACTACTTTATCTGAATGAAATACATACACTTCTCTCGCATTTGCTTGCGTGCCAGCGATTAACCCTCCGCGTGCCAGTGTTGGCACGCGTGCCTTAGGTTGCTGACGTCTGGTCTACATAGACGATATCTTGATCTATTCACACTCCATGGAAGAACATATCTGTCATGTAAGAACTGTCTTGTCACGCTTACTCCAGAATGACCTTTTTGTAAAGGCCGAAAAGTGTGAGTTTCATGTTACGTCAACCAAATTCCAGGGATACAATATTAGTTATTCTGGAGTTGAGATGGATGATACCAAGGTAAAAGCTGTCCTGGACTGGCCCATACCCAGCACTGTCAAGGAATTACAACGATTTCTAGGCTTTGCAAACTTTTACCGTAGATTCATCCGTGACTTCAGTACCATAGCTGCACCCATCACCTCACTTCTTAAAGGAAAACCCAGGAAGTTAGTATGGCCGGAAGTGGCTACATCAGCATTCAACAGGCTCAAGTCCAGTTTCACCACAGCTCCAATTCTTAAGCATCCTGACCCAAAACTTCCTTTTATCGTAGAGGTTGATGCTTCAGACTGTGGAATTGGTGCTGTCCTCTCTCAGCGTCATGGAACGCCAGGCAAGTTACACCCCTGTGCATTCTTCTCACGAAAGTTAACTCCAGCAGAAACAAATTACGATATTGGAAACAAGGAATTACTATCTATCAAGGCTGCGGTTGAAGAATGGAGACTCTGGCTAGAAGGTGCCCTTCATCCCTTTCAAGTCATTACAGACCACAAAAACCTAGAGTATATCAAAGACGCCAAGCGTTTGAATCCTCGCCAGGCAAGATGGGCACTCTTTTTTTTACGCGTTTCAATTTCCCAGTCACATACCGTCCAGGGAGCAAAAATAGTAAGGCAGATGCATTGTCACGTATCCATGACTCTGTTGATTCACAGATGAGACCAGAAACTATTTTACCACCCTCCATCATCATCGCACCCATCCAGTGGGATATTATGAAGGAGATTCAGCAGGTCCTACATGAAGAGCCATCCCCTCCAGAGTGCCCAGCTGGGAAAATCTATGCTCCATCCAGTCTTTGCAACAGAATCATTCAATGGGTCCACACATCCCTTGCTTCTGGACATCCTGGAATTAATCGCACCACCGCATTGGTCAGAAATTAATTTTGGTGGTCCACATTATCAAGAGATGTTAAGAACTATGTAACTGCTTGTCAGATCTGCGCTCAGTCACGTACACCTCGACAACTACCGGCAGGACTACTAGAACCACTACCCATTCCTCAACGACCCTGGTCACACCTATCCATTGACTTCGTCACTGATCTTCCTAACTCTCAAGGATTCACCACCATCATGGTCTCCATTGACCGCTTCTCTAAGTCTTGTCGTCTCATTCCATTGAAAGGTTTGCCCACTGCCATGGAAACTGCCCAAGTTCTGTTCAATCAAGTTTTTAGAATTTATGGACTACCTGATGATATCGTAACAGATCGAGGGCCACAGTTTACATCACAGGTTTGGGGAGCCTTTTGCAAACATTTAAACATCAATGTCAGTCTCACATCGGGCTATCATCCTCAAGCTAATGGACAAGTGGAATGTCTTAATCAGGAAATTGGTAGATTCTTGAGATCATACTGTAGCCAGGAACAGGAAAAATTGAGCATATTCCTCCCATGGGCAGAGTATGCACAAAATTCCCTCAAGCACTCATCGACTGGTTTGACCCCCTTCCAATGTGTCCTAGGATATCAGCCCCCCCATTCCCCTGGGCTGGGGAACCATCTGAAGTGCCTGCTGTTGATGATTGGATTAGGAGAAGTGAACAGGTCTGGGACAGTGCTCATGTCCGTCTCCAGCGAGCTGTTCGATCTCAAAAGATCCAATCTGATTGACACCGACGTCCTCATCCTGAGTATCAGCAAGGTCAAATGGTGTGGCTTTCCACTCGCAATCTACCCCTGAAACTTCCTTGCAAGAAATTAAGTCCAAGGTATGTTGGCCCTTTTAAGATTATACATCAAGTTAATCCTTCCACATACTGTTTACTGCTGCCCAATAACTACCGCATCTCTCCTTCCTTTCATGTGTCCCTCCTGAAACCTGCCCACGGCTCATCGAGCCCCGAGACCACTGACGAAGAACCTCCTCCACCGCTCGAGATCGATGGAACTCCTGCCTACCTAGTTCGGGAGATCCTAGATTCTCGCAGGAGAAGGGGTCAGATGCAATACCTTGTAGATTGGGAGGGATACGGCGCGGAGGAGAGATCGTGGGTAGCAACTAAGGACATCTTGGATTCATCACTCATCAGAGACTTTCAGCAAGCTCACCCGAATCATCCGGCTCCCAGACCAAGGGGTCGTCCTAGGAGAAGAACACCTGGAGGTGTTCCTAGGGGAGGGGAATCTGTAACGTTTGATCAGGCACCAGTCCATCAGAGGGAGCCATCACCTGAATATTGAACTTTGTTACTTCCTGTTCCTGCCACATCATTTCCTGTCTTGTCATTTCCTGTCACCCTGTATTTAAGCCATGTGCTATCACTGCCTTATTGCGAAATATTGCCAGTTCTCTGCCTTACTAAGTGTTCTACCATTCTCTTTTTGTTGACTACAGTTATGACCATTGTTTTGCCTTTTGACTCATGCTTTTGGATTGCTGTTTTTTGGATTTGTCTGCTATTGGATTGTTTTACCTGTGCTTCGACCAAGGCCTGTGACCTGACTACGAGTTGTGACTATTGTTTGGATTTTATGCTCAGATCCTTTAATAAAGACCCGCTTATGGATTCTACTCAGCCTACATCCTCCTTACAGTCTGGTTGTTTGATGAGAAAAAGATGAAATGTAGTAGTTGAAATAAACGCGTTAAAATCCGTACAACTGCTCTAGTGGAGGACTCTTTGGTTCTAAGTAGTGCCACTTCTTTGTCCAAAGACATAATTTTGCTACCGTGAGACAGCATGCCATCTTTGGCAGCGGAGATTCTGCATTCAGCCTCAGTTAAACGCCTCTCATTTGACGCCACTCTCCCGGACAAATTATAAAGGGCTTCCTGTATTGAGGTAACTGAAGTAGAAATATTGTCCAAACAGCTGTCAATCACACTTAATCTGCTGTCAATATTACCCAAACTTGCTCCCAGCGAGCGGATTTCGGCGAGCGGACCTGACAAATTACAGTTTTTCTTAGTCGCTTTGGTGCATTTCTCACATCACTATTTACATTTGCACAACAGTTAGTTCAACCTCTACAACATTTAGTCATTTGTGCACATCATAGTAGCAGTTTCTCATTCCTTCCAACAAATTGCAGATGCTTTTGGACATGCATCAATTGCTTTCATACAACTCTCTGCTGTTTTATAACATTATCATTTGCTTATGTCATGTCAGTCAAAATTAACTATACTTGTGAATGCTGAATAGTCTTTCAATATAAAACTAATAGTCCTCATTTCATTGCTTGAGTCATTACATACAAAAATGTTGAACTAGTTGTCAAAATCTGTCAAGCAAATTTTACACATTTTTTTAAATCTTTTTTTTTTTCTGAAAATGTCTCCTAAATAAAACAATTTCTCTCAGGTGAATCTCAGCTTTCACTGATGAGGAACGTCTGGATGTATGAATGATTACAGTATGTTGGATGTTCAGTTCCAATATTTACTGCAATATTGTTTACAGTTGTGCACAGCTCTACCCAAAGGGAGTTTATGTTTGTTGTAAATAAGGGTGTATTTTTTCTTTTGCACAATGCTGTGAACAAATTAGAATTGCAAAGAGCATATGCAGTAAAAATGTGAAACATACATATTCAGTGTCTTCAGTACATATGCATTGTCAGTGCAAATAGTATTTAGTGCTGTATTGAGCATTTTCAGGTAGTGTCACCAAGATCTGACTTTTTTGCTTTGAAAAACATTTACAGAGTAAACTGTCATAATGAAAACATGACTAAGCCATTTGACTATCTTTTTCATAAACAATGGTGTCAGGACTTTTCATCTTGATGACACTGACACTTTCATTGACATGAATACTTGCTTTTGAGGAATGAGCTATCCATTTTGAGCAAGTGACACACTTTTGCAGGTTATCAACTAGGTTTTGCAGTTTGTACTAATTGTTTTGAGAACTGCATTAACTGTTGTGCAAATGTAAATAGTGATGTGAGAAATGCACCAAAGCGACTGAGAAAAACTGTAATACTAGCACTTACTTTTTCTATTCTATACACATCCTGATATCAAGGATGCACCCACACGGCGCAGTAGCTCTCTTCTGGGTTTGGCTAGAACGGACACTAGAGCGGGGCATGGGAATGGGAACTCCACCCTCATGAGGTACAGTATGTGAGTCTCGATCTCAACACAGAGATAGTCATGTTGCCATAGTGAGAACATGAACTATCAACAAAAGCTGCTTCAGCTTGCTGAATGCCCAAACACGGGATGCAGTGATTGTGACCATCAGCCGGTGACAGGGAACGACCGCATCCAGAAACGCAGGGGTGGAATGACATCTTGAAAAAGAAGCAGACATACCCGTGTTGTTCTTTCAGGAAATGACTCGCTCACCAGTGCCGGAGCACACGGGAATGGCCACGGCGACACTGAGAGGAGATGGTGCAGCCTGTACAGTGAAGCACTCACAATCTGAATGTCCTCTAACCAACTGACAGTATTCACTCAGTAAATGCTGTTAAAACAGCATTCAAGAGCTCAGAAAGCTTGCAACCACCGCTGCACTCTTGCTGTTAAATCACCAGCACCAGAGGAGACTTTCTGAAGAAGCACCGACACAGGCCAGTACATCAGGAGATGTGGAGGAGGCCGTAGGAGGGCAACAACCCAGCAGCAGGACCGCTACCTCTGCCTTTGTGCAAGGAGGAGCAGGAGGAGCACTGCCAGAGCCCTGCAAAATGACCTCCAGCAGGCCACAAATGTGCATGTGTCTGCTCAAACGGTCAGAAACAGACTCCATGAGGGTGGTATGAGGGCCCGACGTCCACAGGGGGGGGTTGTGCTTACAGCCCAACACCGTGCAGGACGTTTGGCATTTGCCAGCATTTGCTAGTTACATAAGAGTTACAAAGCTCAAAGTCTCAAACCCAAAGAGATCTTCTTTGTAAAAGTTAAGGCTCAGACACACCTACCTAAAACGCTTCATTCAAACACACCCCCACAATTCTACGTCAGTGTGTGGGGGCAGAGTTTCATAAGAATGCCCAAATGTTTACACACAGAAAGAAGGCATAACTTTTATTCTCGGTGTATTGTTGCCGCCGGCGCCGCCATGTCGTGGAGACGCTGTGTTTTTCGTTGTGAAAGCCAAACTACTTTGTTTGACCTTCCAAAAGAGGACACAATTAGAAAACAGTGGTTAAGCTTTATTTACAACACTGTTCCAAAACAGTATAGGCCTACCGGTTTTAGTAACGGTTGAGCTTGATAAGAACGGATAACTACGGAGCCCTGCACTTGAAAATTTGTTCCCATGACTTAATACGTCAGCATATTTTACTTCCCTCGTTTTAAGAAAATTGTGCGCACAATATAATAATTTGTGATTTACTAAACTGTGGCCATGTTGTGCTAATTCATTCCCTTGTTATAGTTAAATTAAAACGAGGGAACAAATGAGTTAAACAGCCACAATGACCTAAAACAAGGGAACACATTATAATTAAATCGTGAGTATGAATTCATATTTTTTGGCCACTATATGTATATTTGTCCGCATGTCATGTGTGGGGCTCTGTTGATAACACTACAATTTTGTTTAAACATTTAGAACATTTTAATGAGATTATATTTTAGTAATGTTGTAGAAAGGCTCCAATAGGGTGTTATTTTTGGATAGGATATTAGGTTATTGGGATGGGATGCATTTTAATTTGGTTGTGTTAAATGAGATACATTTGTATGTACTTTCCAGAACATTCTCATTCACAGTTCCATGCTGGTGGAACGCTCTCCCCACCCTCATCCGGAATGCAGAATCCCTGACAACATTCAGAAGACAGCTGAAAACCCATCTCTTCCGGGAGCACTTAACCTCATAAAAAAAAAAAAAAAAAAAAAAAACCTCCCCTTTCCCTCTAAACCTCGCTTATCGGGCTTATGCTACTCTGAATAATGCCTGAACTTTGTATCTGGAGCACTTCTTGCGCTGCTTTTTGTTTTTTGCCTCTTCATGATGACTCGCTTAATCTAGTCCTACTTTGTAAGTCGCTTTGGATAAAAGCGTCTGCTAAATGTAAATTTGTGATTTTGCGTTTTAGAAAATATAAATGATTAAATAAGTTGTATAAAATCAGTTGTAAGAAGTGTTTGATGTTTTCAGGAAGCTAGAGACACCTTCTAATGACCTTCATGTAGATACATAACCAAGTTTGATAGGTTTTACTTTTCAAAACTAGACCAATAACTGATTTTGAGCAGTCAAAAATGGACCAGTCCAGTCAGATACAATGCTGCTTTCATGTGATTGTGGTTGTATCTCTCTATTAGTGTTACTCAATCTTATTTGATACCATTGACCAAAACAGTATTTTAAATAGACTCGAAAATGATGTTGGCATTAGTTAATTTCATTAGCATGGTTTAAATCATTATCAGTTATGACCGTTATCAGTTTGTAGCAGTAAATGAAGAGATGTCTTATCGATCACAAGTTCATTATGGAGTACCACAAAGCTCAATACTAGGACCGTTGTTAGTACTTCTCTGTACATGCTACCCTTGGGGTATATCATTAGGAAGCATGGGATTAGTTTTCACTGTTATGCCGATGATACTCAGCTCTATATCTCTTCGCGCCCCGACGAAACTTGTCAATTCAAGAAATGAACGGAATGCATAGCTGATATAAAAATTGGATGACTAGTAATTTACTAGTACTTAATTCTGGAAAAAAAAAACAGTTTCTAATGATTGGACCAAAAACCTATTCACCTTATTCCGCCCCGTCCACTTTTAATACTTCGCGCTTTCGCATTTTGTCATTCGACTTCCGCTAAACTGACACGGCACATCCGGTAGCTAGCTCAGTAGTTAGAAGATTGTTTATAGTTAGCTAGGAGTTGATGGAGCAGCAATGCAAAATTATTTGTAAATAAGAAGGAATGAGAATAATTAGGGTTAAGGATAGGATATTAGGTAATTGGGGTGGGATGCATTTTAATTTGGTTGTGTTAAATGAGATACATTTGTGATTTTGCGTTTTAGAAAATATAAATGATTAAATAAGTTGTATAAAATCAGTTGTAAGATGTGTTTGATGTTTTCAGGAAGCTAGAGACACCTTCTACTGACCTTCATGTAGATACATTTCACCATTTAAATTTCATAATTAATAAACCAAGATGGTATTCATTTGCAAACTTGACATTACTTATTCCTTCTAACAAGAAGACTTAATTCCTTTAAGTTTTAAGGGAAATCTACAGAGATCACATTATGTGGTTTTATAATAAATGACTGACAAGTAACATCTGGTCACACTGTAAAGGTGTATAAAAATAACTTCATAACAGGTAACGTCTGGTCACATTGTAAAGGTTTATAAAAATATCGGTAACACTTTAGAATACTGTATCTTACTTACTGCATAACTAATAAGAAATTATTGAAGAACTAATAGGTAATTCTTCATTAACTACTTCTTCAGTGCTGTTAACTACTAAGGAAGATGTGTTAACTAATCAGTATGTAATAGAATTTTATGATTGTGTTAAGTAACAGTTAGTTAATCAATAACTAATGAATTATGTCATATCTCCTGAAGAACTACTATTAATTATCTACTAATTAAGGTTCAAGAAAAATAGCTAAGAAGTAACTAATGAACAGTCATACAAAAGTTGTGACCTTCCTTATTTACTAATGTTATTAATAGAAGAAAATACAATTGTAACAAATGCATATAAATGTTAAAGAGGTTTTGGCCTATGTGGTTTTGTGAGTGTGTTCTGTAAGAAATAAACTTCAGAAAGGAACCCCACTCAAGTGCCTTGCCTTAACTAACCTCAGATTAGTTTTTATATTGTAAATACAGTACTGTGTGTGTCTGTATTGCTCAGCATAGAATGCCATTGAGTAAATTCATGTATTTGAGGCAACAACTGAGGGAAACTGAACATGTAGGGAACTTATTAGTAATTAATAAATAATTGTTAGATAATTCTTCAGGAATTACTTCAAACCTGAAACAGTATTCTAAAGTGAAAATATAGGAAACCCGTTAGTAATTAATAAAGAATTACCAAATAATTATCCAGGAATTAGCCTACTTATAACCTGAAACAGGATTCTAAATGTGAAAATATAGGGAACTTATTAGTAATTAATAAATAATTATTAGATAATTCTTCAGGAATTACTTAGAACCTGAAACAGTATTCTAAAGTGAAAATATAGGAAACCCATTAGTAATTAATAAAGAATTACCACATACTTCCCACTCAAATCAAACTTACTGTAAAAAAAAAAAACACTATTAACGTTATCATCTTAACCTTTGTAAAATACATGACAATGACTCGTTTAGGGTACATGATATCTTCCTTTTTTTCAGATAAGGACATTTCTTAATACAGCTTATTTTATTTTGTTTTTGTCACGGTTAATCGATCCGTGTGTTCATTTTGCATATCTGAAAACTCAGTTCATTTTGCGTATCTGAAAACTCTTGGAACTCAGATAAAAACTATTCCAAGTGTAATCACCCGGTCTCTGTTCTCCCGTTTCCACGGTAGTGGTGCTGGATCTCTTGCGGGAGCTGGGCTCGTGTTTGGCGGGGAAACTGCTAACTTCAGACTGCCGCCGAAAGATGCTGTGACTCCATAACCTGCCCATAAACAAACAGTGCACAGCTCTGAGAACATATTTTAACGTCTGATGTATAAAATACATCTTTAAAAATAAAAGTATTTGTTTTATGCAAGGGACCAGGCGTTTCCATCACGCAAAAAAGACCAACGCATTAGCTAGGTAGGCTAACTGACATTGCGTCCTTGTATGTTGCTTGCATAGAATAAAATGATTTACAGCACAGTAATGATTTTATAGATTAAATGAAACGTACACAAACCTGCATTTCGCCGAAGAAATGCACCATATCAGCGGTGCTGAGAACTCTCCAGAAGAGGATGCAAATGCCCGCACTCTAGTCTTGATCACCAAATCACTGTAAAATGTAGTCTTGCTAATGAAATAAAAAGTTTGCTTATTTGCTGATCAATATATAGCCTATAGGTCTGCACTTATCTTTCTTATTAGTGCTGAATGACTAAAACTGTCACAAAAAAAAAACATTGATCAGTGCTTTTTACTTTTTAAGTACTTTAAAAATTAATTACATTTGTACTTTTAAGGTTCATTTGAAAATTAATAGGCCTAATTATAATTTTACTGAAGTCATATTTTATTGGGGTATCCGTACTTTTACTCAAGTTCTTGATTTGTGTACTTCATCCACCACTCCACTAAAAAACCTGGATTATTGTAGTACCGGTAACTACTGTATATAACTGTTCATTAGTAGTTACTTCAAAGTTATTTTTCTTGAACCTTAATTAGTAGATAATTAATAGTAGTTCTTCAGGATATATGACATAATTCATTAGTTATTAATTAACTTACTGATACTTAACACAATCATAAAATTCTATTACATACTGATTAGTTAACACATCTTCCTTAGTAGTTAACAGTAGTGAAGAAGTAGTTAATGAAGAATTACCTATTAGTTCTTCAATAATTCCTTATTAGTTATGCAGTAAGTAAGATACAGTATTCTAAAGTGTTACCAAAATATCTACTTACACTATTTACACTGATTAGTTAAAGCAAAACCAAAGCAAAAAGTATCGGCAGATGTGGAACACACCTACAAATAAACATTTATTTATCCTCTATATCAGAAATGATGTCGCTTCGAAGGTTGCACAGGGCTGAACAAATTCTTAGAATTTGATCAGTTTTAGGGGTGAGGTTAATTGGAACGGTTTGAGAGAGGACTTTGAAGTTATGACCCGCTCAACGTGGACACATACATTGGCGATTCTGGCCGTAGTAATGGCTGTAGGACTCACCTCTCGAGTCAAGGTTGCGTGGCTTTTGAAGGGGTGTCTCTGAACAGTCGATCCACATGTTGTTAGGGCTGCATGATATTGAAGAAAAATGCGATATGCGATAACTCATTAAACAATGCAATATTCGATATGCGAAACGATAATGCTTAAAGTGTATAAAATGAACTTAAATTAGATTTAAAATTATATAACCTACATACGTGTTTCACATTCTTTTTGTGACAAGAAAACATCCCTTCAACTTGTGAAAGTGAACAGCAGTGTTTTACTGTAGCATAAGAAGTGTTATTTTAACATCAGTGTAAACCACAGGGTTTAGGGTTTCAGGTTATCCTACATTAGGTTTATTTAACAACAGAAACTGAATAATCAAATTTAAAAATAAAACACTGCTTAGTTTTCACAGTATAAATTAAATATATATACTGATTCTTATTAAAGCTAAAAAAGTTATGCATATTGCGATATTTTGATATATTGTGCAGCCCTACATGTTGTGTTTGGAAATTGCTCTCTGAAACATTGAGGCGTTGTTGCCTGGACTGTCTCCCTGGGAAGCAATGGTATGTAACACCTCATCTTCTCCTCCATGATGTCAAGCCAACGCGAAATCACCTTGCTTACAATGGACTGAGAAACACCAAACCTTTCAGCAAGATCACCCTGCAATAAATTAAGACGCAGAACCAATTATTGTATATTTTGAAGATGTAAATCTTATCTTTGATCTTTTGATAAACCTTGCACTCTTCTCAACACTGTTATGCAGTTCAGTGAGAATATTAGGAACTGGAATACATGAAAGTAATGTTCTTTAAGTGTTACAAGCGACTGACCAAAAAAAGTGTGATGGCAAGGGCTGTCACATACAGCACAGTACTAAAGACACTTTCTGACCAAGTGCATTTCTAATGTTCTTACTCTAATGTATGGGTAGTTAAAGATTAGACATGAAACTTATGGCGGTCCATGCAGAGGAAAAGAAGGACATTTGAGCAGAGCTGATCACTGATCAGACCAGAAGAAGCTGAAACACAAGTCTTTGCAGCCTAACATTGTCAGGCTGTCCTGTCAGCCAGGTAAAGGAAGTGGAGATGCATCTGACCATTTCCACACGTGGTCCCACACGGGCCCCTAAGGGGTTTGCTGTGGCCCACAACTGGCCCCAATGGGGGCCCACTCTACTTAGCATTTGTAGAATTATTAGAAAGAATAATATTATCACATGGAATAGATGTTGATGCCATTGAAATTCTGCAGCAGAGCGATGACATCTCAGATCATTATCTAGTCTCGTGTAAACTTCATTTAGCCAAGGCTGCAAAACCGACTCCGTGTTATAAATATGTTAGACCTATCACTTCTGCCACTAAAGATTGCTTTATTAATAATCTTCCTGGGCTGAGTTTCCCGATAACGTTGTCTCTTAGCGCGCTACAAAGCAAAGGTATAACTTAACTGAATCATACCATTGTATACCATTGCTAGGCGTGTTCCCCGAACCATACCTTAGGAAGCTGCTTTAGATATACCTTCTTACGTGTGACGTTACCCGGTGCTGTCCGTGGCGAAGGTGCTGAATTGGTTGATATCGATGGCTCGAGAATCAATTTTTCTCTCGTGCAGCGGCTGCCTCACTGAGTTATGCGAGAAAGCGGTGTTCTTTATAAAAGAAGCACTTTAGAAATAGTTGAAATTGCATTTATTAGGACTCATGGTGTACGAAAGCCCAACAATGCCCCCTGGAGGTATCTTTATGTATGTGACTTTGTTGGTGCTTGCACGGGCATGGACAAGTCAGGGCATGTCTGAACTAGTAACAGAGGGCAGTCCATATACATAGGTGGAGAGACTGACTTGCTTTCTTACACAAAGCGGACTTTTGCATGTTTGTTGTTCCCGTGAGTGATTGATTAAGAAGTAAGTTATCTGTTTTACATTCTATGCTGTTCAAACTTTAATATTCTGTGTATTCAGTTACTGTAATCTGCGCAATGTACTAGTTCAACTAGTAATTTGAATAATTATATTTCTGTGTGAATTGCATGCTATCTAAATTCATGTAAAGTCATATTGAAACTAGTTTGATACTGTTCAGTGGTTTATGTTCTGCAGTATATTTCAGATATGTAAGCAAATCATTTATGCTATATATTTAGATTCGAAATAATTGAATACACTTTACCAGAGTAATGATAACCTGATTTACTACTACTTCTGTTTTGTATAGTGACTCTTCTTTATGCTATCGGTAATACTGTTTATACTAGCAAACTTATATTGTATTTTGTTTTCTCTGTTCATTGTAGACCACATATACCTATGGGCAAATGCCTGTAATACTTCATACATGCTGAAATAGTCCAAATAAAACCCTTCTGCTGGGACAATCTCTCTCTTGCTCCAGTTTCTCTAACCGGAAACTCCCACCACCATTTCTACTAGTGCCTAACGAACCCTTTGAGCGTCCCATACGCTCGTATATGGTCCTTCGAGCCGGATGTACTTCAGTAGAAATGGATCCTGATACTGCCAGCACAGCAGATCTCGCGGTCAGACCCCGCACACAAAGAGAGCGACATCTCCCAGCCCATCTTGAAGATTATGAAGTCCAGCTCCCTGCACACCTGCACTCAGCTCCAACCCCAGCTGACGCCTCTTCACAGAGACATTCTAGACATTCATCTAAGTCCATTTCCTCTGGTACAGCCTCCAACACTACATCCAGATCACGCCACAGTACATCAAGTAGATCACCAAGACACGCTCTCTCTGACGTCCAAGCTGCATTGCTAGAAGAGAGATTAAAGGCTCTTGAACTAGAGGAACTACAACGCCAGATCGAAGAGGACACTACAG
The DNA here is from genome assembly GCF_964197995.2 of Scardinius erythrophthalmus. Lineage (NCBI taxonomy): Eukaryota > Metazoa > Chordata > Actinopteri > Cypriniformes > Leuciscidae > Scardinius > Scardinius erythrophthalmus. The sequence continues at coordinate 23,789,309 of NC_138224.1, read as the reverse complement.
CAGATAAAGAATGTCAGAGACTTGATGACCAAGCTAGAGAAGCACTCAAAGCCAGAGAAGCCTTGGCTAAACAAATTGCGACACGACGGCGTCTCAAGAAAGTACAAAAGGAGCTTGAGGTTGCTAAGCTAGTCACCTCACTCCTTAAACAGGACACCCATGATGGTAGCAAATCTGGATCACAATCTAGCATCACCAGTAACTCACCTGAAGCACTACCTGAAGCAAGCCCACTTCAACAGAGAGCTGCTACTAGTGATATTTTCATAACATCTGACCAGCAAATACAGGGAAATTCCACGCCACAACCTGTCTTTATTACTTCTGAGGCATCAGTATTGCCTCCTCCAGCACCACATGTGTTACCAACCACAGCCTTAGCAACTGAAGCTTCCTTCAGTGCCCCAGACTTTACTCCTGATGTGCGCCATCCTAACGTAGTGACATGGTCATCACCCCCTCTTGCAGCAGCTCAGCCCACTTCAGAGTCTAGAACTGCTCTCACTTTTCCTGCACCTATTTACCCAGCTGCAGTTACAGTGCAGCCAACCCCTCCTGTCACCACTGTAACCTACCATCAAATACCGGCTGTCAGTGTGCCTCCCTCAGTAGCTTCACCTCTGAACCCTTTAACCTTAGGGGCTTCAGTACATCCTCAGCCATACCAAGTACTGTATCCTCACTCTCAAATGGCATTCCCAGCCACTCACCCAGTTCCATCTCATGCCCTTCCAGCTCAGACAACAATGTATATCCCTCAAGCCCAGCCGCCAGGAATAGAGATGTTAGCTGCTTCTGCCTATGGTGTCCCAAAACCTGTCATACCGACCTTTGAATCTGGACGTGAAAGTGACTTTGCACTGCTCAAATGGCACTGGACAACCTAATGAACAACCAACAACACTTAAGTGAACAGTACAAGTATCAAGTGCTTTTAGGTCACTTAAAGCTTCCCAGTGCTCTCCAGCTTGCAAAGGCATACATGCACGATCCCCGGCCATACACAGCTGCATTACAAGCACTGCAAGATAAATATGGTCAACCACGCCAACTAGTCCAGTGTGAGATAGGTGCCATACTAAATGCTCCTGCTCTAAAGTTTGGAGATGCTGAAGCTTTTGACGATTTCGCCTTATCTATCCATTCTTTTGTAGGGATGCTCAGGACTTTAGAAGGCCCGAATGGCTATGAGTTAAGATGTGGATCTCATGTTGATCGCCTTCTGAGCAAAATGCCACTGTCATACCGTAACAGTTTTGTGGAGTACTGCTTTAGCCAAGGCATTCTCCAGACTGGCACCGACCGCACCTACACCCTATCTGATTTCTCTGCATGGCTGCAGCTAAAGTCTCAGGCTAAGCGCATTTCAAACAGAGCAGCAGCGCTTTATCAAAGTGAGGTACCCAGGACACCTAAGAAGGATCCACGCACACCTTATCGTTCTAAGGACAGATCCACCTCAATCCTTTACTCCACTAACAGTACCTCACCTGTTCAAGGACAAGCAGGAATCAAGACACCCAAGTTTCAACCGTACTGTCCATATTGCAACAATAAGGACCATTTCCTGAACTCTTGCTCTAAATTTAAGCTACTAACCACAGAGCAAATACTGAAGTGGATAACGGATGGAAAGCGTTGTTGGAAATGTGGAAGGACACATGCTCCAGACAACTGCACTCTGAAGCGAGGGTGCAAGACCTGTAAAGAGCTGCACCTTACCATTCTTCATGAAGCAGTACTGCAGACACAAAAGAGTGTTCTTCTGGTCAATGTTCCCCCTTCAAAGGTATACTTAGATCGTCCGAACCGATCTCCAAAGGTGATGCTTAAGGTAGTTAAGCTCCTACTTCATAACGGAGATAAAGCCGTGGAGCAGTTAAACCTCACCAAAGTGCCTGAAACTCTCACGTTACGTACAATACGTCAGGATGTACTTCAATTAAATGGAGCATCTGTTTCCCTCTCTGTGTCACCTCTAAACAGACCGACTAAGAAGTTTCAGATTAATCATGTCTTCACTGCAGCGAATCTGAGACTGTCGGAACATTCTTATCCAGTAGCTGCTCTTCAACGCAAATATGCCCATATCCGGTCCTTACCATTGCCACAGATTGAGCGAGCACAACCCTTGCTACTCATTGGGTCAGACATGCCTCACTTACTTGTACCAGTTCAACCCATACGAATGGGACCTCCTAATGCCCCAATAACTGTTCACACCAGACTTGGTTGGACTCTGCAAGGCCCTGTGGGGTACAGCCAAACTGCTCCCTGTGATCAACAATGTCTGAACATCTCTATAGATGCTCAGGATGCTGAGTTACTCAAGAACGTTGAGCGTCTCTGGCAGATTGACACCCTGCCCTACATTAATGAAACAGCAGCTACTCGTTCTAAACAGGACCAGCATGCTCTGACAGTACTCCAAACATGCACTTCTAGGATAGAGGTGGACGGCATTCTACGATATGCCACTCCTTTGCTCAGACGACCAAATACTGTCACCCTTAACCCCCTGAGGTCGGCTATCGCGCCGGCGTGATAGGCTCGTTTTTTTCCCTATCAGTGAAAAAAAAAAATAAAAAAAAAATATTACTTTTTATTAGGGCTGTCAAATTTAGCGCGTTAATAACGCGTTAACGCAAAATCATATTAACGGCACTAATTTTTTTAACGGACGATTAACGCAGCGCGTATTTTCTGTTTGACCCGTGGCCCAAAACCTAGTTGGAGAAATGCAGATACACAGTGTTGGCAACTTAGCCACATTGCAGACCCCTTTAGCGATTTTTTTCCCTTCAACAAAGCGCCCAAACCTTATTTAGTTTCTGAGAATATACCGGTACTGCCGGTACTGCTCTCCCAGCACGCGCGCGCGCCTCTCTCTCTCTCGCTCTCTCTCTCTCTCTCTCTCTGCGTCTCACGCGGAGGAGCAGCGCTTTAATTCAGTTAAACACAGATATTATGTTGCTTCTCTAATTTTACAAATATAGCCGAAATCAGAGCACGGATATTGTCTTTAGCTTATGTGTATTTGATTTCACCAGACGACGGCTCGATTATCAGAATTTTTGTGCAGATTAACGTCTTGGAAGGGAGAGCTGGTTATGTTTATTTGGTCGCGTTTCAGTCACCATTTCAAATTCATTCCGTTGTTTGACAACAGAAACAGTAAAATATACGTTTTATTGAGAATGTATTGAGAATTTAGCTTCATCAAAATGGGCACAGAGAGAGACAAACTACAATGTAATAATAAATGCTAAATGTACATTTAGCATTTTCAGAAGAGCTGCCCTATCATGCAAAAATCTAAACATGTTTGTGTTAGTAAATTGCTCAGTGCAAAGAAAGAGAAGTAATGGGAACCTGGTATTTCTTTGTTCTTTCTACATGTGTCTAATAGACATGAACAAGTTCTTTGAAAAACATCTATGACCTTTGAAACATGTCTCGTCTTCATGCTATATTGACTATGGTTTCAATAATAAACATACATTTGCATAAAGCATCTATATTTATCAATGCCCACGTTGATTAGAGTATTACAAACTTGAAAAGTAATAATTTAAGGTATATTTAGAACAAATAAAAAATGTGCGATTAAATGCGATTAATCGCGAGTTAACTCATGACAACCATGCGATTAATCGCGATTAAAAATTTTAATCGATTGACAGCCCTACTTTTTATCTTATATGCTTGTGTTATACATCAATCGATCCTGTTAAGTGTGTATTATTTTTGTGTATACTCACAATAAAAACAAAGTGTTGTGCTTTTCGCCAAATAAAGAAAAATAAACATGATGCGAGTTCTGCCTCCTCTCTGTCATTCTGAAACGCGTCCGAAAATGATCTGTAACTCAGCGAATACTTCTCACACAGACACGTGAGATATGTCTTTATAAAGCTGGCATTCTCTTCTTTTAAGTGAAGTAATTAATATAAAAAACAAATGTTTTCAACTCATGTAATCCGTTTGAAAGCAAGGAGAGGTGCGTTTTTTTTCCTTCTCCCTCATTATCTCCTAATGAGCTGAGGCCGCCCCACCCCCGGCGGCTATTCACATGTAAATAGTTTAGGTAATCTCTGCTTCGCACACGCGTGCGAATGCCTTGATCAATGCCTTGAAAACACGAAGTTTCATCAGATCAGATTCACTGATAATTCATCGTGTTTAGAGAGGATGGCTCGTTTCTCCGGCAAAGACGCCCTTCAGATGATTCTGGACAGCGAGGAAGAATTCACCTTTTCCTCAGAGGAAGATTGTAATTCAGACGAAGAACGGCAGCATTTTCAAGAGCGAATTGATCCCGCAGAGGATACAAGTTCAGAGTAAGTTGTTTACTGTTATATAATTCCTTTTCTGATAATATAGAACTTTATATATATTTAATTTCTGAATTTTCAGACTATATTTTCCCTAGTTTTGGCTAGCTTTTGACAACTTACAGGAACGATTGCCTTACAATATCCCTAACATCCGTGGAACTTATATGCTCAAGTGTAAACTTTTTTTTAAATGTGATATTGCTCTTTTAACATATTTGTATATTAAATATATTTCACTCAGTTTTGATTAGCTTATGACACTGATTCATGCTAAAATACTGCATTATGCATAATGTAGATTGTTTGCGAATATCTGCTTATAGGTTATAGCCTATGTGGTTTAGTGCAACTATATTTCAGCCTCCGGTAAAATATGTGATACTGTCTAAATACATTATATTTTTATATAAATGTTCTGGTTTTGGTTGGCCTATGACAGTATTTATCATGCTGCAGATGTTTTTGAATACAGACTGTGTAAATGTTTTAGTGATGTGTCGTTCGCGAACGATCCGTTGCGTGCTTCACTAAATGCGTGCGGTCTATATGGCCCATCAATGGTCCATAACCATCAATTGCTCATCAGTTTACTTTGAATAATGTATGCTAACAGTTTTATTTTAATTTTATTTTTTTAGGAATGTGTCTGCTTCAAGCTCTCCTTCTCCAGCACCTCGCAGAGGGGCACGCAGGTGTCGTTCAGTTCTCAGTGCGATCGAGAATCATACTGAGTAAGTACATATACGTAATATTTTACAGATGAAATGTAGCCTAATTGTGTTTACATCATAATAATATAAAAGTAGCCTATACCTATTCTTGTGTGAAATGACAAAAACCGTTGTCTTTTTTTTATCCATGGCCATTAGTGATTGATAATGATAATACAAGTTCTTTTATTGTGTTATCAGCATGCTCATGTGTTTTTTTTTTTTTTTCTTTTTTTTTACAGATGTGACATTGAACATGTCCAAGCACCTGTCCCGAAGAGAGCCAAGTCTAACCAGCATGGAAACAACAGGCAGTCCACTCTGGCATGGAAAACAGAGACTGATGTTGACATGGTTCCGCAGACTGTGCAATTCTGTCCTGCACGGGAAATTGGACCACAACTGAGCCCTGTAGACTCACATTCGCCTATGAGTCTATTCAAACAATTTTTTTCAGAAAGTGCTCTGTCAACTCTGTGCCACAACACAAATGCTCACGCTGCCAAGGCAACTGCATTTAATTTAATTTAATTTATTTTGCTCACATTTGATTTGCTTAGAGCAAATTTAGAACATTTAGTTCCTCCACATAGAGGAATTACAATAAAACAGATTGAAAAACAAAACCTTTGAATCTCCTCTTCTTTGTTCAGGCACCTGATGGCCCATTAGCCACTGGAAGAGTGTATGTCACACCCCTGGTCTGAATCTCATTAATATTGATGGGCCATTACCCCTCCCAGGCATAAACCTCTTCTGACAAAAAAACTGTTTTAGAAAGTTCAAATCAATGTACTGTTTTATGAGAACGATAAGGCTGGATAATTTTCACATCATTTTGAAGCTAGAACTCAAAGCTACACAATTCATTGGTCAAAAGTCTTATTTACACATATTTAGTACGTGTTTTGTGGTCTTATTTCTGCAACTTTCATTTAAATTTTTTCCAATAACCACGCATAAACATTATTCTCTTAAAAATTCAAACATATACATGCATGTTGATCAGATATTTTGGTAGCCCTGTTTGTGCTATATAGAGTGAATTTACACCTTTGCCATTAATATGTTTATAAATAACTCAAAAAAGCACAAATGTCAGAGCATGTCAGAACACCTCCAGGGCCCGGAAAACAGCTCAGACTCCAGAGGGTTAAAATACAATAAAAAGACTTTGATCAAAAAAAAAACTTTACCCATTTAAACTTGTTTTTATTATTCAGTTTGGGTAAAAGGATATGATAATTTATATATATATATATATATAAAATATATATATTTATATATTTATGAAATATATATATATATTTATTTATTTATTTATTTCTGTGTGTTGTAAAGTGTTAGAAAAAAAAGAAATCGTAATCGGCTAAAATTGGTATCGGCAGGTCAAACTCAATGAAAAATCGGAAATCGGAATCGTCCTAGAAAATTGTAATCGGTGCATCTGAGTTATAAATACTATTAAATTGTCTTTCTAAATCTAAAACAAATTTCAAGAGAAATATTTAAATTTCTGTACTATTTCTGTGTAAGCCATTATGAAAATGTAAAATGTTTGTGTATTTATATGAGTGTGTGTGTATGTGTGTGTGTGTGTGTGTTTGTTATGTATATAATATGTATATGTATATATATATATATATATATATATATATATATATGGGCTATGTGTGTGTTGTGGCACAGTGATGAACTCGGAAACTTAAAAATTGCACTTTATGACAAAAAGGTTGCCGACCCCTGATGTAGACAATCACATACTGATTCAAGAGATCTTTGAATACTTAATTAACGAAGGACTGGAAAACTGAAGGAGCATTAGCCAGCCCATAAGGCATAACCAAATATTCGTAGTGCCCTCTTGTGGTGAGAAAAGCTGTCACCCTCACGGATTCTAATGAGATTGTAGGCAGACCTGAGGTCCAATTTGGTGAAATACTGGGCCTCCCGTAATAGCTCCAGAGAAGATTCTTAACAGTGATTGCGTTGAGTGCTCGATAGTCAATACAAGGTCTTAAGCTACCGTCTTTCTTGTCAACAGAAAAACCCAGATGCTGCGGGAGAGGTGGATGGTCTAATAAATCCATAAGATAAGGCTTCTTCAATATATACTTCCATGGCCTTGGTTTCAGGAATGGACAATGGGTAAACACGGCTTTTAGGTGGAGAGGTGTTAGGAAGGAGGTCGATTACACAGTCCGAGGGGCGATGAGGTGGCAACTTGGTGGCCCTGTCTTTACAAAATACCTCAGCCAAGTCAGCATACTCATTGGGGACCTTATCTGGTAATGGAAAAGGATTCTTGGCTAGATGGGTAGTGCAGACTGTAAGTTTGGTGTTCCAGACAGTGAGCGTGACAATGAGGTGACCAACGGACCAATTCCTTTTACTTCCTTGAAAATTGTGGGTTGTGAGAAGATAACCAAGGATATCCAAGGATGACTGGGTTTCGTGGTGATAATATGACATAGAAAGTGATTTCTTCAGTGTGAAGCAGGTCAACTCTGAGTTTTATGGGAATGTTTGATGAGTGATAAGACCTTTACCGATGGGACCATCATCAACGGCAGTAACAGCAATAGGTGATTCACATTTAGTCGTCGGAATGTTCAACTGCTTCACTAAATCTTGATGAATCACATTAGCAGCTTCTCCAGAATCTATTAACGCTGAGAAATGATGGTCTTGATTAGCAACTGACAAAATGATGGGAAGTGACAAGCATAGACTGATTTGCAAAGTATTAAACATGTGACTCACTCGATAATTTGGAGAGGGGTTGGCCACGGGTTTAACAGGACAGTTGGAACAACGATGACCTGATTCACCACAGTAGAAGCAGAGTTGATTGAGTAATCTTCTTCTCCGTTCATCAGGTGGTAAGTGAGTTTGTCCTATTTGCATGGCTTCAGTAGGACTAGACTGACATGGTATTTGAGCAGTAGTAACAGGCACAAAATAAGCTGACTTGGGACTTGGTTGTGTTCGTAAGAGATTGTCAATCTTGATAGCAAGGGTAACAAACTGCGAGAAGTCAAGGGAGTCATCTTTGCAAAGCAATTCTGCTTGTAATTTAGCAGACAGACTTGAACGAAAAATGTGCTTCAAAGCAACATCATTAAACCCACTTTGGGCTGCAAGGGTGCGAAACTGGATAGCATAGTCAGAAGCAGATCTGTTGCCTTGACGTAGCTGAGTTAGTTGAGAAGCTGCGTCCATGCCCCCAGCAGGATATTGGAAGACATCACGAATCAATTGAGTGAAATAATCGTATGACTGTTTGATACGAGTGTCGTGATCCCAAACAGCTGTGGCCCACTCTAAGGCCTTCCCGGTTATCAAAGTCATGATAAAGGAACACTTGGTATGGTCTTGGATAAACTTTTCAGTTTGATTGGAAAAATAAATAGAACACTGTCGTAGGAAACCAGTACAGTTGTCAGGAGAGCCATCAAACTTCGGGTAAAGCGAATCTTACCGGGTCAGGACGTGGGGCAGGAAGAGAATGAATATACTGTGTCAGATGCTCGTTTGAGGCTTGCAGTGTCCTTAACTGGTGTTGAAAACCATTGAGCAGATCCTTTTGATACTCAATGGTAACCAGGAGTTGAGAGACTTCCGCTGGATTCGCGCCAGGCGAAGTATTCTGTAAACAATAGTCACAACTCATAGTCAGGTCACAGGCCTTGGTCGAAGCACAGGTAAAACAATCCAATAGCAGACAAATCCAAAAAACAGCAATCCAAAAGCATGAGTCAAAAGGCAAAACAATGGTCATAACTGTAGTCAACAAAAAGAGAATGGTAGAACGCTTAGTAAGGCAGAGAACTGGCAATACTTCGCAATAAGGCAGTGATAGCACATGGCTTAAATACAGGGTGACAGGAAATGACAAGACAGGAAATGATGTGGCAGGAACAGGAAGTAACAGAGTTCAATATTCAGGTGATGGCTCCCTCCCTCAGGTGATGGCTCCCTTTTTTTTTCATTAAAGACGCTGTGATTTATTTCAAAGTGACGAAGCCTTCTTTATATTAATTGATAGCATCCAAATATGGAAACTTTGGACCAAATGAGAGATGCACGAACCCAAGGTCCGTACAGTTTCAGTTTCGATTCAAATAAATTCGCTTAGGCTTGGTATTTAAAATAGGCTAAATGTTGTTTGTAATAAAGGGCACAATAGGCTATTTTTATAGGCTACTATATGTAAGCTATATTTTTTATTATGCAATATGTTTGAAAACATTTTATTGCAAATAACATACACAGATAAAAAAGTAAGAACAATATATTTATTTACGCACACATTTGTATACACATCTGGGTGTTCTTCATGGGGCTTGCACAATGCCTGAAACTAAGGCAGCCAGTCTGTCCCTTGTAGCATTCCCAGAGGTTTTGTTGTATGCCATGGATTCAATGGGAGGTTGGAAGTCAGAATTGTCCCTTGAAATGTCGTCATCTGGCTTGAGCATGTCCCCGTTGTCCAAACACACATTGTGCAAAAAGGCACAGGAAGCAATGTGGGGTGCAAATGTTGGTATGACTTCCAAGGCTCTAAAAAGTGTAGACCTCCATCTTGTTTTCATGATACCAAAAGCCCTTTCAATTATGCTGTGCGCCCTTGACTGGTAGTAATTGAAGCGCCCCTGGACTTGTCCAATCACTGGCTATTTGTAGGGTGTGATCAAGCAGAGTGTGGTGTCTAAACAGGGATAGGGGCTATCCCTGTTTAGACACCCTACTCTGCTTGATCACATTACCCAGAAAAATGTACCCTGTAGGGGGATACCGTTGTGCCCTATAAAATGAACTGTTTTTCAGTGTTCATGTGTTGTGAACTGACCCTGGTTAGCCAATAAATACATCTAGGAATCGTCCGCTGGAATCACATATTGCTTGCATGTTGATGGAATAAAAGTCCTTCAACCGCCATCAACTGCACCAACAACGTTGTTAAATGCAGGGGTTCTTGATAGTTGGACAAATCCTCCACTGCCTGCAGCTTCTCTGCTTGTGGGAAGGAGATGGCTTTCCTCAGGTTTACCCATACGTTTTGTTGCTTTTGGCACATTGAAAACACTGGACACTACCCGATATGATAGTCCATGAGCCAGCCAGTAAACATAGATTAAAGTTTCCAGCTGATAACCCCAGCCATGGTCCTGTTCTCTTTGCCTCTGCAAAGCATTCATTGCTCTTCTGCTCATGCAAAAATCCTGCTTCAGCTCAGCCTGTTTTATACTTCTGCGTCGAACTCACGCCGCAGCTACGTCGTAGGCTGTGTGTAGCGCGCGTACCCTTCGGCATACCCTGACGTGCACCTCTCCAAAAATGTAACAACGTGTCAACTCTACACGGACGCAAGCGCTGTGATTGGTCTGCTAGAACCCCTCCCTCGGGTTTCACATGCTCTCTCTGCAAGTGTAATTGCGCGTCAACGCGGACAACGACGCAAAAATATAAATGAAAACCAAGGGAAAAAAACTTAGAGGCTTCGGCGTAGGTCCGATGCAGAAGTATAAAACAGGCTTAATTCCACATCAAACCACAACCGCAAGATGGGCACATTATGGTTTAACCTGCAGTACGTTACTGGATGACCAGCCTGAAAAAAGAATTCACATCATTACTCTGAATTGGAAACACTTTTACTACATTGGGGGACATCTCCTCTCCCCCAAACAAAGCACACAAGCTATGGTGCAAACAAGAGGCTATCATGTACGACTGAGTAACTTCAAAAGGTTATTCAGTCGTATAAATCCTGTAAATATTGCTGCTGGAAGAGGTGCTAGTGAGGCCAGCAGGGGGTGTTCACCCTGTGGTCTGTGTGAGTCCTACCACCCCAGTATAATGACAGGGACACTATACTGTCAAAAGAGCACCGTCCTCACATCGTCCACTGAATTGGCTCTATCACTCTCTCTCCTCTCCACCTACAGCTGGTTTGTGGTGAACGCACTGGTGTTGTTGTACTGTGGCTGCCGTCGCATCATCCAAGTGGATGCTGCACACTGGTGGTGGTTGAGGAGAGATCCCCTGATATGATTGTAAAGCGCTTTGGGTGTACAGTAGTACATATGAAAGCGCTATATAAATGCCTCATTCATTAATTCATTTACGATTATAGTAGCTTATCTGGATATAAAATGTATTTATCTAAATCTATGGCCCTCCCTTTCAATATCTCTACCTCGATTGACCTTTCATCTATTTCACCTTTCAAAATAACTGATCAAAATTTTCAAAACTTTCAAAATAATTTGAAAAGAGTTTGGAAAAATGATTTAGGTCATGAAATTGATAATGCTGATTGGTCTGCCGTATTTTAAGTGTACTTCATTTAAATGTAAAAGAAAAAAATGCAAGGGAACATTTCTTCACTGCTTTTGGTACTGTGATAAAATCATCCCTTTCTGGACCAAAATACATAACTTACAAGATCTCCTTAAATTGCAATTTTGTTTCTCTTTGGAATTTTATCTGTTATCTATCGGAGTGGAGACAATGTTAAACTCTGTAAGGCCTGCCCAATCGGTCCAACGACAGTTAAGCAGGTTAAGCCTTACTGTCTTTTCCACGTGGCAAAGCAATTTGATTCTAATTAAGCTTTTATCTGACTCCATTTTATCACGACCTTGAATTTAGGTTAGAATGCCAATTTGTTATGGTCATTTATATTATAGTTTAGCAGCACATTTGATTATTCTTGAACTCTTTACTTATATTTTACCCATTCATATTAGGAAGCTATGTCGCTCTGAGGTCCTCACGCCTACTGTTTAACATGGGTCTAACGATCACAAACTCACCAGCTTCGGTCACTAAACAGAGGTAATTGGCTATATCTCAGATGGTTGCATTCACGCTTACACAATCAAAGATATTTTGTTTAGCCCCCCATTGGTTTGTATACACTTGGATTTAAATTAAAGTAACGTTTACTTCAGACAGAAGTATGGCCACTACCACAGATATAAGTCAACCAACATTACTTTGGATACATAGCTTTGGATTGGCTATGCCGTGGCTTCCCACGTACACTTATCTAAAGTAATATTAAATTAAAACAGAGGTTGGTCAAGCAGCATTTTACTGTCCTAAACGGAAATTTCTTCTTGTCTTTACAAAACCAAGTACACTTGAATTAGTGCCAAATATTAGTCGTCACTAATCTGACGCAAATTTTCGTTAACATACGAATTTGTTTTATCTACTTTGGAAAACAATTTCAAAGTCAGAATAAAATTAAAATGTTTACAATTTTATTATGTCAGGTAAATGTATCATGCCAATTTCATAATCAGTTCAAAGACAATCAATAAAATAACATCAAACATCAGTAAAAGATGAAAACCCGACATTTCGAAAAATACATAATGCTGAAGTCTTTGAGGACCTTCAACATTATGGGCTGATCTGAGTTACAGAAGCCGGTAGCACCGAGCCTCTTGTGCTCTTTCTTTAAATACACAGACCGACACAGAAACTTATTTCTCATGGAAACATTTGCTAACAAAGGGAATTTGCATTCAGAGTTTACACCTTTTGAGGACAGGATGCCGTTTGCCTGGAAGACACACCCTCCTCTGTAAGCAAGATATTTCTAAACTCTTAAAAACTGTATTACCTTTTGGTTTACTTCTGTGGAGAATGAGACCTTTGTACCAGTCGCACTGAGACGTTTCAAATGATACCAGACATGTATAATGTTGTATGATAATTGTTCACATTAAACCATGTAGATTTTTGGGTGAATTTTGGTGATATCAGCATGAGAGAGAATGGGGGAAGAGGGAAAGAGACGTAGATTAGGATGATACTCAGGTGAGACTTGTGTCTCAAATGGTGATGCTAATTTCACAAGAGAGGGTTCAAATGTTAATTTCCTTTGTTTTCTCAGCCCTCTGAGAAGTGCGGGACTTATGACCTGTAGCCATAATAGCCAATGCTCTCGGCTAATGCCGATTCGTTGGACATTTTGAACGACAGTAGTTGACAGAGTGATGACATGACATTCAGTCAAAGTGAGCCCCCTCGTGGCTGGCAATTATGGCTACAGGTCATAAGTCCCGCTCTTTTCATAAAAGTGACACTAGCCTACTCTTCAAATACAGTTTCTCCAAACGTGTTTATTATTTTAGGTAGTTATTATCACGATAATCCATGTCCAAGAGTCAATTTCCTAGGATGAGATATTTTTTATTCATTTTTTGACACTATAAACCATGCTATAACACACACTGACCTCCTCAAGCTTTTATTTTGGCACTTCCGATTACCGGCATTTTGAATTTGCATATTAGCTAAATATTTAGTTTCACCCGAAACATTTAGATTCAACATTTAGATTTAACATTTAGGTGTAACATTTAATATTTAGATTTAACTATTTAAAATATCCCTAAGTTGACAAATATTGTTGTAAATGTGCTAAAAAGTGACCTTCAAAAATTCATACCAGTTTTTTAAACATTGTTTGAAGCTAAATGTGACAAAATGTTGCTGTTATTTTCAGCGTGAGCCGCTTTACAAACGGCGCCCTATAGTTCTGTATTGTGAATAAGTCACAACTAACTCAGCCGTGACATATTCAGCCAATTAAACTCTAAACAAATATTTCTTTGTTTGTATACCTTATTACACAACTTTTGAGTTAATCAGCCAGGACACAAATAATAATAGGCATTTTGTGATTGATACATGCCAATAACCTTCTTTGGTTTGGTGATTAAAAATAACTATTTGCTTCCCCTTGATGAAATTAAATTGTATTTTTTTGTGTGTACAAGTAAAGCTCTTGAACAACAGAAAATAACTATAGTAAGAAACCAAATGGTAACAGTTTATCTTAAGGTGGAGTTACAAATTACATGTACTTACTATAATAATAATAACAGTAAATGATGCATAGTTACAAGTAACTAACCCTATCCTTAACCCTATATAAGTTCATGTAGTTATTATTTCATATTTAATTTGTACAATTGCACAGTAACATCACCTTAAAATAGTGTAATCAAATAGACAACTAAAAAATTCTTTTTTATTTTTGAGAGAACTATAATTGAAAAGTAAATTGAATGCATCTTTCTTTTCACTTTTCTTACTGTACATCAACAAAATGAAAATTTGATGGGCCATATTTCAGATATTTATTGTGCCTATATTACACACTGCATTGTTATAATACATTTTTAGTATGTTTTTTTTAGCTTGTTTTCCAAATGCTTAAAACAATTAAAATATACAGTATAATTATTGCAATTGAACCAGATATTTCACGCTCTAGAAAAGTGCATGTCACCATCCAGTCTTTAGAGGAAAAACAAGGAAGATTCTTTCAGGAAGTTGGTTCTTTAGTCGCATTACTGTCCGTTTCAGCATTTACAGGACTGGATCCTGCAGGAGAGCTCAAGTTCTCTGGCTTCTCCTCAATGTCTTTAGTGTGCGGTTCCTCCTGAGGGAGATCTTCACCAGAGGGTCTCGCAGCCTCCTCTACTGGGGAAGTGTCTTGTGGAGGCGTCTTAGATATGGGGCTTGATTCATCAGGACACAAAGAAGCAATGCTCTCCTCCTTCACGCCAGGAAACGTTCGGTCTGGATACAAGAGCTTCAACAGTTCCTCAAAGTAACTCTCCAGATTAGCACCCACACTGGCCATTTCAGTGTCTTCCTACAAACAGCGTGAATACACAACATTAGATGTCATGTGCGTGTTCTTCAATTAGAGGCACTTTTGATTATTTGATTATTTGTAATCTTAAAAACGTTTACTACGTTAGAGCATTTATCACTTATTTGATCAAAGCCGAGATTAACATTCAAGCGGGTTTTGGTTAAAAACAGCTCAACACTCATCACTTATCTATTAACAATGGCTTTCATTCCATATATATATATCAGATGACAGTCATATTCATGTCCAATTTTAACCATAAAAAAACAGAGATTTTAGATGCCTTTCCGGATACAGGCTTTCTTATTTCTTAGGCTTTATCAGGGTTAAAGGAGAACTCCGGTCAATTTTAACACTGAGCTCATTTTTTTGTACATTTCGAGTGCTGTCAATACAGAGAACAACGACAAAAATCGGTGTTGCCTACACCGAGTTATTCTATTTTTAAAATTTGCACCCTGTTGACTTCAATGGGGCAAGTACTAAACCTGCTTTTAGCCTCTTAACATCCTTGATGTGTCATTACAAGTGCACAGAAAATGTGAGTGATTCCTTCAGAGTGAACTCGAGTGAATCTGACTGCAGTAGATGTGAAAGATATGTATAAAAATGATGTTATTTAAGCCAGCGCAAATACCTGTGTTTACATCCTCAGGGGTTAAAGTGAAAAAAAATCCTGAGCCTGAACATTTTTTGGGAGGCGCGGGTGGGGGTGGGGGGGGGCTTCATTGGCACCATTTATTTTCAAGCATGTTAATGGCATATTTTTATGAATAAAGACCAGTATCACTGATATAGCTACTTATGTCTCTTTGTCCAAAATTTGAAACATTTATTAAGCTTAAAAAAATATAACAACTTTTAATTTAAGTAAACTTAAAACAATCATCACTTAAACTCATAATAAATGTAATATTTACCTGTACCGTACCTGTCTAACCAATGTGAATTATATAGAAATTGAATACGTTTATAAAACAGTCCGCACTGCATTAATTATAAATGAAAAATAGATTAATCCTTAAGCGTTTGGCAGTTAGTAATTTTCTCTGTTCCCATTGTTCTTTGGTTAACTTTACTAACAGAGAGAATTGCTGTCACTTACCCGCCGCTGCTGACAGGATCTCACGCATTCTCTACTCTTTACGAACTATTTAAGATTGTATTTAACTAATTTTACTGTTCTTGTGAAGATACTCGACAAAACTGACATTTTGACATAGCCTAAATGTGTGTGTTATGGTTCGTACAAGCGCGAAAGGGAACTCGATGGCGCGCTGTCGACTGCGAATCATAGACTGTAAAAAAATATGGACGTAGTGTCCGTGACGTCACCCGTAGGTTTCTGAAGAGCATTTTTGAAGCCTAAAGTGGGCGGAGCCGGCCGTCGCCATCTTGGCCTTGCGTCACTCCCGGATAACAGAAAATAGACAAACAGGCGGGGCGTGAGTGGAGCTGAGGAGCCTGGCTATCTGAAATCACCTAGCTCGACGTGATCGAGTTAGCTGATGATGTAAAGCCAATTAAACGTTCCTATTTTTGCCCTTCGAAATATTATAATAGTTAAAAGACATGGCTACAAGTGAGACTGTGTATTACTTCGAGAGTGTTTGTGTGTGACAGTGATTTATGTGCATACATGTCCGTCACTCTTTCATGGTCCGTCAGCGCGGCATCACTCAAGTTCGTAGAGAGCTTATTCAGTCCATTTTAGATTCTGATTTTGGCCGTCTCTCAAATGGGTTAAACCATAGATATATTGCCTTTGAAGAGCAAGTAAATGCGCTAGAAAATCCGCGCTCATTCATGTGCATTTATTGCATGGACGGAGAAAGCGCTGACGCCCGCATGATTTCATCTGACGGTACATAAGCATATTATAATCCATCTGTTCCGTGAGAGCAGAACGAACGAGCATGTATTGACGTTTTAAATTTGAAAACCCCCAAAAGCAACGAAATTGTCAGACATCCATTAGTACAGGTTCACGGAGGAAAACAACTGAAATACAGCGCTGGTTGTTGTCTCGAACGATAACGACGAAATCCAAAGACGTGGGCTTTGTACCCAAGTATTAAATTGTATGAAATAATCCCGAAAAAAAGCACAAACACAGCAGAGATGGCAAGTTCAGCAGCTAACATTGCTGAGGTGAAGTGACGGCTAGTAACAGCAGACAAACGGCTAGCACTGACAGCGGCAATCCATCTGTCACTCAAGTGGCCACTGGCCACACCCTTAAATTTAAATATTAATCAACTAAACGGACGGGTTATAAAATAATTCACCCCCCTCACAGTTGTTATGAAGGGCACAATTAGCTGTATAGACCAAAGCCACATAGAGATCCAGGCTGTAAACATATTTTTTTCTGCTGTAAAGTTGGTAATTTTAACATGAGGGAGATACAGATTTGACTCACTTCTGCAGCCAGGCCAAGCGGCCAGTCAATGAATTGCAGTTTAACTCACTTCCGTGTTGGTTTCAAGAGAGAGACGGGGAGGTTGCCGCTTGCTGCGAATGCGATACTGGCACGCGTCTTTCTGTGTGTGTGTGTGTGTGTGTGTGTGTGTTTCAGGAGGACATTCATTCACTGACAGCGCGTTCTCTTTTGTCTTCTCGCGCATTGATAGTTTAAAACATTTGCGTGAAGGAGAGCATGATCATATAACCCAAAGGATGACAGAAAGAACAGACGCTGCGATAAATATTTTAACACGGTAGAGCTGGACAAATTAATCGCATGCATTTACGTTGACAGCACGTTAGGCTACTTGTCATACATTGCTGACAGAAAATGTTGCGGTTTAAAGTGGACTCGTTTTCATGGTAGGCCTACATAGAATGTGGTTTTTTTTTGTAAGCTACACAGAATATTTAATTAAATATTCAAATTAAATATTTAGCCAAGTCTGAAGTTACCAAGGAGCAGTGTATGTTAACGTTAGCTCAGTTATCAACAGGTGTAGACAGAAAATATGATTATCCTGACCTGAGCTAATTTACTAAACCAACTCACACCTCTCCTTTCTTTCTTTTCATCCATGATGACATTAAGTCACGTACCATTACCTGTTGTTTCTGGCGTTTCATCGCTGTCTGTGCTGCAACCGCTAAGTTACTCGCTCATTAGAACATTCAGTGAGCTATTTTACACAGGCTCGGTCCTGCTCCTCCGTGTCAATGACGGCGTGCGGTTAAACATCATAACAAACGAATTTTAGTGGGGGTGGGAAGGACAACGGGATTTTGGAAAGTGTCCCCATAGGAAATTACGCCCGTGCAGGACATCATCCAAAGCTTCATGAACTAGCGCTCCTTTCCCCGACAACGCTAACGTGACGTATAAATCTCAATCACACTGTGTTGCCAGGCCCCGCCCTGCTCTGCTTCTGATAGGCTTGTAACGTTAGTAGAGCTGCGTTTCTTTCATATGATTGGTAGGTGAAATCAATTGACTCGAAAATATTGAACCGCATGCAAGATTCAAATTTATTTTTTTTCTTCATCACGGCCGCACGCCGGAGATCCGGCACGGTGCCGGAATATTTTAAGCCCTGCATCCTGTTTTCAGTTGAAGTCCAAAGTAGTCGATTGCCGAGTTCACCCGCATAGGTTTAGTTACCTATGATCACGCGCGTGAACTCGGCAAACGACTACTGCAGGATGTTAAAGCTGCCGTCGGCAACATTTTTTTGATCAAATTCAGTGAAATCGACACTATAATCCAACAGAACAACATAAATAAGGTGGTTTTAGAAAAAAAACCCGAGCTTCTAACTCCACCTGGAGCGTGTTATTTGTTTTGCAAAAATCCACCGCTCCCGTCTCATCGGGTCCAATCAGCGGAGGAGGGGGAGGGGGGTGAGATCTGGCTGTCAATCACAGGTCGTGCACACGCCACAGATCCCCTCTCCCTAACGCAGACGCGCACGTTACAATATCACATGCACACGACACGCCTGAAGTTCGCCTGAAGATTGTATGAAGTGTGATGGCGGAGAGAAAATCTACTAACAAGCTTCCAATTCCTCGGTTATTGCTATCTATGGATAGATTAGCCAGGGCAGCCTACCTCCGAGTCCATGGTGTTGATCGATGCTGAAGAGACGGACGCGTTCACAGAAAATCAGGTACACACGCACTGACGATGGGCGGGTGCTCGTTGGTAGTGGGGGAGGGGCATGGGAGTTGTAAACATTCAAAATTTTGGCTAAGTCCACTCAATCTGCCAGACTTGCCGACTGCAGCTTTAAGAGGCTAAAAGCAGGTTTAAAACTTGCCCCATTGAAGTCAACAGGGTGCAAATTTTAAAAATAGAATAACTCGGTGTAGGCAACACCGATTTTTGTCGTTGTTCTCTGTATTGACAGCACTCCAAATGTACAAAAAAATTAAAATTGACCGGAGTTCTCCTTTAAATTATAAGTAAAATGCACCTGCAATGTTTTGCATTTTGTGACTTTCAGTCAGAGACTATTTTTCCAGTCATATTATGCAGTTGAAGAATTCTTAAATATGGCGTTTCTTAAAAATATCTTGTCTTGTTCTCATGAACCCGATATCATGCATCTTCTCGTGTCATGAGCTAAGAATATCGTCACACCCCTAGTTTTCATCAAGCACAATCCAGTTTCAAGGGGACATATCTTGAAGATAATATGTTAACTTGCAAGTCATCATACCTTGTGGAAAGTTGCACAGTTTTTGAAAATCAACCTGACGTCCGCAACAAAGTCCTCAGTGCTCTTATAACTGCTGTCCCCCAGTTTGCCTCTGATCACAGACAGGTCCATTGGCATCTTTATTATCTCACTGTATTCTGGCATCGACTGCAAATGTGAAGAGTGAACCAGGGTCAGAACAGAAAACAGTCCTTATCATTAAAATGGAAGCTTTGATTCAAACCCTAGTGAGCCTGTCTGTGCCATTTCACCCCAACATCTGAACCTATTCCATTTGATGGAAATTTTATAATATATAATTATATATTTTGGTATGGTGATTATTTGTCATTTTTTATGACAATTAAAAACTCTGATTCCATACACAATGATTTCTTTATTTAATAATTTAATAAAATCAGCATAAATTGAAGGCAGTGGAAAAACACTACCACAATGTATAACAATTTTAAAACTTAATGGAAATCATTAAATTGTACATGAATAAGAATTAATAATTATTTTCTGTATTACAATAGGCTACTGAGATCTTTGACAGTAAAATGTGTTTTATTATCATGAAAATGGTCACAAAACCCCAAAAAACACTAGTTTTCATAAAATAGGCTTAATTTTTATTGTGCTAAATATTTTCTTCTTTGAATTTGTGGTGATCCAGGCATGTACTTTAATTTATTTTGTTTTGTTTTTCCACAGTTTCCTCAATAAAAATCAATCCAATCTAGTTCATGCATGTAGAATGCTATGTGAGATGGATGATCTTACCGACGGAGTTACAGGCTCCTGAAAATCTGTGCTGAGCTCATTGCAATAAAGACGAAGCAGTAGTCGCTCACATTTCTGCATGGACACAAATAAATGCAGCCATTATAAAAGTTAAATGTAAAATAATTTTAAGAACTTTTTTTAAAAATTAAAGCAGAGCTGAATTGAAAGTAGTGCATACTCTTCTATCCACAGGAGTGAAAGCCTCAGAATCCGGATCCTGCTTCACGCTGTTCGATTCTCCGCTAGCATTGACGTTATACTCCATTTCAGGTGAGGTAAGGTCACGGCAGAATGTACAATACCACTCACCACTAAAGATACACATATACATATTTCAATTATGACAACTCTCTGAATTGTTTTAGCGTGTTAAAGGATAAAACAATGTTAATTTATTTGGTCTTGGTGGAATAGATCTGCTGAGCTACTGCTGCTACTTCAGAGCAAGTATGGATATATGTTGCATAAATAGACGTACATAAATCCCATAGCAGATTCTGACAGGTGGAGCTGGGGGTGGTTGAGGGTTTCAGAGGAATTTTGATTGCACAATACAAGATCTTGACCAAAAATTGATACACCTCTTGATGGAAATAAATGTTGTGATGTTATTTCCATCAAGAGGTGCATCAATTTTTGGTCAAGATCTTATATTGGCAATGCAAGAGTCATGCACTCTGTAAAGTCTCCTCCAACACATCCCAAAGACTTTCAATAAATTTAAGGCCTGGACTCAGAGGTGCCGATTCATGTGTGAAAACGATTCTTCATTCTCCCAAACATTCTTTCACAATTTGAGCCTGATAAATCTGGACATTGACATCCTGGAATATGGCCATGATGTTTCTTCATACAAGTTTTTAAAGAAATTAAAAGCTACACTCTCCATCAATTAGAGTAAGAAGAACTGTAGCCAAACATAAAACATGATAAATACACAATAATCACTGCAATAATGATCCAATCATAGACACTCAAGCATTTGCCTTTTTTAATTCATTTAAATCCAAACAGCAACTTTTTTCTTTGGCTGGGCATTGTATATGGTAATGCCTTTTTTGAGACAATACATCAAATAAATTACTTTTCAAATGACAATCCTAGGTCTCATTTGATTATTTTTCATAGACACAAAACAAAAAAACATTCACATAAAAGACTCAATTATAAAATATAGTTTTGTCTTTAAAATCTGATTAGATAAACAACTAGCCAATGTAACAATGTAGCTATCTTAAATGTCCTAATTGAACTAAGGTCTAATCCTGGCTTAATCTAAGCCTTGTCTGTGAAACCAGGCCATTAGATATGAAATCTCTACAGATTAAATTATCTAATCAGTTTAATTTAATAATTTCTTATATTCAGTGGGGGTTGTTTTATCTGCTTTCGATATTTCCGTTACCTTGGAGAAGCAGTCAGAGTGGGGATATGGCAGCTAAGATGGAAGACTTTGGGACATTTGTCACAGCAGAGCAGTTCTCCTCCATTCTGGCACACTGCGCACCAGTCCTCATTGGGGTCTTCATCTGCTTCTGGGGTCTTCTCTGTCTGCTGCTCACCCTGCAGTGGCGTTTGAGACTGAACCCCCGTGCTGTCTGGAAGACTGGCTTTAGCACTAGTGTTTACCTACAGTAGCATTTAAAAAAAAAAAAAAAAGTATTTATATGTATACACACACATACAAACACACACACAGTTGGGAGAACAAGTATTTGATACACTGCCGATTTTGCGGGTTTTCCTATTTACGAAGCATGTAGAGGTCTGTAATTTTTATCCTAGGTACTCTTCAACTGTGAGTGACAGAATCTAAAACAAAAATCCAGAAAATCACAATGTATGATTTTTAAATAATAAATTTGCATTTTATTGCATGACATAAGTATTTGATCACCTACCAACCAGTAAGAATTCCGGCTCTCACAGACCTGTTAGTTTTTCTTTAAGAAGCCCTCCTGTTCTCCACTCATTACCTGTATTAACTGTACCTGTTTAAACTCATTACCTGTATAAAAGACACCTGTCCACACACTCAATTAAACAGACTCCAACCTCTCCACAATGCCAAGACCAGAGAGCTGTTTAAGGACATCAGGGATAAAATTGTAGACCTGCACAAGTCTGGGATGGGCTACAGGACAATAGGCAAGCAGCTTGGTGAGAAGGCAACAACTGTTGGCGCAATTATTAGAAAATGGAAGAAGTTCAAGATGACGGTCAATCTCCCTCAGTCTGGGGAACCATGCAAGATCTCACCTCGTGGGGCATCAATGATCATGAGGAATGTGAGGGATCAGACCAGAACTACACGGCAGGACCTGGTCAATGACCCGAAGAGAGCTGGGACCACAGTCTCAAAGAAAACCATTAGTAACACACTACGCCGTCATGGATTAAAATCCTGCAGCGCAGGCAATGTCCCCCTGCTCAAGCCAGCTCATGTCCAGGCCCGTCTGAAGTTTACCAATGACCATCTGGATCAGTGGTTCTCAACCTCTCCTGCAGGGACCCCCTGACAGGCCATGTTTCTGTTTTAACCCTGAAATGGCACGCCTGATTCAATTAATGAGTATAGGAAGAGTAGGAATTAGTCACTTAATCAATTAGTCAACTACTCATTAAGCCTTTAATTATTTGAATCAGGTGTGCCATTTCAGGGTTAAAACAGAAACATGGCCTGTCAGGGGGTCCCTGCAGGAGAGGTTGAGAACCACTGATCTGGATGATCCAGAGGAGGAATGGGAGAAGGTCATGTGGTCTGATGAGACAAAAATAGAGCTTTTTTTTTTTTTTCAGCATGACAACGACCCGAAACACACAGCCAGGGCAACTAAGGAGTGGCTCCGTAAGAAGCATCTCAAGGTCCTGGAGTGGCCTAGCCAGTCTCCAGACCTGAACCCAATAGAAAATCTTTGGAGGGAGCTGAAAGTCCGTATTGCCCAGCGACAGCCCCGAAACCTGAAGGATCTGGAGAAGGTCTGTATGGAGTAGTGGGCCAGAATCTCTGCTGCAGTGTGTGCAAACCTGGTCAAGAACTACAGGAAACGTATGATCTCTGTAATTGCAAACAAAGGTTTCTGTACCAAATATTAAGTTCTGCTTTTCTGATGTATCAAATACTTATGTCATGCAATAAAATGCAAATTAATTACTTAAAAATCATACAATGTGATTTTCTGGATTTTTGAAAACCTGCAAAATCGGCAGTGTATCAAATACTTGTTCTCCCCACTGTGTGTGTGTGTGTGTGTGTGTGTATGTGTGTATGTATATGTATATATATGTGTATATATATATATATATATTAGTCTGACATTCAGATCTCTTTCTTCTCTGATCTGGTGCAGAATGAGTAAAAGCTTACAAAATGAACTTCATCATCCTCTGGTTCATCTTTGATGACGATGACCGGTCCTGGAGACAACCTGCGTCTTCTTTTGGTGGAGGGGTTTGAAGGGCCACTCTGGGGGGCTTCTGCACGTTTCCAGGAGACAGAACTTAAAAAAAAAAAAAAAACAGGACAACAACTAAATGACTAGAAGCACATTTCGTCAAGGAAATAGCAAGGTAGTAAAGGTATTAAAAGAATGGACCTTTTTACAAACTGAGAAAATGTATTTCTGATATTACTATCTAGCAAAGTTTTTTTTTTTTTTTTACATACAGTACCAGTCAAAAGTTTGGAAACATTACTATTTTTAATGTTTTTGAAAGAAGTCTCTTATGCTCATCAAGCCTGCAGTTAAAAAAAAAAAAAAAACAAAAAAAACAGTAATATTATGAAATATTATTACAATTTAAAATAATGGTTCTCTTTTTTTAATATACTTTAAAATGTCATTTATTTTTGTGATGCAAAGCTGAATTTTCATCAGCAAGTACTCCAGTCATTGGTGTCTTATGATCCTTCAGAAATCATTCTAATATGCTGATTTATGATCAATGTTGGAAACAGTTGTGCTGCTTAATATTTTTTTTATAACCTGAGATACTTTTTTCAGGATTATTTGATGAATAAAAAGTTAAAAAGAACTGTATTTATTTAGAATAGAAATCTTTTGTAACAATATACACTACCGTTCAAAAGTTTGGGAACAATAACTTTTTTTTTTAAGAAATTAGTACTTTAATTCAACAAGGATGCGTTAAATTGATAAAAGGTGATGGTAACGATTTATATTGTTAGAAATGTTTTTATTTTGAATAAATGCTGTTTTTATGAATAAATGCTGTTAACGTTTTACTCATCAATGAATCCTGAAAAAAAGTATTCCAAAAAAATATATTAAACAGCACAACTGTTTCCATCATTGATAATAACTGAGTATCAAATCATCATTTAGAATGATTTCTGAAGGATCATAAGACACCAAAGACTGGAGTACTTGCTGATGAAAATTCAGCTTTGCATCACAAAAATAAATTACATTTTAAAATATATTAAAAAAGAGAACCATTATTTTAAATTGTAATAATATTTCATAATATTACTGTTTTTTTTTTTGTTTGTTTGTTTGTTTTTAAACTGCAGGCTTGATGAGCATAAGAGACTTCTTTCAAAAACATTAAAAATAGTAATGTTTCCAAACTTTTGACTGGTACTGTACATACATATACACACACACATATATATAAAGTAATTTAAAACATAAAGGCCTGTTTTCACAGACAGGGCTTAGATTAAGCCAGGATTAGGTATTAGTTCAATTAGGACATTTAATTAGCTTTTATAAACGTGCCTTAGACGAAAAACATTACTATCTTGAGACAAAACAATGGCACTGACATATTTTTGAAGATGTGTCAGTGCAAGTTGGCTTCAGTTAAAACAGCTCAAACATGCATTTTAGGCTGGGACTAGACTTAAACCTTGTCTGTGAAACGAGGGTATTATACCTTAGAGTTAATTAGTTAACGTGAGGGTCTTTCTCTCTTCTGACTGCTGTAATGAATAGGTCTCATTCACTAACAGTGCGTACGCACAAATGTGTGTGTGAAATCTGCATACAAACCTTTTCACACACACACAAAAAAAGATTCAATAACTTTTGTACTAAAATTTGTAAATTATTGTAAATTAACGCTAATTTAGTAACACCTGAAACCACTTTTACACAAAAATCACATGGATGGCCTTCTAAACGCGTTTAAATATATTTAAGATATACATACAGTATACACAGTATATTACACTTTTCAATTAAATTCAATAACTTTTTTTGAATGTGAAATGAAAAAAATACTAATGAAAAAGATAATAAAGTAGGCTATAGTCCTACAAAGTTATTGTTATCAGAGCATGTGAGCATATAGCGGGAAGCAGATCAGTGAACAAGAGGATAGCGTCATTTTACCAGCGTTGCCCAGCACGGCTATACACACCATGTTATAGCACAGAAGGGCTATTGCAAACAGAAACAAGTCTACTACAGAGAAATTTCATGTTGGCACATTTTTTGAGCAGACTTTGTATTTCCAGTGAGCGGTACATGAGTGGAGCGTTTTCTTGGGCCGTGCCCAAGAAAGTCGCTTCAAAGTTGTGCATTTTCGAAATGCGGAGCCGCTCGCAAAGCACTGAACACTGAGGGACGGGGGTGGCATGTATTTCCGGCTCATATTTTCGGCCCTATTTCTCTTTTGGACAAAATACGAAAATTAAATTTTCTGCCGATAATTTTCAGTGGCCAAAATTTCAGTGCATCCCTAGTTTTTATTTCAACAAATAAGTGGGGCAGTGGGTTGGTGGCCAAGTAATATAATCGTTGTACAGCCGAACAGCGTGTAACACCGATAGCACAGAATACTGCAGCAAGCCTAGTCTGTATAAAAGGTGTTTTACTGTGTATAAATTTTCTGTGAAAAGTTCGCCTGTGGGTATAAATGCGAATAATCCACATAATTCTAAGTGAAAGAGACCCAATCTATCTATATTATTTTCCTCTTTTGGAGAGTTCAAGAAATCATTTTATCGTCGTCAATATCACACATCCCTACTACAAGAGTGCTACAGCTGAGCTACAGCAGTGAAAAGAGATGACTGGATATGTACAGTACTAGCAATGGTAGGATATGTCAGGTTTTTATTGGGGTCCGAGATCTGCTTGGTTACCAACATTCTTCCAAATATGTTCCCTTATATTTCTTTACATGCCCTAAAAGTAAACTTCACATCACTCCCACTATAATGAATGAAGCTACACATGCTCACAGTGTTAACAGATTTATTAATTGTAATAGGAATGATTAAATGTTCCAGACTGATCCGTTGATAAAAAATAACCATCTACACTATGAGACACTTTCATTGCCTCTCGTTTACATCCTTGAAATGGTCTACCGACGGTTATAATAATTTAGTATGCAGATAAACGCAGATCAATCAATATGCAAATATCACAAAGATATCCATATTGATATAACATCTGATGTGATGCATAACATTTTGCATGAAGCATTTTAGGATGAATTAATTACAGAAGAGAACAAACACATAATGACTTAAAAGCACTCAAAACCTTCAATTAACAGAAAATTTTTGATAAAATATTTACCTGGTCTTTGGTTCCGATGAGGTGATGGACATCTGAGAAAACTGCCTTCCTTGTGCTAAAAGTCAGATAAAATCAAGGCAATATTCAGTTAGTACTGTAACACAAAGCAATTGACAACACAGAACAAACAGTATAATGAACTGGACAGCAAGCCTTTATTTCTCCAATTAACAAGACAAGACAAGGTGGTTACCAATGTCAGACATTTGTTTTTTTGCTGATTAAGCATACCAGTTCGCTCTGTTGGCGTGGAGGGGTGACTGGGTGGATAACTGGGCCTTTGAGCCGACAGCAGCGCGCTTGGTTCATATCTCCTGTTCAGGTATGATGTTGCCTGCATGTTTTGCTTAAAAAGCCCAAACAGAATTTTCCATGTTATATATATATATATATACTTGGCCAGTGCCAATATTACTGTTTAAGGTGGAATACGATGGCCACACTCACCTGATGGAGCGTGTGTGGAGAGGGAAGTGAAGCTCCACTGGAAAGAGCAGCACTGTGCGGATAGCGGCTTCTAGGCATCACCTCCATCGGTTTAGGAGGGAAGGTGGGATTGCTGATGAGACCCCTCAGAGTCTTAAAGACAGAAAAAACAGCAAGTTCAGAGACAACTGTTTTCCATTCATAAATGAACATTATATTAACATACGCTACCGTTCAAATGTTCGGAATAATTAAAAAAAAAAAAATCATGTTTTGAAAGAAGTCTCTTCTGCTCACCAAGGCTTCATTTATGTGATCAAAAATACAGTAGAAACAGTAATATTGTGAAATATTGCTACGATTTAAAAGAACTAGTTTCTATTTGAATATAGTAAAGTGTAATTTATTCCTGTGATGCAAAGCTGAATTTTCAGCATCATTACTCCAGACTTCAGTGTCACTTGATCCTCCAGACATCATTCAAATGCTGATTTATGCTCAATTATTATTAATGGTTCTTACTATTAGCATTATTAATGTTTAAATTTTTATAGCAGCTTAATATTTTTGTGGAAACTGTAATAGTATAGCTTTTTAATGCCATGTCAGCATCTCAGGCTATCGTCAACGCAAAAACATGTGTTGCATAAATACAATAAAAATGAAAACCAAACAAAACAGCAGTTAATATTATACAAGATGTTTTACATTAACATATGATAAAAATTCTAGAACTTTTTTTTTTTTTTTTGACAAAGTTCAATGTTCAATAAACAGCAAATATCCTTTATTATTATTTTTATCACATAAGACACTTTTGATCAATTCAATGCATCCTTGCTGAATACAAGTATTAATTGCTTTTTTTTTTTAAATCTTACTTACCCAGAACTTTTGAATGGTAATGAAGAAAATAAGAAAAAGTGTTTCTTGAGCAGCACATCAGCATATTAGAAAGATCATGTGACACTGAAGACTGGAGTAATGATGCTAAGAATTCACGGGTTTTGATCACACGAATAAAATTACATTTTAAAATATATTCAAATAGAAAGCAGTTCTTTTCAACAGCAATAACATTTTAGTGTATAATAGTGTTTTTGATCAAATGAAAGCAGCCTTGGTGAGCATTAGAGACAAAAATATTTCATCATTCCAAACTTTTGACATAT
The DNA here is from genome assembly GCF_964197995.2 of Scardinius erythrophthalmus. Taxonomy (NCBI): domain Eukaryota; kingdom Metazoa; phylum Chordata; class Actinopteri; order Cypriniformes; family Leuciscidae; genus Scardinius; species Scardinius erythrophthalmus. The sequence goes on along the minus strand of NC_138224.1, from coordinate 23,760,969 downwards.
GTGTCCTATGATTTACAGCAACTTTCTTGTAATATTAAGTCACACTTCACCTGAGGAGGTAAGTTAGAGGGCTGAAGCATAGGTGGAGGGCTTCGTGCGCCATATCTGCGCCCGTGCTGAGGCATGCTGGGTAACGTCTGAGATGGCGAGCCACCCTGTAGGGGTCTATGTGGAGGCGGCCCCGGTAAGCGCATACCGTGGTACCATGACCATTGATTGGGTGGTTGGTGGCGGTTGGTTTGCTGGGAGAGTTTCTCCACCTGCATCTGCAGTTGGGCCAGTGTGCTCTGCCGCTGCTGCTGCTGTTGCTGCTGCTGCTGCTGGGACGGTGAGCTCCGGAACCCTGCCTGAAGACCATCGGGTCTGGGGCCTGGGTTCATTTGCTGGAAAAGGAATTGCTGTGGACCGCTGGGATGACGGACTGGAGTTTTCTCTACGACTAAAGAACCTGGGAAAAGATACAGGAACATTTCCATTTGAGAAGCTGTAGATTTGCAAGAATTTCACTCTTTCACACACGCAAGCCACTTAAAGTACACTCCAATGACAATGAGCGCAGATGGACACATTCAGCACGTGCACTATTTAGTGGACCTTTGTTTTTGAGAGCTCAAATCACTTGCACATGCGCTGTTGTCAGTGCGGACCAGTGGATGCATTAACCGAATGTTTCCCGTCACTGATTGAATACGTGTCCTCTTTCTTTTGTGAAATAACTGTAAATACCACTATTCTTAGATTGTGCAATATCTATTCTAGATATTGCACTAATGTGCAATCTTGACACAAATTAAATTCATTATGATCAATGTATCACATTTTATTATAAACCTGTGGTAAAACATCAATGCTTGGGGTTTAAATCTGAAATGCCAACAAACGGCCGCTTTTATCATGTTCGTTTTGTGATCTCATTAGTTTCCAGTGATTTCTTTATGGTTATTTTTCTGATAAAACTTCTATTTGTTGGTGAATTGATGGATTTGTGTGACGTTGTTCCAGAGAGGCGTGTTTTAGTGAAGCGCTGCGGAGCTTTAGGCCCGAGGGTGGAAACACAGCGTGATTTTGGGCTCAGTGTTGCAGGCCTGAGGCTTTTAGCCCAGCCCTGCCTGTTTAAAGCCCTGGCTCGGACTGGCCCGATGGTGGAAATGCGGCTATTGCCTCCATCCCTGAGGACACACCAGGGCCAAGTTCAGCAGTGGATGAGCAAGACGAGGAGGAGCAGCACCAGCACCAGCCAAGAGAAAAAGAGACAGAGGATGAGCTGCTCGAGCTAATGGGGAGGACATGAAGTTTCAGAGAGAGTCAGAGAAGAGGAGATTGCAGGGAGAGAATGGACAGATGTTTACACCTGGTATTAAGATGTGTTTTGATCGATCGGATCACAAGTGGACGATGCTAAATTCAGGTGTAAACGGGCTTTAAAAAATGTACGTTTTCAATTAGCATTATTTTGTTGCACTTTTGCCACAATAAATAGACATCCACTCTTGGATTGCGTGTGTAATGGAATGTGCAGGCTGATTACTGATAGAGAATGCTGTGTTTACTTTTTAGCGTCCTTGCTAGCACACCCGCATGCCAGCAATGAGGGTTCGAGACCGACTCGGAGCAGGGCGGTTAGAATTGGAGGGTGAACTTCGGAGGCGGAGCAATTAAGAGAGGGTTGTGTTTGCTTGGGTTGATTTCAAATATCAACAATGTTCAGCAACTATAGAGGTTTTTAGGTCTCAGTTGAAAATGTATCTTTTTAACTTAGCTTTTGAAGGGAGGGCATGTGTGGCTATTTGTGTGTAGGCATGTTAATTGTTATTTTTTATTATATGTTTATTATCTTTATTATTTACTCTTTAAATACACTTCTAATACAATTGTGAAGCACGTTGGGCAACAAAGTTTTTAAATGTGCTATATAAATAAGTTGAAGAAGTGTGTCTCAAGACTATGTTTCCTCAGTACAGTGGCACAAAAGTGTTGTTTACATTTTCCACACAATGCAGTCAGACCTGAAGTTTGACTACTTACACATGTGAAATGAGGTTGGAACAATATTTAATGTAACAACACTCGGAGCACACATGCAGTTTCTGTGTGGAAGGACACGATGAGTTTAGCAACGCAGATCACAGTTCATTTCCGGACTGTTTCAACGTTTTCTTGACATATTTCATATACTCTAGTGCTCCAAAAACATGAGCAAGCACCGTAAATGCACACATTTTTCCTCATGTCTTCTTCAAATGAAATGTATATGTTGCAATAAGGACACTGATACAGCTGTACACATTTGATCATGAACACAATGAATTATTCTGATTGACTGAAGACAATCATGTAGACTGAAAATTCAAAGAAAAATGAACAAAAAATGCCTTTACTCTTTCTGTGTTAAACTGATGTGTCCGTTGTTCAGAGATTGTAGTGCTGGTAAATATAATGAAAATATTATTAGACCTTTTAATTCTTCCACATTTTTTTTATAGACCAATAACTTCGCAAAGTTATAATGTTGATTTGATATTTCTAAGAATTATTATCAAAACGTTCATGAGTCTCTAATGATAAGAGTTTGTTGTCATAGGTTTATATTTTTAAAAAACATCAAGGTGCCCTCAACTGTGTTGTCTTTTTCTCCGTTCATATATTAATATTAATTTGTCAGTACCCTCTACACTCCCACTTTCTTCAGCTTTACACGGCCATTTCTTCAGTCTTTTTCAAAAATGACCAGTGCTTAAACAAGGGATTTCGTGACACTTTAAATTAATAGTAGTAAAGAGGAAGAGATGACTACAACGATCTGTCACGCCACATTAAAAGGTGTCAAAATGACATTTTTATTTTTTATTTTTTTAATTGACCAAATTTGTTTCATATCGAAAGTATCAATGCTTATTTTGATTATTGGATGGCAACAAATAATGTTTTTAGAGAAGTATTGTTTATGCATCAACTAAAAACAGCATAGACTAAAAGATCTCAGCTCATCAAAATGGAGATCGACTAAAAAGGAGAAATCAATATTGTTAACCCAACCTTAGTTTCCACACTGCTGACTAGGGCTGGGTATCATTAAAAAAATTTCGATATCGATACCGACACCTTGTCTTAGATACCGGTTCCCGAACAATACTTTTTTCGATACAAATTTTATGAAATCCGTTTTAACAAGATTACATTACATATTACCTAAAAAAAAAAAAAAAAACTTTGGTTTTATTTTTTCAGTTTGTTATCTTTTTTTTACAGACTCAAAGACTCATAAAGGCCACTGGCCCACTCGAGGACAGAATATATGCCTCGCGCAATTGAAGCTTATTGGCTCATTGATGTTGACGAGATTAACCCCTTAGCTTAGCTATCAAAATTTGGTACCAAACGACAAGACATTTTTTGTGTAAACGTGCGAAACGCTATTGAAATGTGCCATCGGAGAAGCACTAATTAAACGTCACTGTTTTGGTCAATGATTTCGGACCCCAAAAACTGTTTTGTTTGAAACAAAAAATTTCGGCTGAATAATTTAGGTTTGCGAAATTTTGGTGCATCGCTATGTAAAATGATGTTCTTGGAAGCCAAATCTGAATATTGTGATGAGGGATTAAGTTATTATAAACATTATACAGTGTATAATAACTTAATTAGCTCTGTTCATCGCAAGGCTACAATATCACAAAACTTCAGAAGACTTGTATAGCAAATGGTAATTTCAGCACTTTATTTCTTTACTACGTTTTTTTTTTTTTTTTTTTGGCTGTGAATGGTTATTGAATACCTATTGAATACCTATTGTACTGATATGGATTTGCTTTTCTTTTAGCCTAACGAATATTAATTTCAAACATGCCAAAAGTGGGTAAAAAAAAAAAAAACACCACTGGTTGAAAACCACTGCCATGAATGTCTGTGAACTGATTCTGTAAGCATCTTACCAAGATCCACATTTGAGGCCCAAAAAGCAGATCGACACTGGAACCGAACCAAGCTCTGGGGAACATACGAGATGTTGCACTTTGCTCGCATGAGGTACTGGATTTGACATGTTATCTAAGAGGGGAAAAGGAATGTGAGAGACCATCAGCCAAACAGCAGGATGACCAGACCTGTCATAATAATTACACTACGTAATTTGTGATTATTTGAGATAACAGATTTCCACTTGACATTCAAACACAAAGTTTAGATTAATAATGAAAAAAAACACACAGGAGAGATGCCATATTTTTTTTACACGTTTCACTTTATACCCATCTTGACAAGAGAAAGACACTTACCAACCGCTTACAGTACAGGAGGGCCGTTCCACTGTTACTGGCTGTGGCCCACTTTGTGAAGTTAATCACATGTTCGAGATGTGTGGAGAGTGACGTCACATCCTGTTGCTGCTTTTTCAGGAGGGTTTCATGGTCCTTCGTGATGGCCTAAATAAACATGTATTTTAAATTTTATTAGCTTATGTAACACCACAATAATATGTTATATTTAAAATTGCGAATTTAACTTGTGGGCAAAATTGGAATATTGTATAAAAAAAAAAAAAAACTGCGAATAAAGCAGTTTGCATCAAGAGAACATAATTGTCACTTCCTGAGAAATTGGTACAAAATATCTGTAATAAAAATGGAAGTTGCTGTAATCGGGGCAGAAACTGTGGCTCTTTTTTCCTCACATCATATAAATGACTTCGCAATAAACCCTTTCATGTTGTCTAGCGCCTCAATTAAATAAATTGTCTGTGCATTTTTAGAACTTATCCACATCCTGGCGTTTCCATTTAGCAGTTTTTTTTTCATATCATATCCCAAAATGCACATCAAAATAGGTGAATGGAAACATAGCTATTGTAATCTACACCAATCAAATATGACAGCGATGCTTCTCAATAGGGGTGTGAACCGACAGTGGTCTCACGGTTCGGTTCGATTACGATTATCATGTCATCGATTCAGTTCAATTCGATATCACGATGCATCGGGATGCACCGCATCCTCAATTTAAAATTTTACTTCAAAAGTGATGTGTGCGCGCATGTGTGTGCGTGTGCTCGCCTGTTCGGGAAGTCGCAGTGACAGAAACAGTGACATTCCAGTTCAAGTTTCAAGGGAGTAAAGCTTTTTTTACAGTCTATGGAGTAAAGCTTGTTTATGCCATTAAGAAAAGGAAATCTGTCAAATAAATATTGTTCTAAAGAAATGTTCATTTAAAAGCAGCGCTCATTAATCAGTGTATGTTACCATTAAAGATGCGCGCATCAACCGTCGCCGAATCCGCTGTTGAAGGTGACGATCATCCATTTATAATCACGCGTAACACAGAATAATTTTAATTTGACCATCGGGTGCGTATAGGCTACTTAAATAAGAGAAAATTATTGGGCGGGTGGATGATTTGTTTTTGGCTGCGGATTCGGGTGACGTTGGGGCTCATCCGCTTACTCTAAAGCAGTCAGACTCTGCCAGGCGTTAACAGCTCGGGGTGAAAACGGCTAACGTGGTTTATCAAGTTAGTGGTATTACCTCCTGCATATTCTATTTGTGCGTGACATGAGTGCACACAGCGCGTGTCTTCTGCAGGTCGTGCTTACCAGGTTGTTCATAAAAGCCGAAATGTGCCCAGATGTCGGCTTTAAAGTAGTTGGAGCATTTTTTATTTTCTCGCACTCGCGTCTCGCCTCCCTCTGCCATTGTATGCTACCGCGACAAAGCACGTACGCAACAAATGACGTCAGAAAAGCGTCAGTACATTATAATCGGTTATGGTCTATTACTGAACCGAAACCGAATCGTCCTCGTCTGCATCGCGATGCATCGTAGAAACGATTAATTTTGACACCCCTACTTCTCAACTGGTTTTGCTCCAGCACATAAACTTGACAATGGACATCAAATGGCAACCCCAAAAAAATTCCCAAAATTGTATAGCATATTGATAGCATGTGTTTTGCTGCAAGGGAAGCTAATGTAGTCTTGTTTTAGTAGTCTAAGTGATTTAAAAGGATAGTTCACCCAAAAATTCAAATTCTGTCATCTATTACTCACCCTCATGTCATGTTCATCTTCAAAACAAATGAAGATCTTTTTGATGAAATCTGAGAGCTTTCTGTCCCTTCATTGACAGCTACACAACTACCACTTTGACACTTAAAGTTCATAAAGAGATCGTAAAACTAATCCATATGAATCGAGCAGTTTAGTCAAAATCTTCTGAAGAGATTTAATTGAGGCTTTTATGAGGTTTATTCTAAACCTTCATCAACTCACACATCAGTTGAGATAACAGAAGCTGAAGCATATTCGCACATCAAGCAGGTTCGGTTGAGCTTCTGTTCATGTTTGCTGATCAATGTTTAAATGCGAATAAAATCCTCAATTTAATCTGTTCATCATATAAAGCGATTGAGTCTCTTCAGAAAATTGGGACTAAAATACAATCTCTTTATAAGCTTTTTGAAGCGTCAAAGTGTCAGTTGCGTAGCTGTCAATGGAGGGACAGAAAGCTCTCAGATTTCATCAAAGGATTCTTCATTTGTGTTCTGAAGATGAACGAAAGTCTTACAGGTTTGGAACAACATGAGGGTGAGTAACAGATGACAGTATTTCCATTTTTGGGTGAACTATCCCTTTAGGTTGATAAGCCTATCAATATTGTTATGTCAATTATGTTGTATAATTTTATTACTAGCATTTGTTTTTCCCTGCTGTATGTAACCCATAATAGCACACCTAAGACCAATTAGTTGGGAGCACTGCTCTTGATGATGATGAAATATTGGACACTAGTACCTCAAGCTGATTGACTAATAACTTCCCCTTCCTGTTGATCTCCATTATGAGATTGCAGATGGACTTTTTAATCTCATTAGCCACAGTCTTGCGATTCTCATCCACTTGCTGAAGACTGACAAAAACATGAAAAAAATAGACCATTAAAATAAATAAAAATGAACAGTTTTCACATACTATATATCTTAACAGTGTACAGGGTTCCCAGTTTTTGACAAATACATTTTTTATGACTTCTACTTCATGTAATTTCCGGATTCTGGAGTCATCAAACAATGACTTCAAGTTAAAATCAAACAGAAACATTTCTAGTGAAATATATCTAGCTGAGCACAACTAGAAGAACTGTATATCCACTATAGCATGGCTTCCCAAACTTTTTTGCCAGCCGAACCTGTTAGAAGTAAAATATTTACTCAAAGTACCCCCTGAGATTTTATGTTAACATTTCAATAATTTAATTACACATTCACATGTTCATGGTTTCCTGATGTTATAAAATGGTGAATATAGATATATACTTGACACATACATATTACACTGTATATGGTAACAGTTTAATGTTGATAGTTTTTAATAAAAAAAAGGATATTTTGTCATATATTGTGATTTGAACTGCGTTATCACATTTAATTTCATATGTAAAGTAAAATGTCTCATATTGCCACTGCTGAGAAATCCAGATACTAAGAACAAAGACTCCAACTGCTAATGCAATGGTATTACTTTTAACGGTGTTCACACTTTACAAAAACCAACTAACACTACAAGTTACATTACAAATATTTATGTCTTAAATTCTTGACTTGCAAATGTTTTAACGGCAAGTCCTAAAGCTTTTATTGGAGGAATACTGGCGAAACACTGTAAACTTCTGTCAACAAAAACATAGGAAAGTATGAGAATTTACAAAAAATAAACCTAGCGCATTGCGTTCCCAAATGCATGTTAAACTCAGTGCTTGCAAGATGGAGGCCGTGAGATACAGCATTCAACTTAGGCCCTGTTTACACTGCAAGTGAAATGTGACCCAATTCCGATTTTTTGCTCACATGTGACACAGATCGGATGTGTTCTTTGACAGTGTAAACAGGAAAAAAACGCATGCATTCGGATATTTCCAGATCGGTTTCAGGCCTCATTCATATGTGGAAATAAATCGGATATGTGCCAATGCGACTGTCATGTAAACAGGCAGATCGGATTTTCTGAGGCATTAGGCAACGTCTCCGCGGTTTAATGACGAGAGAAACCCCGACGCACATCTGCAAAGGGACGGATGGCCCGACGAAACGTTGTCATCATAGGAGAGGAATGTGGAGAGGGGCAGGGGAAGTGTTTTCACATGATTGTAAATTTAACGAAAATTTTTGTTCATTTACATTTATTCATTTCAAGCAATTAGTAATTTATTTGTAATAAACGCTTTAAGTGGGCTATTTAAATTTAAAAAGTGCTAGGACTATTTACATGTTCAATTATATTTTTAAAACATACGCGCAGATTGTGATGTATTGTGTGTGCATAGAAAGTATTTGTCCGCAGCCGCTCAAAAAAAAAAAAAAAATTGTTCACAGCTGCTCTACTCCTGAGCGCATCTCCACAGTGTTGTGTAAGTACAGGCTCTAGGCAGTTTTTTTTTTGTGTTAATTTCTATTTCTTGTCGCTGTGCAGGCTCTTTATTGCATAACAGTGAACAGCCCTTAATTTATGTGCCGTAGATCGGTCCGTTGCATTACGAATGAAAGCAGTATCAATATGTGATGTGCAGTCAAGTCCGGGTGTGTATGTTGTTTTAACGAGTGTTCTCACCGACACGCTTGTGATTCGTGGAGTTTTAACGAGTTTTATAGACATAGTTTCTTATTCAAAAGTGGTGTTTGGCAACTTTGCATATCGCAGAGCATGAAACATATTTTGTGTTCGTCTATTTGTGCAAGAGAATTTAACCCTTTAAGCATGCGCGATATGTTTCAGATAGTAGCCTATGGCAAGTGTAAACACATGAATCGGATATGGGTCACAATTTAAAGAACGTGTAAACAGAAAAAAAAAACAAAAAAATCGGATATAGGCAACAAATCAGAATTGGGCATCAAGACCTGCAGTGTAAACGAGGCCTTAGTCGCTCTGAAAAAAAATTATTATAAGCTGCATGCGTGTAAATTGCCACTCTTTACTCTGAAACATGCAGCACAACTATATTCTTCTTTAATTAAATTGCAGCCTTTGATTTGATAATCACAATTTGATAAGATAAGATGTCACTGTTTCAGTTCTATTTTGATAAATTGTGCAGCCCCTTTTATTTATTTCAATGTTTTTTGAGATTAGGGAACCCTGGCTTTACATTTTGTAAATACACATAAAAATAAAAATAAAAACCACATATATAACATAAAACATACCCATTGTTTATGGTATTAGATACATCCTCTATAGCTTTCTTCTTTTCTTGAAGTTGGCAGGTCATATTTTCCAGATGTTCCTTGTGGTTCTTATACGCATCTTCTAGAAATTGGTAACTGTAATGGAAAATCCTGTGTTAGCTGTAGTGTTCAGTCATTACAGAGACTGATGATGTCAGTGATATTTGCATTTCTGTTACAGCAATAAACATCTATAGGGCAAAACACTGAACAGGGACAGATATTAAAATGCACACTGCTTCAGAAGTACAGCCTAAAGACTTTCAGATGACCCAAAAATTTAAAGTTGTTTCAAACCTATATTAATTTCTTTCTTCTCGTGAACACAAAGGAAGATATACTGAAGAATGTTGGTTACCAAACAATTTTGGTGACCACTGACTTCCAATGACCAAAAAAAACACTCAAAATATCTTCTTTTATGTTCGACAGAAGAAAGGACGTCACACAGTTTAGGAACAAGTAAATGAACAGAATTTTTTGTGAACCATCCCTTTAAACAGGTCTTCAACCCTGGGGACCCACATGAGCAATGTGCTTCACACCATGTTGAAATTGCTGTAATTACCAGATTTCAACTTGTAAAAAGCATTCACGTCATCGTAGAGCTCATAATTACAGCTTGTAAGATGGGAGTTTTCTAAGAGCTCCTACTTGTACCACATGACCGCTGTACCACCTGTTACGCCCTCGGACGTATGGTATTAAACTGTGGTTTTCTTTTCTCTCTCTCAACTGCTCCAGGTTCCGGCTTCTAATCACCTCGGAAAGCGGATTGGCTCCTCTGTTGACATCACATCTTTTAAAGGAGTCAAAAGGATTAAAATCATTTTAGTATTAAAATTTCCTGCTAATTTACTCAACCCCACGTAATCCAAAATATTCATGTCTTTCTTTCTTTAGTCGAAAAGAAATGAAGGTTTTTAAGGACAACATTCAAGGATTTTTCTCCATATAGTGGACTTCAATGGGAACCAACGGGTTGAAGGTCCGAATTGCAGTTTCAATGCAGCTTCAAAGACTCACGATCCCAGCCGAGGAATAAGGGTCTTATCTAATCATATGTCATTTTCTAAAAAAATAAAACATTTATATAGTTTTTAACCACAAATGTTTGTCTTGCAAGTCCACAACTTCACGCGTTACGTAATCATGTTGAAAAGGTCAGACGGTAATGTGCGGAAAATGCCTCCATATGCGTAAAATGTAGAGAAGGGTGAAAATCTAATTTTCTCCTCCAACTTCACAATCGTCCGAAATCATTGTTTTACCTTTTATTTATTTATTTAGTAAATGGCGTTTTAACTAAATCGTTACACTTTCGCTTTGTAAACACTTCCGTCTACGTCACGCATGACCTTTCAACATGATTATGTAATGTGTGGCGCATCGCAGAGCTAGTGCAAGATGAGCCTTTGTGGTTAAAAAGTATATAAATGTTTATTTTTTTTAGAAAATGAATGATGGTTTGTCTAGATAAGACCCTTATTCCTCGGCTGGGATCGTGTAGAGTCTTTGAAGCTGCATTGAAACTGCAATTTGGACCTTCAAACTGTTGGTTCCCGTTAAAGTCCACTATATGGAGAAAAATCCTGGAATGTTTTCCTCAAAAACCTTAATTTCTTTTCGACTGAAGAAAGAAAGGCATGAATATTTTGGATGACGTGGGGGTGAGTAAATTATCAGGACATTTTAATTCTGAAGTGAACTAATCCTTTAAAAACATGCTTCTGCACAAGACTGAAAACAAGAGGCTGTGTGTGTTCTGCTGGGAGGATGTGTTTGGGTCAGCGTCCCTCCCAACTGTTGTTGTAAAGTAAAGATGATTAGAAGAGGAGTAGCCTGGTACTGATGCTTAACATTTTTCCCTTCATCTTTTCTTTGGTTATTGTTGCTAGTATTGTTACTATTGTTCCGGTATTAAAAGGTCATCTGTAAATAGAAAAATGCCACTATCCTGTATGAAACGAATGGCTATTATTTTTAAAAGTATATTTTCTCCTGGTTTGAAACAGATAGGGAGTTAGGGAAGTGGAATGTATTTTGTTTTACTTTTACTTTATTAGGTTGTAGTAGTGCTTAAGTAAACCGCTATTTTGTGTTTTGTTTGTTATTTTGGCACATACCCATTTCTGAAGCTCATGTAATGGCCAGTAAAAGGAAAAGACTGAACGCTCCTACAATAAATGAAAGAAAACCCACGCTTTTCTTATGCGACGTTTTTCATTTATGTTACTGCACGCTGTTCCTAGACCGGGATGTAACACAACTGACCACTGCAGATTCATTTAGGCATTGATAGTGCAATAGAAACGCATAATTCCCTGTATGAAGACGTAAATAGCTCTGAATACAGCATCATGCGTTGTCATTTCAAGACTATGGTAATTATGACATGGCAGCATTAGTTCCAACTAATTAGTTGATCCAATTAGATCCAACCCTAAACAAAAGGGAACTTAGTTCCCAGGAACTAGCCACCAGGGTGGTTCCCCGAGAACTAATGGTTCCCCTAGGAACGCTTTCCTGGTTGCATTCGCACCGCCAGTAGGAACTCTGAAGTGACGTAAGCCGCGCTTGTTGTTGTGACTTTTATTTTGATGGCGCTGAGAACACCCAAGCACACAGTGCTCCCTTTCTCCGTGTTCACTAGTTTACGATCTGTCTAACAGTCCTGTCTAATACGTTATTAGATCGAGCTGTTAAACATAATTACACAGTAATGAAAAGTTATAAGCTATTGCCGTGTGGTTGATGTCAAGTGTTGCAAGCTGAGCAGAAATGCATAATCATGTTTCTCTTGGTTCCCTCAAAGTTGCGTAGGATTTTCTCTTTAGTGTAAAGGTTAAGAGGCCAATCTATCACTGTTTTCCATGTTCGTAAAGTTAGTTTGTGGACTAAATATATAGACTATAATCTGTGTGTTTACACAGGCTTTTTCAAAAATGGCAGGTGCTGGTGTTTCGCGTGCGTTCGTCCAATCAGCGTTCACTAACGTCATGGATAGTTCCTATAGTACTGCTTTAGACCCTACTCTGAAGTAATAGTTCAATAGGAAAATAGTTCTAGGAACTATGAAAAGGTTCCTCTGGTGCGAAAGCCCCTAAACACACCTTAAACATACAATATGTCATTTTTTCCGTGGTCGCTAACCTCTCACAATAACAAAGGCGTCGTTTGATGACGCAACATTTGCTAAGAATTATGGATCTTGTCGTCAACGTCAAGCCGACCGATCTAATAATGTTTATGGATGAGTAAATACATCGATGTTTTTATCATGACTGTGATATGAAGCAGGTCGGGATTGCTAAGAGACAGCTATCAGCTCCACACGCGACGCGAGTCCCGCGGATATAAAAGGAATATGGACATTTCATTCAACCAAACTACACGCAAGTGCAGAATTACTAACGTTACTCACAGGTCAGTTTATTAGACAAATTAAACTTGTGAGGTAACGCAGCGCTGTTTCACTTGGTCTAACATTACACTATCACACTAAACTGCATTTGAATGTGTTGAAATTTATGTTATTCTATGTGTTAGTTTGTCTTTATGAGACTAGCAGTAAGCTAGATCAACATTAGAATAACATACAGATCATATTCTAACATTTTATCATTGTTGAACTATATAACATTGATTAGTTTTATGTAAATGTGCTCACCTGTTTAATAAAGTACATGTAGGAGCGGTCGAAGTCTCGGATGTGGAGCTCTAGGCATCTCGAAAACACCGCGCTGATATTGATTCTCGTTTTAGTTCTCCTTTTTTATCCAAGTCTGCTTGCCATGGTCCATAATGTTTGAACGAAACAACAACAGTGTGCAGATAGACATTACGAACTACACAGTTGTCCACGTCTGTCGCCTTGGTTACTATCAGAGGGCTTTGGTTGCTATGGCAGTATGAGCGGAAACCAGGGAGAACGCGGATATGACGCCATTGACGGCGACAAAACGGAAATAAAGAAACGGTCCGTGTCTTCGAATTAAATTACAAATTTCTCCTGGTTTGAAAGTTGTTGGAAACAGTCGGGATAATGTAAGTACACAACTAAAAAAATAAATATATAACATAGATATAGTGATTTTTGCTATTTTTAAAGCAAAAAAATACATATTGTACCTTTAAGTAGCTACTCAAGGTCTTCAGGATTGCTCGAAAATAATACCCTGGCAATCCAGAGTTCTCGTGAGAGCACAAGTTGAATTGCCCAGCGAGTTACTCTGACGTCGAGTAACGATGCTCATTAAATATGCCCTTGTATCCGAGCTGCACCAATCACATCGGGTTATCTGATATAGGCGGGCCAGAGGCGAGCTAAACAGATGGCGATAGTGCTGTGACGTCGAAGTCATTGGTAAACATTGCTTGAAATGGCTTTGGCCGCTACAATGAATGAGTTAGACTTGGCTTTCTATCTAAAAGAGTTTTTGCTGTTTTGCAGACCGTATACGGCAAGAGTCTAATCTACCAGTTAGCTCCGCTGGTAGCTAAGAGTATGGGGCTTGTTGTGATTGGTCGTAGTGTTATCCAATTGCGTGCAGTGAGATTTTCAAATGCATACTTGGTGCCGCCCCTCGAGCTGGACGATTTTCATTAGTCGATGCCAGACCATTAATCTTTAAGATTTAGGTCTGGATTTTCAGACTATCAGAATCAGGTTGGAAACAACTTTTTCAGGACAGTGGATCCTCAGGAGCAGGGTTGAAGACATTATGCATGTTAATATGAGACTAGAGTGATAAACATTCCATGAATGATTTCTTACTACAGCTATAAAGTCACTACACATGACATGAATGTGGGCCGTACTTATGGTCCTTGTGTTTGAGTAGCTGACAGTCTCTGCAGGTGAGGCGGTCGCAGGTTTCACAGAACAGCTTCAACGGCTCTTGTCTGTGGATGTCACAGAAGACGGGCTTCTGTGTGGAAGCGCCCATCGCCTCTGTGAACGAACGGGAAGACAAGTTTATTTGTGTACCTTCAGAAATGCACTCCTGCAAGTTTTTTTTAAAGTTTAGTTTCTGTAAAAGACCATGAACGGTAGTGTCACCAAAAAGTATTTGGACACTGACGATTTTGCAGGTTTTCCTACTTACAAAGCATGTAAAGTTCTGTAATTTTTATCATAGGTACACTTCAACTGTGAGAGAAGGAATCTAAAACAAAAATCCAGAATATCACATTGTATGATTTTTAAATAATTAATTTGCATTTTATAGCATGACAAGTATTTGATCACCTACTAACCAGTAAGAATTCCGGCTCTCACAGACCTGTTAGTTTTTCTTTAAGAAGCCCTCCTGTTCTCCACTCATTACCTGTATTAACTGCACCTGTTTGAACTCGTTACCTGTATAAAAGACACCTGTCCACACACTCATTTAAACATACTCCAACCTCTCCACAATGGCCAAGACCAGAGAGCTGTGTAAGGACATCAGGGATAAAATTGTAGACCTGCACAGAGCTGGGATGGGCTACAGGACAATAGGCAAGCAGCTTGGTGAGAAGGCAACAACTGTTGATAGCCTGGGTTTCCCCATGCTGCCTTGCGCGCAGTGCGATTTTATTCATGCTGCTAGGCAGCCTGGATTCCATGGACCAGATTTTCGCCTCAGCGAGGGGACCAATCACAGAACGGGGAGGGAGCAGCAAGACGATGACGACGTCTATGCGACACACCGAAGCAGTTTGTTTATATCTATGGATCCAACATGGCAGCAGACGCAAAGTTACCTTTCAATGCAGCCTTAGATAGTGTTCTAAGTAGTTTAGGACGCAAGTTTATTTTGTCTTATTCCTCGTCGCTCTACATACGTCATCTGGTATAATTGAAACGATTGGCTATGAGCTACGTACAGGCGCATTTGATAGACATTCGTAGCGCCCAATAAACGGCTCTGGGCATTTGTAAACCAGGCCTCAAATACAAGAAAATGAACATGTGGTTCCCAGACCACGTCTCAATGAGAAACAGGTCTGACGTTAGCCAGGCTAAACTGTTGGCGCAATTATTAGAAAATGGAAGAAGTTCAAGATGACGGTCAATCTCCCTCGGTCTGGGGCACCATGCAAGATCTCACCTCGTGGGGCATCAATGATCATGAGGAAGGTGAGGGATCAGCCCAGAACTACACGGCAGGACCTGGTCAATGACCCGAAGAGAGCTGGGACCACAGTCTCAAAGAAAACCATTAGTAACACACTATGCCGTCATGGATTAAAATCCTGCAGCGCACGCAAGGTCCCCCTGCTCAAGCCAGCACAAGTCCAGGCCTGTCTGAAGTTTGCCAATGACCATCTGGATGATCCAGAGGAGGAATGGGAGAAGGTCATGTGGTCTGATGAGACAAAAATATAGCTTTTTGGTCTAAACTCCACTCGCCATGTTTGGAGGAAGAAGAAGGATGAGTACAACCCCAAGAACACCATCCCAACCGTGAAGCATGGAGGTGGAAACATCATTCTTTGGGGATGCTTTTCTGCAAAGGGGACAGGACGACTGCACTGTATTGAGGGGAGGATGGATGGGGCCATGTATCGTGAGATCTTGGCCAACAACCTCCTTCCCTCAGTAAGAGCATTGAAGATGGGTCGTGGCTGGGTCTTCCAGCATGACAACGACCTGAAACACGCAGCCAGGGCAACTAAGGAGTGGCTCCGTAAGAAGCAACTCAAGGTCCTGGAGTGGCCTAGCCAGTCTCCAGACCTGAACCCAATAGACAATCTTTGGAGGGAGCTGAAAGTCCGTATTGCCCAGCGACAGCCCCGAAACCTGAAGGATCTGGAGAAGGTCTGTATGGAGTAGTGGGCCAGAATCTCTGCTGCAGTGTGTGCAAACCTTGTCAAGAACTACATGAAACGTATGATCTCTGTAATTGCAAACAAAGGTTTCTCTACCAAATATTAAGTTCTGCTTTTCTGATGTATCAAATACTTGTGTCATGCAATAAAATGCAAATTAATTACTTAAAAATCATACAATGTGATTTTTTGGATTTTTGTTTTAGATTCTGTCACTCACAGTTGAAGTGTGCCTATGATAAAAAATACAGACCTCTACATGCTTTGTAAGTGGGAAAACCTGCAAAATCGGCAGTATATCAAATACTTGTTCTCCCCACTGTATACATATACTGATGAGCCAAAACATTATAACCAGCAGATGAGAATTTACCAACAGTGTGTTTTACTAACTGTGGTTGCCAGAACTTTACAGTGAAAAAAATTAAGTAGCAACATTTTAGGATTTACACATTTAGTTTACAGGAAATAAAAAAAGTTTATTTCATTAACTGATAAATTAAAGTTAATCTAGCCAGCCAACTAACTGAAATGCTGAAATCGGTTTTGTGTCTTTATAATACACTGACAAACATAAAACACACAGGTAATGAAGAGAAATCCACATGTAGAAGCACATTACAAGTTGCTTTTCCACAATCTGAGGTAAATACTAATATACGAGTTCACAACACTGTATTTATGTACAGTATATACTGTATATTATTGCTGTCAAATCGATTAACAAAAGTTGTTTTTGTTGTGATGTTAACACACAACACTAAGAAACACTAAAAAACTAAGAAGCATGATTTTTAAAATGAAAAACATCAAATGTGAAGAGTCACACAAGGAATCCTTGGAATGTCAATGTACGTTTTTTCACTGTGTGTGAATTAGATGTTTTTCTACATTAAATGCCCTGTTAGATTTATTACAGTTTAAAGGATTAGTTCACTTCAGAATTAAAATTTCCTGATAATTTACTCACCCCCACGTCATCCAAGATGTTCATGTCTTTCTTTCTTCAGTTGAAAAGAAATGAAGGTTTTTGAGGAAAACATTCCAGGATTTTTCTCCATATAGTGGACTTCAACGGTTAGCGACGGGTTGAAGGTCCAAATTGCAGTTTCAACGCAGCTTCAAAGACACGATCCCAGCCGAGGAATAAGGGTCTTACAGCGAAACGATCTGTGACCTTTCAACATGATTATGTAATGTGTGGTGCATCGCAGAGCAAGTGCAAGACGAGCATTTGTGGTTAAAAACTATATAAATACTTATTTTTTTAGAAAATGACAGATCATTTGTCTAGATAAGACCCTTATTCCTTCGGCTGGGCTCGTGGGTCTTTGAAGCTGCATTGAAACTGCAATTTGGACCTTCAACCTGTTGGTTCCCGTTGAAGTCCACTATATAGAGAAAAATCCTGGAATGTTTTCCTCAAAAACCTTGATTTCTTTTTTCGACTGAAGAAAGTCATGAATATCTTGGATGACGTGGGAGTAAATTATCAGGAAATTTAAATTCTGATGTGAACTAATCCTTTAAGAACGTATCTTATAAGGTAACTTAAGTTAACCAATTAACAGGTTTTTACTATAGCATTTTTACAGACTTTTACCATTAAAATGATGTAAATTTTTTACAGTGCACTTAAAATGTCTAATTGCCAAAATGTTACTAACCCAAACCCTTATTCAGGTCTCACAGGCTGATATCAATTACAAATGTTTAGGGTCAAACCTGAGGACATTTCCGTTATTTGCCGGACCGTGTGATCTCTGGTGAACTTCACACGCTGATGAGCATCGATGCAGGTGACGCACAGAAACTCCACACACTCCACGCAGAAACCGCTGGCCTCAGTGTTATCGTCGCAACTCACGCAGAGCTGAGAGCAAAAGAGCCAATGTCAACTAATGCATATCATTTCATCATCAGGACTTGAATGAATAAACAAACACATTTGTTTCTTCACAACCAGCCCTAAATGCTTTAAAAAGCATTATGCAGCATCAGTATTGTGATTTTAAGGAGCATTATGGCACTGTGTGTGGAGTTATAAACGCTGACAGGCGTAAACACACACCTGACAGCTCTTTTCCATCGTGCTGCTTGGCACTTCCACAGAATCCTTGACAAAGAAGTTATCCAAGACCTCAACATCCATACACTCCTGCTGACAGACTGGACAGCGGATCATGTTCACTGATGTAACACAAGAGAGAAGAGCAGGAAAACATATTCACCAGCATGTCACAAGATACAAAAGAGGAGATATTATTAAATAATAAAATAAAATAAAATACATTTATTAGAGCCATCATTATCAATATTGGTATCACTGGCCTTAATTCATAGTAGGCTACTTGGTAAATATATGCCATTAAACAAATATTTATAATATCAACAAATTAAAAGTCTTGTGCTGTTCCCTCATTAAGATTTAATGACCATATATCTATGATTGTTACTGTAGGTGTGGTTAATCACAATTAATTATAGAAACCTGTGTGATTGTTTGGATCGAATAAAGAACTAGTTTTAAAAACCATGGCAAGTTCTTAAAATTGTAATCTTTGTAAAAATAAAAATAAAAAAATGTCTCATAATGTACATTGCACATCACCTCTTTCAGAATTTTTTTTTTTCTCGACGATTCAGTCTCTCTAAACCCCTGCTTTCAGCGAGACTACTCTGCTCTGATTGGTCAGACGGCCACAGTCTGTTGTGATTGGTCTACTCTGCTCTGATTGGTCAGACGACCCAGTCTGTTGTGATTGATCTACTCTGCTCTGATTGGTCAGACAACCCAGTCTGTTGTGATTGATCTACTCTGCTCTGATTGGTCAGACGGCCACAGTCTGTTGTGATTGGTCTACTCTGCTCTGATTGGTCAGACGACCCAGTCTGTTGTGATTGATCTACTCTGCTCTGATTGGTCAGACAACCCAGTCTGTTGTGATTGATCTACTCTGCTCTGATTGGTCAGACGGCCACAGTCTGTTGTGATTGGTCTACTCTGCTCTGATTGGTCAGACGGCCACAGTCTGTTGTGATTGGTCTACTCTGCTCTGATTGGTCAGACGGCCACAGTCTGTTGTGATTGGTCTACTCTGCTCTGATTGGTCAGACGACCCAGTCTGTTGTGATTGATCTACTCTGCTCTGATTGGTCAGACGGCCACAGTCTGTTGTGATTGGTCTACTCTGCTCTGATTGGTCAGACGGCCCAGACTGTTGTGATTGATCTACTCTGCTCTGATTGGTCAGACGGCCCAGTCTGTTGTGATTGGTCTACTCTGCTCTGATTGGTCAGACGGCCCAGTCTGGTGTGATTGGTCTACTATGTTCTTCGTCTCGATAAAGATTGAAGAAACCCTAACGTTTATCTGTATAACTTTTGTAACTTTGTAATGTATATTTATTTATAAAGCACAGAGTTATTTTACATTTGATTACAGTTTCTGTACCTAAAAATCTTAAAACGCTGTTTACTTCAATCGTATATTTGGTCAGTTGTATTTATTTGTGTGATTGCTAATTTATTTGTTCTTTTATAATTACGGAGTGTTTATTTGTCTTTAATAATGCTTGAAATTTAAATTAGTTAGGCTAGGCTAGTTGTTTTTGTTAATCTGTGGTATTTTTAAACCATAGGCAAAGTTGCTTGTGTAAGCATTATTTAGCCTGTTAATTTTTGTTCATGGTATTCACCTACAACAAAACGTTTACTGTTTTGCAATAAGACTTTTTAAGAGTTAAAGATACCCAATCAATCCTACCCATGAATCATAAGTATTTAATTTGAAATGAATAGCAGCATGTCACTCAGGGCCTTCTTATCCCCAGGGTCTTCACCTTTTCACTTAAAAATAAAAACGACATTTTTTTACTCCACAAATCTAAAAATATATGAATGTGTCCACAAACCCCTCATTAAAAGACACACATACAAAATCAACATAATACAATGTCACAGATCACTATTTCCCAGAGACACACAATGAGATAACTTAATCTTTAAACTGTTTCGACTGACTAGATCTTCCAAATGTGGACATTCTCATGAAATGACAAAATGTTAAGAAAAAAAAATAATAATAAGTGGGGTGGGTCATTTTACCCTATATACTTTAGTCATTTTGTATTTACATCACCTTTATGCATTTGACAGACAACCTTATTCGAAGAGCTTTACAGTGCATTCAAAGCAAGCACATATTTGAGCAGTCATGCATTCCCTGGGAATCGAACCCATGGGGTTTAGTGCCATGCTTCTACCATTTTGTAAACATCGAATGTTCTTTGTTCTAGCCTGAACTTTTACAGCAGCTTCGGTTCTTTGAACATCAGCTCTTCTGTTACAGCCATCTTAAGATGAATTTTGTGAACGAGTAATAGTGAAAGCAAACTCTTACACTGGTTGGCGTTGCCGGCTGTGCTGGCAGGTGTGTTGTGAGCTGGTAAACATCTCTTACAGAAGGAGTGCAGGCAGGGCAGAAGCTTCGGTTCTCTGCTGCTGAAGCTGAGTTTACACACGGGACACACGTCCATCAGAGCCATCATCATCATCATCCTCACACTGCCCTGGTCTTCATCATCACGCTTACTCTCCGCCTCGTTCTCCACGACAATCACCACATCATCAGATTCAATCTTCTCACTTCCATCCATCCTCTTATTTCAGGAAGACCATCTCAGATTCGCATCAGTAACCGCTGCTGTGCTGCAGTCCGCGCTGTGATCTTCATAAACATCTGAATAAATCTAACTTACACAACGCTGAAGATATGCAAAACATAGAGAATCCCGTTCACTTATTAGCGCATTATCAATAATGAATTAAGTTTAGAAATGTAACACAGTGCTGTGTTGTTACCAGACGCATATGATGATGACGACCGGAGGCCACAGTAATGACGTCCCATGGCCTCCATTGTGACGTGTCCCACGGCAGCCGGGAGAGGACAAATGTCTCAGGGAAAAACAAATCGCATGGTAAAGGTATAATGTGAACGAGCCGTCTAATACATTCGTAAACGCAGATACACTTTGTAAAAAAAAAAAATTCTTAATAGGATAAATAAAAATAAGCAATGAGATACTTTGAAAAGCTAGTAAATTCTACCAAGTGTATATGTGATTTGTAAATAATTAACTTTTTATTTCATTTTATTCTTTTAATTATTTTATTGTAATGCAAATGAATGACAGTTAGCACGAACTACATCTATAATAATAATTTTTAATAATAAATAAATAAATAATAATAAAATAATAATTTTCCCTGCAGTATGTAGCCTTTTTTTTATTTTTTATTTTATTTCAATGTCAAGTTATTCGGGAACAGAGCGTGTTACACACCATTGTCATCATGCTACTTTTCTCGGCGATGGAAAGGACTCACCAATCACAGTTGATTTAATTACTGAGGATTTAGCAATGGGAAAATTTGAGATTGAGATTTAAATGCAGATTAATGGAGGAATCAGTTAAAACTTCCCAAGCAAAATTAACGATTTTAAAATGTCATTAACTATGGAAAAACGACACTCGGTTACTAACCTAACCTCGGTTCTCTCTAGAGAGGGAACGAGTGTTGCGTAAGTTTAGCTTACGCTACGGGAAAACTCCTTTTCTCGAGAATACTGAAGCAAAAATTATCCTTTTAATTTTTAGAATGTAAAACGCATTTGCTGCAGCAGGCAGACATAGGCGAGACAGCTCGCGCGCCTATTGGCTGCTCTGCGGCAACTGCTGCAACCTATCAGTGCGTCTTGGCATGACTCCAGTGCCAATGGGAAGCCTTCCCGCGCTGTCGTCATAGCCCGCCAGAACAGGGTGTGGCTTCGCCTATAAAACCCCACTGCACAGGTTGCACAAGTGATTTCAGTCGACTAGAAGCGAAAACCAAAGTGCAGCACAAGCACGGCAGGCTACGCAACATTCGTTCCCTCTCTAGAGAGAACCGAGGTTACGTTAGTAACCGAGTGTCGTTCTCTTACGAGAGTACTCTCGTGTTGCGTAAGTTTAGCTTACGCTACGGGAACCCTATGTAAAACGCTGTGCATGCTGAAAATCAAACACTTATGTCCCAAGGGCAGTGCCCGGGGCTCATGTAAAGTGAAGCAATCACAGCGGCATAACAGGGCGGGACGACTCGGTGTTATGAGATAGGTGCATTAGCGTGTATACATACAGATAAGGCAGTATGACCACCCTTAAACTGCATAGGTCACAGGACTTGCAGTATATCAACAGTCTAGTCAAACCGCATTGAGTAGACAACGTCAATATAGCATTATCAGACTGAGAGCAGTCTGGCCTGTAATGCGGGTACTTCTAGGTTATAAAACCTAACAAATGTAGACAGCGAGGCCCAGCCTGCTGCCATACAAATGTCATGGATAGAAACCCCACTTGACCATGCCCACGACGAGGCCATGCCTCTAGTCGAGTGGGCCCTCACCCCCAAAGGGCAGTTTAAACCCTTGGATGCATAAGCTGACGCGGTAGCGTCCACTATCCATCTGGACAGGGTCTGTTTCGAAATGGCTAGCCCTTTAATGCGGCCACCGAACGAAACGAAAAGCTGCTCCGATTGCCTGAAAGCGGCGGAGCGCTCCACATAAATCCTTAATGCCCTCACCGGGCAGAGAAGGTTAACCCCTGCCTCACTATCAGACATAGGGAGGGCCGAGAGGGAGATAACTTGCGCTCTGAAGGGAGTCGTAAGCACTTTAGGGACGTAACCGTGTCTTGGTTTGAGGATGACCTTAGAGTCATTAGGCCCATATTCCAAGCACGTAGCGCTTACTGAAAGTGCGTGCAGGTCGCCCACCCGTTTTACTGAGGCTAGCGCCAACAGAAAAGCGGTTTTAAACGATAGGTATTTTAGCCCTACCGTGTGCAGAGGTTCAAACGGTTCGCCCTTCATGGCCTCGAGGACCGTAGAAAGGTCCCAAACCGGAACCGAAGGTGGAGACCACTTTGATTCGTGAAGCGATGCCCAAGTTCACGCCTGACTGGTACCAGCCGGGTCTCGTCCACGGTTTCAGGGCGGAAACGCATGTCTGATTCACCGTGAGACGGAGCAGACCTGAGGTCCATGCTCGCGCTGGTACTCGCTGTCTCAACCATAATTGAAAAGGGCGCATATTCATCAAACCCAACTGTAGAACTGACGAGGCTGAGGCCATGAGACCCATCATCCTCTGGAACACCCTGAGGGGGAGATTTTTCCCCACAGTGAATGTCGCTGCCAGGCGCTGTATCACTGCCGCGCGTTCTCGCGTCAGGCGCGCCGCCATACAGTTGGAGTCTAGTTCTATCCCCAGAAAGGAAATTTTCTGGCTGGGGAGTAGATTGCTTTTGGCCCAATTGACTCTGAGACCCAACTGCTCGAGATGGGTCAGCAGTAGTGTTCTGTGTAACACCAATTCTTCTTCTGACTGTGCTATAATTAGCCAGTCGTCCAGATAGTTCAGGACTCTCACGCCCCTTCGTCTGAGGGGCGCGAGGGCCGTGTCCATGCACTTCGTAAATGTACGAGGTGCCAAAGACAGGCCGAAGGGAAGAACGGTGTACTGATAAGCCCGGCCCTCGAAGGCGAACCTCAAGAAGAGCCTGTGACGGGCTGCTATTTGGATCTGAAAATAAGCGTCTTTCAGATCCACTGATATAAACCAGTCCCCGGGTCGAATTCGAGCGAGAATTTGTCTGGTTGTAATAATTTTGAAAGAGCGCTTCACCAGCGCTTTGTTCAGGTGTCTGAGATCTAGTATAGGGCGGAGTCCGCCATCCTTCTTTGGTACTAAGAAGTAACGGCTGTAAAACCCCGACTCGCTTCCTGCCGAGGGGACTGCTTCCACAGCCCCTTTTCTCAGTAAATTCGCTATTTCGGTGCGAAGTAGGTGTGCTACTTCCTGATTCACAGAGGTTTCGGCCCGGGCTATGAAGTGCGGTGGTCTGCGAGCGAACTGAAGCGAGTATCCCCGTTTCACTATATTTAGCACCCATTTCGAAGCCCCTGGAATGCTTTCCCACGCTTTCGCGTGAATGGCCAGGGGTTGAATGAAATCTGGGTTGTGGTCGCTCGTATTCGGGGACCCGGAGACCCAGCCATGATGACGTACTTCGTTCATCACGTTAATTTCAAATGTGGGGCATACAGTGTTTCGCGCAGTATTTCTGTAACTGGTGGCCCAGCCTTGAGCGCGGGCAGCTGCTTTGATACAGATACAGCTCTGTGGGAATTGTTCACAAAGTGTGTGCACTGAGAGGCAGACACGTGACCTGCACTCACCACACTGGCAGCGCGCGCGCTCACACATTGAGGCTCTATGTGTGTGCGCGGCGCAGATACAGTCATATTCACAAGCGGGGGTGAGCGCTGTACAGCGGGCACATTCCCTGCACTTAAAACATGAACGGCGTGAGCCGGTTTGACTGATATGGACCCTGTGGTGGTGTGGGACACTGCATTGGTAGTGCTTGTGTGTAAGAGTGAACACTGGGGAGTGGGTACAATTATTACACTTAGCGGTCGGGCGGCTAGAGCCAGCTTTATTGTTTTCGACCTTGAATGAGTGTGACACACAGTGAGGGTAGTGTTTTCGTGTAGGGGTGGGCACTGGGCAGTGGGCACCTGTCCTACATTTAAGACACCTTCGGCCTGAGCCGGAATATGACCCAAAATAATGCTCTTTTTGAGAGATATGTGGGTCGCCGTGAAAACGGCGTTTGTGTGCAGGCGAGCGAGTTGTGGAACTGACTCGTTGGCTGCTGGATATACCCTTCGAATCACCTCTGCTGAGGGAACTGAGAGAGCGGTTCGTGCAAACTTCGATGGCTTCCCGGCCGCAGGGGGGCTTGACCATCGGCATTTTCCTAGAATGGCTAGGAAGACTTGGGAGGCTCAAAGCTCGGCGCGAGCTTGTGCCTGGGTCCCCGGGCGGGAGGCGGTCTGCGGCGGCTGGTGGAGCGCGAACGCTGACGTGCATCCCGGCCCTGGCGTTGCGAGGTGGGCGGTGGAGGCGGTGGGGGCGCTGTTTTCCGAGCGGGCGGCTGCTTCCTAGCGCGGCCCGCTGCAGAACTAGAGCGCCGCGGCAGAAAATGTCTCATGGCCTGGGACGTTTGCTGCACCTCTGTATACCGCTCCGTGAAGCCCTTCACCGAGGGACCGAACAAACCCGCTGGTGACACGGGGGCGTCGAGTAAAGTGGCGCGGTCAGACTCGGACATGTCGGACAGCGTCAGCCACAAGTGACGCTCAGTGACGGTGAGGCCGATAGCTTGAGCATGTTGCGGCCGATAGCTTGAGCAGCGGTCTTGGTAGCTCTGAGAGCTAAGTCTGTTGCGCTTCTCAAGTCCGTCACGCGCTCTGCAGATGGGCCAGCCTCGTCCAGTGACCGGAGAAGGTTGGCCTGGTGGATCTGTAAAACGGCCATAGTATGCAGAGCGGAGGCAGCTTGACCGGCGGCGGCGTAGGCGCGACCGATCAGCGATGAAGTCGTCCGGCAGGCTTTAGTGGGTAGGCTCGGCTTGGACCGGCATCCCGCAGAGGGCGGGCACAAGTGAGTCGCTACCGCTTCCTCGACGGGAGGAACACAAAGATATCCTCTGTCTTTCGTGCTGTCAACCGCGGAGAGCGTCGAAGAGACAGAGGATTTTAGCCTGGCTGAGAACGGAGCTCCCCAGGACTTGGAGAGCTCATCATGCAGTTCGGGGAGGAAGGGAGCGGGCCTCGAAACAGGTGCAGAGCAGCGTCCAGGCAGAAAGCAGCCGTCCAACCTGTTAGGCGCGGGCTCCTTGGGCGTTGACCACTCGAGGCCGAGGTCTTCTACGGCCTTAGTAACAAGGCGGAGAAACTCGGCGTCGACAGAAGCCCTCACGCTGGATTCTTGCGTCGATGGGAGGGGTCCGGGATGGACCAGCCCTCACTCTCGGACGCCAGAGCTGTCTTCCTCCTCGATGTCCCGCTCCATCTCGTCGGGCGCCGCGACAGCGGGGCGCTGGCCGTCGAGAAAAGAGACGGGGGACTCAGAGAAAGAGGCTCGCGGGGACCCCGCCGGCGAGTGCTTTGCGGCCTTTGTGAGCGGCGCTTTTTACGGCGCGGCCCAGCAGAAGGCGTAGAGGTAGCGGTTTTGGTGGCGAACAAAGCCTGTCGAGCCCGTAGGGTCGAGACAGGCAAAGATTCGCACTCACGGCAGCCGCCCTCGGCGAGCGCGTGATCCGCGTGGTCCTTTCCCAGGCAGGAAGCGCACAGCTCGTGGCGGTCCCCGTCGCTGAGAATGGCTCGGCACGAGTCGCAGGACATGATGGGCATTGAAAAATGCCTTTGCTCTTTTAGGAAGAGAAACGTGCGTGTCGCAGCGGCGAACACACATGGAGAGATTTGAAAAAGGATATGAGCGTCGGGAGCGCAGCAGGTACGGCGAGCGAAGGTGGCGAATATCCAGCCGGGTCCTTGACTCGGGCTCGTCCCGCTGATATGCTGAACGACGGCGTTGCTTCTCTCTCTAGATCCAGCGAAGTCCTTCGCTGAAGGAGACGAAATCACTTGTGCAACCTGTGCAACCTGTGCAGTGGGGTTTTATAGGCGAAGCCACACCCTGTTCTGGCGGGCTATGACGACAGCGCGGGAAGGCTTCCCATTGGCGCTGGAGTCATGCCAAGATGCACTGATAGGTTGCAGCAGTTGCTGCAGAGCAGCCAATAGGCGCGCGAGCTGTCTCGCCTATGTCTGCCTGCTGCAGCAAATGCGTTTTACATTCTAAAAATTAAAAGGATAATTTTTGCTTCAGTATTCTCGAGAAAAGGAGTTTTCCCGTAGCGTAAGCTAAACTTATATATAAAATAAGTTAATTTTATTATATATAATAAAATTATATATAACTATAAAAAACAGTTAAGTCCGGTCGAATGATATATTAATTAAATTCAGATTGGATTATGTTGGTAATAGGCACTTACCTAACGCTAAAAGAAGTTTTGTGTCTCTATCAAGTGCTTTCGATCTTCTTTCTGATCTGAATGGTATGCAGAAAACACTTGAGTTTTGCCACAGACTTGTCCCAGCGCCTAGAACGCAACTGAATGCTTTTTCAAGCGCCTCCATACTTGAAAAACCGCGGAAAACTACTTGTAAACAGGAAATGATGGAATATTTACGTACATATTTACAGCGGGTCTATTACCTTTTACAGAAGGTATAAGTCGCTGTAATCTTTACTGACACTGTCTTTAATGATTACTGAGTTGGCACATTCGGACGGGACTAAAATCATTGAGAAGCTCTGGTAATAATTACTTTACCCTACCTCTCCATGTTAAACTAATCCCGTCCAAATAAGACTTTAATGTGGCTTCCACACCACAACCACAACTGGGCAACCAAACACACTTGTGAGCTTTTCAAGATCTTTGTACCATTCAAAATAATTTTTTTCTAATGAAAGTTCAATAACCTTGTGTATGCTTTTGTTCAATAAATTGTTTATCCATGTCTTGAATGATTGGTGGGGTACTAATTCTGTGCAGGTTCAGAATGGCCCTTTAGTGATAAATATATGGGTGATGCACATCGCAGACCCTCGTGAAAGATTTGTTATTCATCTTCCACTCAGTCATGCTCTGTGGCGGTCAGAAGCCAAGGAAACAGAATATATTGGTTACGCATATAACGGTGGTTCTCTGACTGGCTGAAGAGCGCCAGTCTCCAGTCACTCAGGTCAATGAAAAGACTTCTAAGAAAGTTGATTTTTGATTTGTAGGCAAGCATTTATTGAGATACATCATTAAGGTCACAAGGCGAAAGCTACTATTTAGGGTTCTTAACAAGCAGAAGGACATGAAGGTATTCCACTCATTTATGCCCTCTAGTGGTCTTCCACCAGTCATAGAAACACAGTTACAACGCTTAACCAACATTTCATCATGCAACTGTAAAACTAAACAAATAATTTGCAGACCTCAAAATTAAGTAAACAAGTTTTTACTAATAATATATGCTAGGAGACAATAGGTGGGTCAATCTAGACACTTTTATTTAAAGGCACAGAAGGCTCACAGCTGCACCTCAGTGTTTACAGGTGATGTGATTGTGGAAACTATTAGTAGTTCCAAAAACTGTCCAAATGTTCAGATCTTATTAAAAAAAAAAGAAAAAAAAAAATTAACATAGTAAAAGCAACAATTAAAAACAAATTAAAAAAAAGTTACCACAGCCGTTATTCATTTTACATTCATACAATAATATTGAATATCTGTACACTTTTCTGACTGCATTTGATAGCTTGAAAAAGTAAAGTACACAGTATTGGATAGTTTTCTCTATAAAGAATTTAGCAAGCAAACAATTTTTTTTCCCATTTTCAAATTTAGTAAATAGGCAAGTTGAAGAGAAAAGACAAAATCTACAAGGAGTTTAAATGTTCTAGATGGACTTTAATGTTGCATTTTTAAGAAAGATACAGAAGATATGAAAGACAGGAGGATGAGACCGTATAAGAATGACAAGTACAAAGGTCTTTGGACATGTAGATGTTTGATGAAATTGTAAATAAGTTATTAAATAATAAAGAATATCTTTTCTTTTTTTTCTCAGACGTAAAATCTAACAAGGATTTTAAAGATTCTACATGCACAACACCTTGCCAAAAAAAAAAAAAAAGAAGAGCCAACATCAGATTGTTAGGGAAATGTATCAGTGCATGTGTTTCATAAGATTGGGCGTTGTTATAGTTTGCTACCTATTTGTAATAACTTGCCTAAGTGAATCATCAGAACAGGTCAGTCTCGCATCTTTTCCCCCCTTAAGGCTGCCAGCAAAAGGGTGGAGTTATAAATCAACCGTTTCAATAAGGAATAAACTGTTAAAGCAATGACTTGACAGAGCTGTAGAGCGGTCGCAGATAAGTGTAGCTGTGGGAAGTGGCAGTTCTTACACAGAGGAGGGCGAGAGAGGCCGTTATCAGTCCCAGGTATGGTAAAAGTGTATAAGTGTGTTTAGGCGGATGTACAACAGCCTCCGGCGGGTATGGCAGTCTGCGGCTCGTCATCAACGATCTGTACGCCTCTCCGGGCTGTGCTTGTGTGACTCGCGCCGTTCCCCCTTGACCTCTCCTCCGCCTGAGCCGTCTCCATCATCCCTACAGATGCCGGCGAAAACGTCACAAATTAAAGAGAGATAAGTAAGAATCTATAAAATAGACAAACAAATATATTGCAAGTGGATGACTAAATGTCTTCATGTTTTGAGGAGTGACTTAAAAAGTTTGAAGACGTTGTAGAGTGTTGAAGTTTGCGTGAAAAGTAACATGGAAGCACAGAGGACCGCCACTTATTGGTTGTGAATGATTGTTTATAATAAAAAAAAGTTTTTCTTACACACACACCAATCGTTTTGCTTCAGAAGACATTGATTCATCCACTGAGGCCGCCATAATATACATCTATAAGTTTATACTAAGTCTTGTCATATACATCTGGGAAAGCATAAAGTTGAGTTAATTTTTGGGTGGATTATCCTTTTCTGCTAAAACCGCAATTGCAATAAAAAAAAAAAAAAAAAAAGAAAAAAAGGTAGCAAACTAATTAATTTTTTGGGCCAAACTGTACAGTCCTAGGACTGTACAATTTGGCCAACAAAATAAAATAATAAGAATAATAAGAATAATAATATATAGAGACATATATAATATATATAGAGGCATTTCTCATTAAGGTTTGGGAAGATTTTTGGTGCATGTTGAGTTCCAAAATCCACGTTATAACTCAAAGAGTTTGAAGTTCGTGTGGAGCAGCATTTAATTTGAACAATGGCGTTCTGAGACAATAGATTTGTTACAGATTTGTGCAAAACTTTTGCGGTATTTTATGAATGTCGATAAAAAACTATTGCGAAATGACGGCGACTAAAACGTAATTTGGTATGTTGGTAGGTTTACATGTATCGCATCTAACGCACTAGCCATTATTTGTAATCGAAGATGATGTAGGTGTGTTATCCAAGCATTCATGGCAAGAAAAATCCCTTATACTTGAGAGCGCCACGTATGAGGCGTTTCTCCCTCCTGTCTGCTTCAAGGTCTTGATAAATTGTGGCATTTCCTTGTCCTTTACCTTTAGAATCCAGTATTCAGTAAAATGATCGACTTTTACGTCCGCCAGATGGCCTGTAAATGTGGAAAAACTCTTCCCATTATCAGTTTTGCAAAATATTCCTTTTTTGAATTGCCTGAAAAACCACCTCACGCGAGCATAAAAACTTTTTTTGCTGTATATGGGAGTTTTTGCGAAATTGACGTGTTTCCATTGGGCGTATTTTCAATTCGTAATTTGCACAATTTGAAGGGTAATGAAAACTCAGCTAATGAAAATGCTGGATCATGAGCTGCTGGAGTGTAAAAGAACACAGTGCCAAGCTTCACAATAATTCCTATATCTATAGTCTAATCAAGAACCGAAGAGAACTAAATAATGTGTCGTCTAATGAAGAGTTGAGCCCCAGGGTTCACGATGCATCAAATTTACACAGGACGCGCACTGACAGAAGATGATTTCTTTAATTTGACAGACGATCACCTGGTTGCACAATATGCATCTGAAATGTGTAAAACATTAACACTGTGAACCAAAAAACATGGTCCACTTTCAGAATTATTTTTAACGAACATCACACAAGTTTTCATACACGTTTAAATTTAAACCGTAAACTTAATTTTAAGTAAACTTTCCAAAAAATTATTACATTTTCATTTGATTCGATTTTAAAGGGTTAACCAAATTGTTAGTTTTATAAATTTAATTACCTCTAATTTATGAAAGTAAATTTGTTTTTGACACTACAATGTTAAAATAAGCCACTATAAACTTAAAGGTCTAGTCATGAAAAGAAAAAGAAAAAAAAAATACTGTGATATACAGCGAAATCGCCAAAATCTTAATAAATACCGTGAAACATATTTTTGGTCATTCCGCCAAGCTCTATGCTTGGTGAACATTACAAAGTCTAAACTGACTGCACTTTTTAACATTTTTAGTTAAAGAGGTCCTATTATGCTTTTTTACATTTTCCACTTTAGTGTTTAATGTTGGTGTTTTAGCATGAAAAAGGTTGATGGACTCCAAAGGGAGTTACTCTCTTTATTAGCAAGAACTGTTCCCTGAAACGCCTCGATTGTAGTCTTCCTGGAACGAACACGTCTCAATATTACTCATTTAAATAATTCCCGCCCAAGGCATAAGCAAAAAAAAAAAAAGGGACAAGGTCTGTCAGAGTTCTGTTAATAGTGTGTTGAAACTCGCGGTTATGGAATGGGCATGACATTTCCAAAACACTCTTGAAGTGTTTGACCAATCACCACACACTGATCCAGCAGACCAATCAGAGCACATTGTGCTTTTCAGAAGGAGGGGCTTAATAGAGATCAGAACTAAAGAGAGCGTTACTGACAGACTGGGAAGAGAGGTGCTGCAACAATGTCAAATATTTGAAAAATAATGTTTTTTTCTGTTTGTTTTTAGTAGACCCAAAAAACTAAATCAAGATTTCGAAAAAGGTCATCTTAAAAATAAATAGATTTTAAGTTTGAAAACAAACTTCCTTTCAAATTTCAAAGTATCTTCCTAACAATATGATTAAGCATATAAATTGCATCAATTGTAAAAACACAAAAACACTGAGTGATCAAACATTTAGGTGAGATAATAATTCTGCTTCACCTCAAATTAAACTCAAACACCTCCATCCCCACCCCCTCCTCCCTGCTTCTGAAATAAAATTCAGGCCCTGTTATGGGAAACAGACAGACTGACAGAATACACAGCATCTAAAAGTAACATACGTTTACACAGGTCCAGAAACAGCTCCTCAATGCCTTTGTTTAATTTGGCTGATGTGTGATAGTGTTTTGCACCCACTGACTCTGCATATCTGGAAAAGGACAAAAAAAAATTAACAAAATAATAATTTCTCAGAAAGCACGTAAAGGCGCTGGAAGTAGGCCTGCACGGTTAATCGTATTTTAATCATGATAATTATAATGTAAAAAGAAAAAATCATTGTGATATTGGCCTGTTGTTTATTTGTCCTAATACTTTTTTTTTTTCATTTACGTTATCTTGCACTAGTAATACACCTCCACTATCTTGCTTAGGGGTTTCCAGATGCTAAAAGCTTAAATCCCCTAAATGGAGCTTTTATCTTAAAAGGATACATTTTCCGCCGAGTGTTTTACTTAATCTTGACAATTTGGCAACCAATGCGCACGCAGAAGCTCTCTCTGGGATGCAAAAAAGCTCTGATGATCTGACAACACTGACAAATATGCATGTTGGAGTTTACTGATGTCCATTGTGAAATTCTGCTTGAATTAAAGTGTCATACATCCTCGAAGAACTGTAATAAATCCAAACATGATTCTTGATCATATTGTTTGTGATTGTGGTTGTTGAATAAACGCTGCATGTGCTTTAGATACCCCCGTATTCTGCTTGCTTCCATTTCCTCTCACACACACCACTCGAACCTTCC
Organism: Scardinius erythrophthalmus; assembly: GCF_964197995.2. NCBI lineage: Eukaryota > Metazoa > Chordata > Actinopteri > Cypriniformes > Leuciscidae > Scardinius > Scardinius erythrophthalmus. The sequence goes on along the minus strand of NC_138224.1, from coordinate 23,728,421 downwards.
GTAAAGCAATCTTTTATAAAGTGAACGCAGCTTATTAGCTCTCCTGCTGTCTGATGTCATCAGTAAATCAAACAACAGTAAAGCTGAGAAAGAGAAAAATCACTCACTGCTCTTGAATGGAAAACATTTAGATACTCTTAAATACTGAAAGCACTCTTTGTTTATTGCTTGTAATGTTTTTTTTTTCCTCTTTATTACTAGCTTTTGTGTGTTTTTTTAAATATGTAATTATTTTAAAAAGTACTAATAATTACATATGTAACTAAATAAATTTATTAATAAGATTAATTAATAAGAAAAAAAAAGTAGATCAAGAATTGTTTTGGATTCGGATCATGACTGCCAGAACCTTTATTACATTGAAGGTTAATATTATAGGCTACAATAAGTGCATTATATTATATTATATATTATATTATATTATATATATTTATATAATATATAAATATTTATATATTTATATATATATATATATATATATATATATATATATATATATATATATATATATATAAAATTCTATATTCTATATAATTCTATATATATATATATATATATATACACTTCTCTGGAATTTCTCAAATGAGATTGATTGATTAGAAATTGCGATTATAATATTTTGCGAAATAATCGCGTATAACCATTGTCGTGCAGCCCTAGCTGTAAGCTTTTCATTTCGTGATATTATGAATAAAATGTCCCTAATACTGACAGATATCAGTGAAATTTGCTTCTCAAATAAACATATCTTGTTTTAAGGATGTTTAGATCTTTTTAATGGAAAACAGGACAAAAACACTGATTGAGAATCAGGATAAGAGCAGTTTAAGAAAAGATATTCCCACATTTCTAAGGTAAACTTTGTTCCGCTGAATAAAACCTATTTTGAAAAGTAACACAGAAGAGCACATTTTACTGCTCCATTCCCTTCACATTCAGTGCATCTTGTGTAGACTCATCTTCTCATGTGACTGTCTTAATCATGTGACCAGTCTTTTAGTGCATGTGAACGTCATACATCCTCGCTCAAATAGTGTATTATACAATGCTAATCTAAGAGATATTACTATAGACTATGACTATATAAAACTGTATGTGTACTTTTGTAACATATACAAAACCAAAATATATTAATATGTCTTTAGGCATAAAGACTTTATATAATGCTTTATATGATGACAGTGTTTCAGGTCACTTTGAAGCATACAGCCATTTACAAGCCAAATCCGATAACTTATTAACCAACACTGCGGATAGCTGAAATTTAGAGCCAAATTGAAGTTTAGATGAAATAAAAATAAAGCTATAGAACATTTTTTAAAGTTGACAGAGAGACTGACTTCTGTCCTTCGCATCCAAGGTTTCCTTCACATAATCTAATATCCACAAGGCATACTAAAAACATCCTGATTCAATAAAACAAACATTATCTGCAGTAAAAACACATTACAGACATGAGAGATGTACATACCCCTCTGCTTCCTCCACTGAAACATGTCGCTCTTTGTCCAGGTCAATTTTATTGCCTAAAAAAGAAAGATACAATTCAAATAAAAATGCAAATAACAAATATTACATCAAAATTGTATAATGCATATAAAGTCATGATTATGGAAAGTTTAAGACATAACCATCCATTGCATCTTTATTAAATATTCAGTCTAATAAGATAATGCTTTTCTGCTATCAATAATAACACATTTACCATCATCGTTCCCACTCTTTAAGACCAAAGAATTCCCATGACTTCTCCAGTTTAAGCATTTCGAGTAAATCATTTTTGAGTTTGTGCTCACAGAGAGCGATAAAAATAGCTGATGATATGTTTTAGAGCTGAGCATAACTGGAAAAAATTGGATATTCCCATGATCTTGAGATTTTATCCATTTCTAGTTTCCCAGACAATCACCATTTTAAAATTCTCTCATATCGTCCATGACTAGGGAACCCAATTAAACCAATCTGCCAGATTCCCCACCAAAATCACCCCAATGTTACTCACCTACTATACATAAACAGATCTCATTCCCCAACATTTTCCTCAATTCTTTTACCCAATTCTTCACCTATCAAGAAAACAAGAGTTAGGTTACGGCAAGAAAAAATCATTAAAAACCCCATTTACCATATTAATCTACAAACTAGAACCCAATAATATAATATCAGTCTTGAAGAATAGAAAAAACTTGAGAATTGATTTAATACATTAATCGTTGGCTTTCATAGTCATTATTATATTCTAGGGGTGTGACGAGAGTGCTACGAGATTTAGCAATACTAAAACGTGATGATATTTCTCATCGAGGTGAAAGCGGTCTCGCTTGAAGGAGTTGAGTTTGTGGCAAAAACATTTTACAGTGCTTGCATTATGTCACACTCAGAAGGGTTGACCTGGAGTTTCATTCGTTAACATTATTATTGCCTCGTTATTTTATATGTATTTTAAGGCTATTGTTCACTTAGGTCTATTTTTATTACCACAAAAAATATTATCCGATTACTCAATCAAAATAATCGACCGTTTATTCGAATGACAAAATAATCGTGAGAGCCCTAGATTAGAGAAAACATTTCAAAATGCACCTGTATTGTTTTCCATTTTGTGAAGATTTCTTAAAATAGTGTTAAAATATCGTCTCGCCTCATTCTCGTGTATAGTCGTCTTCTCGTGAGATAAGCGTATCGTCACACCTCATTAGATTCTGATCATTTAATGTAAGCACTCACCTTCTGGAACGAGTCCTCATCCGTGACGTCGTACACCAATATGGCGCCGTTGGAATCTCTGTAGTAGATTGGTCCAAGGGCATGAAAACGCTCCTGACCAGCCGTATCCTGAGACAAAAGTAAACATATTCAAGAACAGAAACCGACTGGTTGTCCACTTAGAAGAACCAATTAGCTACTGTGAAAAGTTTCATGACAGAATTATGCATTTTAACTACTTTTTGCAATGCTCATGCAGGCATCTTGTGTTCGATACGCAACTGCCTGGAAAATTCTTGTCAGAAACTTGGTAGTAAAGCGCAAACCTGACTCTGACGAGATGAGAGTTATTGTGTTTGGCTCATAAAGTCAAGAAACAATTCAAAGTCAAACTCCATTTACATTTTGAACACATTTCTGGTGTTGTTGCGAAGAAAGTCATCTTTCATCAGAACGCAAAATATATATTTCAACAAACATGCTACGCTTCTGAAACATCTTTCCGTTACAGCTGACATCCCCTCGAATCACTGGGCTCCATTCTGGTAACGCCCACTTTTATCAGCACAAAAACAAAATAATATATAGAAAAAAACCCTACATTTTCCTCATTGGATAAATAAAGGTTTGTGAACGCTAATTTAAGACTGCATCTCATCAACTATTGAGTACGAGGTGTTCATTCTCACAGACTATGGATCACTACCTTCATTCCACAACAAGACTGCTTAATCTTTTTATTCAAGATCAACTGCTACACAAATGCTACAACCACAGTGAGGAATGTGTGCGACTCACCCATATAGCCAGATTGACTCTCTTTCCTGTGATGTTGAGCTTCTTTGTAAGGAACGATGCCTGCAAACAAAGGCATACATGCATAAATTTGTATTAATTCAGAAGATTCAAGTCTATTTACATTTCAACATGCCAGCAGCCATATCACCCTGTAGGCCAGGACTGGTTTCCCACTGAAGCTAAGCAGCACTGAGCCTGGTCAGTACCTGGATGGGAGACCTCTTGGGAAAAAAGTGTTAGTGAGGCCAGTCACCCTGTGGTCTGTGTGGGTCCTAATGCCCCAGGATAGTGAAGGGGACACTATACTGTCAAAAAGCACCGTCGGATGAGATGTTAAACCAAGGTCCTGACTCTCTGTGGTCGTTAAAAAAATCCCATGACACTTCTCTTAAAGAGTAGGGGTGTAACTCCGGTGTCCTGGTAAAATTCCATCCACTGGCCTTTATCAATCATGGCCTCCTAATAATAATCCCCATGCTTTGAATTGGCTCTATCACTCTTTCTCTCTCTATAGCTGGTGTGTGGTGAGCGCACTGGTGTTGTTGTACTGTGGCTGCCGTTGCATCATCCAAGTAGATGCACACTGGTGGTGGTCTGAGGGGAGACCCACTGACATGATTGTAAAGCGCTTTGGTTGTACAGTAGTACAAAGGAAAGCCCTGTATAAATGCCTCATTTCATTTTATTTCATTTCAAACTTATGAATTTCACTTGACGTGCCACTAACTTATACAGTAATTGGAAGACTTTTAAACATAGTAGTTCAGACACCTAATGTTCAAGAATGCCTAATTAAGGGTGTGTTCACACTTGGCATGTTTGGTTTGATTAAAACAAACCCTGGTGCGATTTCTCTGTTAGTGCAGTTCACCTGAACATGTGTGAATGGTGCCATCCAAACCCTGGTGCGCACCAAACAAGCGGACAGAGGCCTCTAAGGGTGTTCACACTTAGTTCGGTTTGCTTGGTTAGTTTGGTCCGGAACAAAAAAAACATTTAGTCCTGGTCTGTTTAGCGTTCAATTTGGCATTTTTAACACCGAACATAAAGGCATAGGGATATGTTCACAACCTGATTAGTCGGCTTTGATGACGTATTGCCTATTTTGAGACGAAACTCACAGAACGCCCAAAAAAATGCTGTGTGCTGGGATAAATGCGCTCGTTGTGCGTAGCCGACATTTGATGGTATTTTGACCACTTGAGAACTCGTGAAAAGCTTATAAAACGGAGTCAAAACAGCGGCAGGAATCCCTCACACACACACACACACACACACACACACACACACAGACACGGTTCTGATGCCTGTACTAACTGTGATGAGCAACAACAATTATGAAATTAAACATTTAAGTTAATGAAATATTAACTTAAATTCTCACTCAGGGCTAGTAAGACTGAAGAAGGCTGAAGAAAAAAAAAAGCTTGGTCAAAGAGGAGTGATTATAATCAATACAATCATTATAATAGATTATTGACAACATGTAGCAGGTTTCACAGTGTTACATAAAGGCCACAGCAGACTTTCCTGTATGCTTTATAGTTTGTTACACAGTAACATGGATGAATTATTACAAATCCATCCTCATTCTAAACTCTTATCAATCTTTGCGTCAATCTCAAGCGTCAATCTCAATCTTTGATGGCCTTTCATTATATTTAATGTTGAGTTTTAAAGAATTATGTTCACCAAGCAGTTTAAAATAAAACATAAAAATACCCTTTTTCCCACAGAAAAAAAGAAAAGAAAGTCATACAGGTTTGGAACAACATGAGAGTAGTTAAATGATGAACATGTTTTTGAGTGAACTAACCCCATAAATATACATAGATTTATAGTTACATAAGATATACACACCCTTTGATAACTGATAAAAGACGTGTTAATTGTTATAAGGACAAAGGGAGACAGTATTGCAAAACCTAATAGGCTATATAATCAATACATCATTTACATCCTTCCCTTTATGTTATTTCATAACTTTGGTGATTTTATTATTTATTTATTTATTTATTTATTTCCTAAAATGTGGGAAATATTAATCTTGTATAATAATAAAAGTATAATAATTATTTAGACTCTTGACTGGTGTATGGACTAGTTTTGACTAAAAGTATAAAAAAAAATGTTTTAAACTACACTCAAAAGTTTGGGATCAGTAAGATTTATTAGGCTATTTGTATATATATATATATATATATATATATATATATATATATATATATATATATATATATATATATATATATATATATATATATATATATATGAAGACTTCAGATGCAAAAGCCTCTAAGTCCATCTAAGTTTTTCTTTAATATTAACATTTTTATCAGGCTCCTATGTATAGGTTTCTACCCAAGTACCGCCATTTCTAAATGGGTTGAGGCTGGGATTTAGTGAGTTTGAAGTGAAAGTATTTGATGAATGTATAGCCTTCTATGTGCGGAGAGCATTCACAAAATATTATTATCTAATTTTTGACAGAGGTGGCTTTTAGAGGCTTTTGCATCGGAGGTCTTCATATATATATATATATATATATATATATATATATATATATATATATATATATATATATATATATATACAGTACATACATACTTTTATTCAGCAAGGACACATTAAAATGGTCAAAAGTGCCAGTATTGTTTTTCATTGTCTCATAAAAAACTATTTCAAATAAATCGTGTTTTTTAGGACTTTCTATTCGTCAAAAAATCCTGCAAAAAAGTATCATCAGGGTTTCCACAAAAATATTAAAACGGTTTTCAACATTGATAATAATAAGTTGAGTATCAAATCATCATACAGAATGATTTCTGAAGGATCATGTGACAATGAAGACTGGAGTAATGATGCTGAAATTTCAGCTTTGATCACAGGAATAAATTAGTTTAAGATATTTACAAATGAAAAGCAGTTCTTTTAAACTGCAATAATATTTCACAACTGGAAATACACAACATCAATTCTAATCTTTCTGTCATAATTCTGTCACTACTCATTTCCATCATAATCAAATATGTGTACACAAAAATCACAAATGAACTGAACATGTTTTGGTTCTTATGAAAAAAAAAAAAAAAAAAAAAAAAAAAAAGATCAGGAAGAGCAGAAGTTTCCTCTAATTGAATATATAGCCTACAGGTAGGCTAGTTGTTGAAAAACTTGGACATAAATTAGTGACCACATAAAGATTTAGGGTTAAATGTCCAAATGCTTTTTTTAAAGAACAATCATTTCAAGTGGTAACGTTAGCATGAAAAACAGTAAACATAATTATACAAGAACTAACGTTAGTCAAACGGTGTTTGGATTAACGTTACAAATGAAAGCTTATCGCGTGGCACTACAGGCCACTGCTCGTCATCTCATGTTAAATATATAGTTATTATACACAGTATATGATTATATACACCACTTTTATTCGAATTGCATATATAATCTTATTATCGTGCTATACAATCTATCACAATCTAGGCCCATAATCTACTAACTATAGGGAAAACAAAATAAGACGAGCAAAACAACTTAACAAGCTAACAAATCGCTTATTACAACAAGTAAACACACAATATAATCGATATATTACAGCTGGCTCACACATATAATAACGTCGAGTAACGTTAGTTCAGCAGACTCGCTCACCTGAAGGGTGGTGATGTGTTTGTCGTTGAATTTGTTCTCACAGTATCGCAGCACCAGCGATGTTTTGCCGACGCAACCCTCCCCCAGAAGCACCACCTTGAACGAGTACGTCTTCCCTCCAGCCGCCGCCATGCCCAAACTCTCTCTCTCTCTCCCGGACGCAAAAACAAACCCTGATTCGAGCCCCACTAGCCGATCACAGCAGCCATATAGATCCACAGATGACAGTAACGCACACAAAGAGCCACCGATCTGCGCTTCGCATGAAGTCTTCGCACTGATTCCACAGTTAAACACTGATTCACTCTTGTTGAGGATCTGCCATCAGTCTAATGGCGCTCTGTGTCTGTGACGTGCCTGAGAGGTGGTCAGGTGATCCACGGGGCCGCGGCTCGGTTTCCTATGAGACTCACACGATTTATTCCTGCAGGGGGCGCGCGGTGGCTCAGACTAGAGACAATCATGCATTGAGCCGCTTCAGACGTTTTGTTTTATTTATTTCTGGTGCAGACATTAGTTTGTTAAAATATGTAATAATTTTAAATAGATTTTTTTTTTAAATGTTAAGATAAATAAATTCACACACTTCAACCATCCCCCAAAAATGTTTTTGTCTATTAGGCAAACGGTAATCCAAAACGTCTGTGATTCGTCAATCTTGGTTCAGCGCAGAAAAAAGTAACACGAATCACGCGAAAGCCACCTGAATAATAACGACGATGACTTTAAAGGGATAGTTCACCGAAAAATGAAAATTCTGTCATTAATTGACCCTCATGTCGTAAAACAGAATTTTCTGAAGAGGCACGATTGCTTTATAGGCTATGATGAAAATGTTTAATTTAGGCTTTTATTCACATGTAAACATTCATCAACTCAAACCAGTGGTAAATGGGAGCTCAAGCATGTTTGTTTGACACGTGAGAACCAATTAGGTTCATTCTCCTGTTGTTTGAGCTTCTTAAGAACCAATGAGGTTTGTCAAGCGTCAAGCATGTTCGGTTGAGCTTCTGTTTATGTTTGTTGATCATTGTTTATATGTGAATAAAAGCCTAAATTAAATATGTTCCTCATCTAAAGTCTCTCCAGAAAATGTGTACAAAACCACTCAATTCATGTGGATTAATTTTCCGATCTCTTTATGAACTTTTTGAAGCATCAAAGTGGTAGTTGCATACTGTCAATGGAGGGACAGAAAGCTCTCAGATTTCCTCAGAAAGATCTTAATTTGTGTTCTGAAGATGAACGAAAGTCTTACGGGTTTGGAACGACATGATGATGAGTAAATGATGACAGAATTTTCATTTTTGGGTGAACTAACCCTTTAAATGAAAATAAAAAATAAAGGCCTGGTTTCACAGACAGGGGTTAGATTAAGCCAGGATAAGGCCTACGTTTAATTATGGCATTAACTAGCTTTAATAAATGTGCCTTAGAAAGAAAAAAAAAACATTACTGGTTACAATGGCACTGAGATATTTGAAGATCTGTGTCAGTGCAAGTTGCTTTCAGTTAAAACATCTCAAACATGTATTTTAGTCTGGGACTATAGGCTTAAACCTTGAACTGGGGGAAAGAGAAGAGATATAAATTATGATAGTTATAAACATCTGACCAATCAGAGACAACATCTGGGCCATTAATCCCCTCCCATTTTGTATAAGTTTTCTTTCCATTCTACCAACTGATTATTTTTGTATAGTCAGAACTGACAGTACAGTAGTTGCTAGAAAGTCTTATGACTTTTAAAAGCAGCAGATACCATATAATTCACCAGTGACATATTACTTGTAAAAAAATATGTAAAATAATAAAAAAGGAGAAATACTTGGCCAAGTATTTCTTATAAATTGATCTACTGTCAAAAGTAAACTATCATGTAGGCTATTGGTTGTGTTTTATTGTTAGTATGAAATGTTTCAAAATATGTATCAAAATGAAAGATCTTTATGGGAATGTGTCAATGAGGAAACTATTTAAAATATGTATCAAAATGAAAGATCTTTATGGAAATGTGTCAATGAGGAAACTATTTAAACAGATTAGTTTAGGCTAACCTTCTAAAATACAACTTTTTTTTTTTGGTCATTAGCCTACTTTTTTTTATCTAATTAAAATGAATTTAAACATGATTAAATAATCTGTCAAATATCTTTACAGATAAGCTGCTTCTTATGGTCTTTGTATTAGATCTGATTGTTATGGTCTCAGAAAATACAGATCCAAGATGGATATTCAAAACTCCAGGAGTGCAGTTACCCTCCAACTAATCGCATAAAATACATCAGATCTATTTTGGGCGATGCATTTTGGCAGGGAAGCGTTTTGCTGCATGGTGAATGTCAGACTTCAGATTGCCATGGCAACAGCTGAGAGCTACAGTACATGTTTGCCACAAGACGACACAGCAGACTGACTTTGGCAGATCTGAATTGTTTAAGAAGAAAATCATCCAACATGATCTCCTCTTAAGAGCTCATGAGTAAGAAATGGAGGATTTGTGGGGTGTTTATGAGGTTGTTGAAGATGACGATGAGTTGTGCTGGATGAGCATCATCGTTGTAGAAGGAACATACTAGAAAATACATGTTCTTTAAGGAGTCACTAAGCAAAAACATTGCATTGCAGTCAAGGTCCTGGTTTTTATGAATGCTAACCTGAGTTCTGAATGAAGAAGGCCATCATGTGACTTTGTCTGACAGCCCTTTCTTGATCAAGCCTGGTCTATAAAAGAGCTTTCGCACAAAGAACCAAGTGATGCTGACTGAGAATCAAAGACTACATTTCATGCAAGACTACTTTAATATTTACCTCGCTTTTAAGTTGCTCTCTCTCTCTCTCTCTCTCTCTCTCTCTCTCTCTCTCTTTCCTGTGCCTTGGGATTAAACTTTTGATAGATTTAAGTCTATTTGACTTGACTGAGCAAACAACATTCGAGTTGCCTGGTCTTCTTAAAGGAGCATTGCGTAGGTTTTTACTTAAAAAAAAATCTTTAAGATAGAGTTTTCATTTGTACATGTTTGAGCCAACCATGATGTAATAAAAAGAATGACACCTCGACTGTCCACCACGGTTGCCTCTATCAGCCTGTAAACTCAATCGTGTGTGGAGGAGTCGGGCCCGAATCGGCGCGAAAATTCACAAAATGTGACGTCATGCGCGTTCTCGTCTACTTGGGCTTACAACTGTACGGCACGGCAGCCATTATAGTAAGCAGCGGCAATCGGTGTTTTCAAATGGACTCTGCGGATGGAAAGAAGCGACCAGCCCCCAGCACAACTCAGACACCCACGGACACTCCTCGGAAGTGTAAAAAAAAAAGCGTTACTCTACAATAGTCAAAATAAGGGGTCTGTGAGTGCTGGGAGTGTGTGTTACAGTGTTGTGTTAAAATACTTTTAGAAGTAGACTTTAGTTGATAATATAAAGCAGCACTGCAACATTTTACTAAAATATGGTCTGTCAAACAATAACCTTACAGTACTGTAACTTTTCTTACCTCAAACATTATGCTGGTGAGTGGTGAATCTCGATGAGCCGTCAGTGGTTGCCGCGGCAACCCTGGTTGATGTGGTCGTGCTCATATGAGCGTGCGCACCGAGAACGAGCATGAGACTGGCTGCAGTTCCTCTAACGGCCACTGGTGTCAGTAACGGTTAGAAATTTCAGAACTTACGGAATGCTCCTTTAATGGCTGCAATGATCAAATCAATTATTATTATGATATAAGATAGCACATGTACGTCTGCAAGATGTCTGTTAAAGATCACTTCATCTGGAAAGCATCTGCTGTTTACTAACGTCTGAGAGACGTCTTTAAGATGTCAGTCTTACATAGCCTACATTCTAAGGCCACATTTATACATAGCCGGGTATTTAGAGAAACGAATATTTCTCCCCCTCCGTTTTCAAAAATAACATCGTGCACACAACATCGTTTTCAAAAAAAGTTGTCGTTTACATCAACCCGCATAAATACAATGGGCGGCAGTGTAGGGAGAAGGATAAAGCCATGCAAGCAAATCAGAATCCTCAAAATCGACAACAACGAATAGCTCGAGCGACTTCCTGCTCCTTTTAAAACAACAGACATGGCGTGAGGTTCGTTCGTGTGGACAGACAGCGAAGCAAATGCAAACAGGCCAAAAGCGTTTGCACAAAAGTAAAAATGAGTACCACTTTAACAGCATCCATGATCAAATAGTTGCCAAACAAACTCTAATAGGGCGCTCACATGACGTAAGCATTTTCTGGCGCATAATGTGACGTTTGAGAACCTAAAACCCTGTTTCTCCCAGTTGACACGGTAACACAACCGGCGTTTTCAGAAATCTCCACTTTGGCCGGAGTTTTTAGAAATAATCGTTTTCTGGGATAAAAACGGCGTTTTCGTGTAAATGACAGGCCAAAACGCAGGGAAATATCTGCGTTTTCCCATCGTGTAAACGGGGTCTAAATCAGGGTTCCTCAGACTCGGTCCTGGAGGGCCACTGTCCTGCACAGTTTAGCTCCAACCCTAATCAAACACACCTATGAGTTTAGTGATCCTGAAGACATTTATTAGCTTGCTCAGGTGTGTTTGATCAGTGTTGGAGCTAAACTCTGCCCTCCTGGACCGAGTTTGAGGAACCCTGTTCTAAATCATAAACATCTCAAAAGACATTTTCTAAAATGTCTATTTGACATCTGACAGGAAACGTCCTATAGATGTAGGCTATTGCAGATGAGCAAACAGTCTAAAAAAATTGTCTTCCAGATGTAAACATCAAATATACATCTTCGTGGGGTACGTGTGCTATCAGTTTCGAGATGTGCAGAATCTGCAGATGTATTTATTCATTAGTAAAATGTATGTTGGCAAATAAAGTTTGTTCATTTTTTTTTCCATCTCATTTTTTTCTCCTACTCATTTTCTCTTTTGAGAAATAACAATTTCCCTTGAGCGGGTTCCATTCTTTAGAACCGAATCGCAGAGCGTTTTTGAATCACTGGACTAGTTTGTGAGGTGATTACTTGAATTCTAAACAACGAAGCATTAAACATAATACACAGAAGTAAATAGTGAAGACAGCTGCAAACATTATTATGAATGGTTAATTCATCACAGAAAAATCATAATTCTTCTATCTTTCCACGAGCTATAGAAATGTATGCTATTCTCGTTTTATTTGACTAAAATAAACAACAGGTTTAAAAGATAACTATTTTTGATTTGGTATGGACCAGACGTAACATAGCCTGAATCGGTTCTATAAAATGAATTGATCAACCGAATCGACTCGCTAAATGAATCCTCTCAGCGCTAGAGAGACACATCAGGGTGTGTGATCACAGAAGAAGCGGAATTATTGTATTAAACAGCCACCGTTTCAGTGTCTCAACATAGAGACACTGCAGCCTCGACTGACATTCATAAAGGCATAATGCATTTTTAATAAAACGAGGAGAATCATGTTCGTCAACGCGGCATTAGTCGTTATTTCTTTATTGATGGGATTTCACGTCACAGGTGAGGCTAAAAACAATATCGATATCGATGTTTGTTTTAATTCTTGCTGTAATAATTTCCTCATTTGCTAATGTAAGAGTGAATTCGGCGTTTATTTGGCCAATGCATATTGTGTGTTTTTAATAATATATGGACAGTTGGATTATTTGAAGGCTAGAAGGAGTAAATAAAACCAAATTCATGTCATGGAAATAGTGAAATTTTGCGAACCTATATTAGACAGGGAAATGTTTATCTAGTCAATGCTAAAATGAATAAGAATATCACCTATGCACAGTCATTTCTGAAGCGCAGATCAGGTACAGTAGCAGATAACGCAGATATTCATTACTTTTTTTTTTTTTTTTTTACTGTAGCCGTTGTCTTGCGCCTGTGTCATGCTCATACAATATTTATTTTGATGTTTTATGATACAATATATTATATTCTTGATAATTTGCAATAATAATTTATTAAGGCTGACTTGAGTGTTGAGTTTTCTTTCTTATAGATAGATAGATAAAATGTATTTATTGTCATCTTTGGGTTCATCAATACTCTTAAAGATATTTATAATGGATATTAAAAGGTCTTAATTGAACCATAGATGCCAATAAAGAACCTTCATTTTTAAGAGTGAATGCCATTTATTTTAATTGGATTCTCAGGTTTTCTTGGCTTCAAGTGGTCCAAGTTTCATTTGTATCGGACATCAAAATTGTTTCCTTTACGCATGATCACTAGATATTTTACATTCTTACACTCTTTTTTACATTCTTGCATCCAGTCAGTCAGATTTCATTACAATGTTGTTATTGAAGTTATTCACTTGTGTTTTCATGTGCATATTTACAAAACAAGACAACAAAAGTATTCAATATGCAAAACATATTATAAAATGTACTGTTGTGGCCCTGGATTGAAATTGGTTTAATACAGTATTCCAGTCATTATGTTATATAGAAACAGTTGTGACGTGAAACTCTTGTTTCAGGGGGCATCTCTGAGGACGATGAATTTTATCAGAGACCGCATCGACGCATACCTAATGGATTGACTGGCCTCGTGCATCAGCACACGGGTGTCCTCAGCCAGGGAAAGGCTTTGGGATTTCATGGGGAATTGCTTCCGACTCAGTCCCGTGGTCGGTTGGCCAAGCTGATGCCTGCAGTGTTTCTAGAATCCCATTTCCAAAGAGCTCCACAGAGGCAGTCAGACCTCAACCTAGTGCAAAACATCGACCGTGTGGAGAACAAGCCTGTGTCTGCCCACCACACGGTCACAATGGTGAGATCCTACACACATTGAGATGTTTTAGTTACTTTTAAATTTTAGTGCAAAAAATTTATTAGAAGCCAGGGGTGTCGAATTAAAGGGATAGTTCACACACATTTTTTTATTCTGTCATCATTTACTCACCAAACCTGTCATTCCAAACCTGTAAGACTTTTTCGTTCATCTTCGGAACACAAATAAAGATCTTTTTGATGTATCGAGAGTTTTCTGTCCCTTCATTGACAATGTTATGCAACTACCACTTTGTCGCTTCAAAAAGGTCATAAAGAGATTGTAAAACTAATCCATATGAATTGAGCGGTTTAGTCCAAATTTTCTGAAGTGACACAATCACTTTATATGATGAACAGATTTAATTTAGGTTTTTGTTCACATATAAACATTGATCAGTGAAACATAAACAGAAGCTCAACAGAAGCTTGACGCACGAGAACAAACCTCTTGCGGAAGCTCAAACGTGCTGCGTAACACGAGAATTGCGATATCATTGGTTCTCACACGTCAAGCGAATATGCTTCAGCTTCCGTTTATCACAACTGATGTGTGAGTTAATGAATGTTTATATGTGAATAAAAGCCTAAATTCAATCTGTTCATCATATACAGCGATCGAGTCTCTTCAGAAAATGTTGGACTTTTATGATCTCTTCATGAACTTTTTGAAGCGTCAGTGTTAGTTGCGTAGCTGTCAATGGAGGGACAGAAAGCTTTAAGATTTCATCAATGCTCGGGCAGTTCCTTCATACACAGAGCGGTCATCGACAGGTAAAAAGAAAAGGCACCATTTGAGGCGTTATAGTGTTTTCCTAACAACTACAGACAGATTGGAAGAATAAGTCCAAATGGACTCGATTTCAAAGCTGCAATTCCCTATTCTGATGCAAATATAAATGTAAATGGTGCACACCAATAGCGAGTGTTAAGGCCGTTTCACAAGGGACGCAGCAGTTGAGAGTGTCTGGTTCATTTTCACAGAGAATTTCATTCCTGTTTTTCCATTGTTTTTCTATGTAAACAGACATGTTTGACGGTTGCACTTCTTTTGCAGCATCTCATGCATAACAAATGTGGCGCTCAAGTTAAAAGAAGTTCAATTTTTAAAAAACACGCCTCTAGAAATATGACAAGTTGAGACATCTTTGCCTTTGTTCATATGGACATCTGACTGCTAAGTAGAGTTTGTGTTTTTAGCAATAGTGCTTTACTGAGAAAAGAAGGTCAGGGAAAATCTGCAAATGGAAAATCTCCATAAGTACCTTTTGTACATTTGCAAGTGTTTTTTTTTTTCTACTTGTTACTTTGCACTTTTTTTAAAGAAAATATTTACTATTTATTAAAGTTTTTTATTTTATTTTATTTAGGATATTATATTTTTGACCCTTAATTTCCGTGATCTAAATAATTAAAAGGTTGTCATTTAAAAGTGTGTAGGCCTACTTGCATTATTATGCTGTTATATTAGGATTATATATTCAGTGGCATAAAATGGTCTTAAAATGACAATAATATCGTTTATCACAATCATTTCTGGGACGATATATCGCAAAACAAAAAGTAGTTATCGTGACAGGCCTAGTGATTAATGACAGAATTTTCATTTTTGGATGAGCTAACCCTTTAATTTGAAAAGGGTGAGATCAGATAAATGAAATGTTTGCCGCATATTTTTAAAGACGTACACACACACCTGCACATGCCTTTTATATAGTGTGTTTAGTGGTCTCTCAATCAACCAATTCCGAACATAAACCTGCGTGTCTTAAAGTCCAACTGAAATCAAAATTGACCCTATTTACTTTGTTAGCGCATATTACTAGTCTTGTGGTGAACAATTAATCCGTGCAAGTTAAAACACAGAAAAAAATTGTTTGCCGTCGTAATCTTTAATCAAAGTCTGAAAAGTTACTTCCGGTCTGGAATGGCGTCCCTTCTCTGATGACGTAGGTTTGAGGACTTGGGTTGGGAAACGCTTAACCACTCCCCTCAAATCGTTAGTCTGTAATGAGCGAGAGATGGAGAGGAGGAGCGCTAGAGTAAAACCCTGCCCAATATTCCGTTTCACTGGGAAATACGTCACAGCACTGGAGAAAAGTCGTTTGCAACTTCCGGTTCACGCGGACTTTAATCACTGAAATAAACATGATACTGACTGGATCAAAACAAGTTGCCAGATGTGGCCAGGCAAGGTGCCAGCAATGTTGCTAGGGTGTTCTGGGTATTTTCTAGGTGGTTATTGTGGGGTGCGTTTGATGTATAATGACAATGCACAGTGAATTCTGCTTAAGTACCATAGTACAGTACATTTGGAGAAATTAACTAGCTAGTCATGACTTTTTCTCGAAACTGTAGTGACTTTGTAACATCCATTATTTGAACCAAAATATGGAGTCGTTGTTAAAGACGTCGTAATGCTCGACTTACGCCACGGACATACAGGCCATCCGCTACGTCCCTTTTCCCCTATGGCTGCAGCGGGCTCCTTTCTCCCTTCAGCATCGTCTCTGTCCGATGTCGGCAGCCACGCCTTCTACATCTAGGCTCCTCCCGCATTCGTCTGCGCCGTGGGCTGTCGGCTCTGGGGAGCTCTGGGTCTGTGCCATCTGACTTTCTCCACCCTCAACATCTGGGTCTCGTCGTCACCAGCCCTTCACCACATCCTGCCTCCATCCCTTCACTTCAGCCTCCCTGCATCGTTTCGCCATCTCCTCGTCCTCCTCAAAAGCCCCCTCCGGCCCTTCTCTGTTCTGCCACGGTGCGAGGTCACGCCTTGTCAGAGGGGGCGACATGTCACCATTATCATCATGGACTTTCATTCTTTCATTTTGTTTTCATTCTAATCATGTGTTCCTTTGTTCAGTTTTCCAGCTCCTCATTTGTGTTCATTGGTTTCAGCTGTGCCCTATTAATTATCCTCGTTTGTGTTTGCTTTATAAGTTGATCCCTCACATTCATTCTCTGTTCGGTCTATGTTGCATTTAGTGTGTGTTGCCCTTCCTGTCTGTTTATTCTTTGTATTATCGTCATTAAACTTCGTGTTGGAATTATATTCATCATCTTCGTCTACCTTCCTGCTACCACCCGTGACAGTTAGATTATTGTTGGAAATAACAAACTTGTCATTTGATGTCTACTTTACTATATTTGTTCTCCATTGTTTTGCTTTTTTTACAGATGTTTGATTCAATCACGGACACTTGCATCATACTCCCGTGTTTCCCTGGGTGCTAGAGCACCCACTTAAAGCAATACTTTCATTCTTTCAACAAACGACGGTTACGTTTACTCGACAAGGATATGCTTAAAACTGAGATGTTTTTCCTTTGAGTTTTCCACGTACAGACGACATCATTGTCACAACGATCACCATTCACACGGATCCGCGAAAACGACTAAAAACGCTGTATTCTGCTGCCAGGCCATTAGATGGCGATGAAATACTGTAGATTGAACATGTAATATGCATGTGCATGACATCATCGTCTCTTAATCGATTCGGTATGAAACCTCAAAATGAATAGGTACAGTCAAATGCAAACTCAGAATATTACGCAAACCTGCAATAATTAAATATGTTAAATTACACAAATATACGTTATTTATTTAATCTCACTTTATTAACCAGTGTCTTCATTGCTGACCTTTCATGATCTAATTCAATAAAAATAAGCAAAAATTACTTGAGATAAACATTACATTTCTGTTTCATTTTTTTGTTATTATTGCTGAAGTAAGAGTGTTGAACTTTCTTCTTCCGTGTCAGCTGGATAGATGAAAAGTTTGTACAGGCGTGAATTTGCATTTACTTCAGCCTGAGGCTTATTCATTTCACTTTTGGTATGAAAGGGCCTTTAATTTTTTTTTTGTTATTAAAAAAATAAAAAACAAGCAAGCCCAGCCCAGCTTTGAAAAAGTAACACAAAAACCAACATAACACATTACTTTCCGTAAAATAAGTCTGTGGGATTTTTTCACTTATTTTACTGTCCACCATATGAAAATCGTAAGTCGGATCACTTAAAGCTGCAATGAAACACAAGCGACATATCTTTTCTTCTGTATTTTATCACATCCGAGTGTAATGGATTATCAAAAGAAACTTGAAACTTGTGGGAACTTGGTTTTGTACAAGCTAATATGATTCTTTAGGGTCTAAATTAAAAGTTTGTAATATACTTTCATTAAAAATTCTCATTAGTATTGTAAGAAAACAGCTCTGTTTTCAGCACACCGTTTCAGTGCATGTGTCTTTAAATGATAATGAGCTTTGCTCACCCCGCCCCTCTGTTCTGTGTGTACACCGTTTGTAACACAATAACCACAACGCGTCGTTCATTAAAAATGTGGGATTATGAATTATATTGATAACGTCGTACATAGAAAACATGCCATAATGTACCCTGAGTGTAAAAATAGCCACATTCATCATGAAGCGTGCAAGCTATTTGCAAAGATTAATATAAAGATTAATATAAAGGTCAATAAAACGTTACACTCACTTGTTCTACTGGAGGTTCAGCAGGAACACGAAGTTGGTACCTATCCTTTTTTCAGGAGCAGCTTCTTAGCAAATCCAGCTTTATACTGACCCTCGTTTGTAAAGCAGTCTGGTGAAATGATTCACGCAAACATGAAAGCATTGACGTTGATCGTGGGGAATATTCCCTTCGAAAACAAACTCAGCCACTGCGTCTTCAGCGGTTCGGATTTAGGGACATCAACATGACTGCTGTGTTCGTTATTACACCAGCCATCGTGGGAGGGGCGTTGATTTTGTGACGTCACAATATCGAACAGCTTGATTTGAGACAGGAGGAAACATATAAGACGATAAAAAAAAAAAAACACTGGATGGATTTTTATCATTTTATGATGGTTGTGTACAGGCACTGCCAACACACATTTCAGTACAATCAACTTGTAAAAGTGCATGTACCATTATATGACCCCTTTAAGATATTTTGATTAAACTTTAAGAAAAAAAAAATCAAACATATTCAAAGGTGAATTGTTTACAATATGATGTACAATATGCATTTAGAAAATAGATTTTAATTTCATGTTGACTAAAGAAACAACACACCTCTCCTCAGTGATTTGCATGATTTAAGGTGTTTTATTTTATATGGTAGTTTAGGTATATGAGTAACATTAATATATATACTTGCTGTAGCAACACCTCTCATAAAGATGAATAGGTTTGACATTAAGTTTGGCGCTGAACATTTGGCAACTGTCTATACGTACCAGATTAAATAATGTGTTTATGCGAGTATTACAGTGAGGAGGATGTGTTTTATGGTGGAGTGAGATGAACTCTTTCACCCTCAGAGCTAATTACACTAATGCACCTGATGCGAGACCTCTGGAAGCTTCCACACTCCCACGAGGTGTCCAAAAAAATCAATCACAGCTCGCATATATCACCACTTCAGCTCACAGCACTGCCTGTGAGAGTCACACATTTATATATTTATTTGCTTTAATGCCGGTGAAGCTTAATATGGGATGTGCTCAGTACACAAAAGGTCATTGCAATTTGCCTGTCAAAATTAATGCAGGTTTGAGAACTACTTCAGTGTGGGTGGTAATTAAAGTCAACATGAAATCAACATCGACCCTGCTTATGTCATGATTGCCCTGTTTTCTGTGCTCGTTATGTGGACTTTTAGTTTCTCCACATTAGTCCCTCATGGTTTATACCTGTGTCCTAGCCTTTGTACATAGGATAACTCTTGGCTGTGTCCAAAATCGCCCCCTATACACTATAGTGCACTAATTGAGAAGACAGCCATTTTTAGTGGTGTCCAAAAAAGAAAAAGAAAAAGAAAAAAGCATGACAAAAGCAAATAGAACCCATTATTAATTCTGATTCACCCATAGGAGCTGCACCTGTAAGTTCTGTTTTTGTGATGTTTGAGTTGGGGGAGGCTTGACGCACGAAAAGGGTGCTTTCAAGGTTGGGTGAAAATATGCTTTATTTTTGTAATTAAAACTACATACTTCACCTTTAACAAAACAAAGAAGGAAATCCGCAGGTGAGTTGCAACTTGGCAACTTTACAAACTTAAAGGTATAGCGGAGGATCTTTCCGAATTTTTAGATAAGGGCGGCCTCTCCACTTTTTGAAAAGTTTTATTGATTCACCAGAATGATTGACAATTAGGAGGACCAATAGTATAGGTGATCCACCCGGAAGTAAAAAATCCTCCGCTATACCTTTAACAAAGACAATTACTAACAACTCAAGGTAGAAACACAGGGCAATATATACAAGAGAAAATTAGCAACTAAACAAGACACAGGTGAAGAACATAATCAGTAACCATAGAAACAATCAGTAACTAAGGCCTGGGACACACTAGACGATTTTTAAATCTTAACCGATTTTAAAACTGTGACAGAACACAGACATAATGACAGTTTCAACCGATTTTTAGAATTATAATCCTCTGAATGCACACACTAGATGATTCAGCCGGACCACGAGACCACACACTTGTTGATTGTTGGAACGATTTTACAGTGAGACGAGATCCTATGGAGACTCGCGAGATCCAACTAGGGTTGCCACCTTTGATTTGTGAAAAACCGGGACACTCAGATGAAATTTGTTTTTGTTTTGTTTGTTTTTTTGGGGGGGGGGGGGGGGATCAACCCATATTTGCAAATATACTATGTTAACAGTTGTAGGACTCCCTATTGCCACTCTTACCTATATTTGTGACCCTGGACCACAAAACCAGTCACATGGAGCAATTTTATGAAATTGAGATTTACACATCACATGAAAGCTGATTTAATAAGCTTTCCATTGATGTATGGTTTGTTAGGATATGACAATATTTGGCCGAGATACAACTATTGAAAATCTGGAATCTGAGGGTGCGAAAAAATCAAAACATTGAGAAAATCTCCTTTAAAGTTGTTCATTTATGTTCACGATGTATTGTTGGCTATTGCCACAAATATACCCGTGCCACTTATGGCTGGTTTTGTGATGCAGGGTCACATTTGTCCTGACGTAGATGCTCTCCCTGACGTAGATTCAGAAAAGTTTTCTCTTTTCGCCCAGTCTGAGTTGTAGGTTGTAAATCGTTTTTTCTTTGACACTGGTGGCTCATCCGATTTTTTTGTGTTATCCTCCTCGTCCGTCTCTCCCCCCATTTCACAAAACTGAGTAAATAGAAAGTTTTAAAAAAGCTAGCTAGCAACTGAACTCACACTGTTTCATCCTGGATGTGTGTGGATGCGTGCGACTGACCGACAGCACAGGCAGTTGCTATAGGCGATAGGCGATAAGTTGAGCTTCCAATCAAATAAAAGTAAATGCCTGGCATTGGCCAATCCACTGTTTTACCCGTTTTTACCCGTTTACGGACACAGGATTGACAACCATGAAGAAAACACAGTAACAGTAGAAGGAAACGGTTTCATTTGAAACCAGGAAATTCTACTTTAGAAGTACATTTTCACAAAAAAAAACTTGTCAAAAAAGAAAACAATCACTGGAAAACCGGGACGGGTGGCAACGCTAGACCCAACGTGATTTAAGAAGAAAACCGAATGGAGGACAATCGACGTCGTCAGCTGGCTCTCCCGGAGTGCGTTCTGTTAAAAAAAAAGACTTTGGGTGATCTTCTTTCTCAATACTCCACTTTCGTGGCATGTTTGTGGCTGCCAAATTTCAGTTATAGAAACATGCAACATCCGGTAGGTGTTGCATGTTTTAACCACCGGTGATAGAGACATTTTAAATGAATTTAAATTAAATTTCAATAAATCAACTCATGTCAAACAATGCAGTATTTCTCCTGTACCCTCACACTACAGCTTTTTTATGCTTAACATTATATTCACATAATCAGACATATTTTGATTTTGTAGTTTACATGTAGAATGGCAGGTATATTTTATTTATATTGTTATTATTGTTACAATCATTATATGTAAAATTATTAAATGTTTTTATATATTTAATATTTGAAATATTATACCGTACATCCATTTTTATCATGAATAATCATATATTTTTTATCTTGGGTCAAGTTATAATGTTAGTTTTTTATGGCTAAAACAGTGATAATTTAGTAACATATCATTTATTTAATTTTCAATGACCATTTTACACACACTCACCCTTACTAATAACCAAACTGCTTGTTTACATTGAATGCAAACTTTATTTTGATAGTTGTTCTGCTGTTACGAATAAAAAGCATCTATTCTACTGTCTACCTCACTGTAACTGACACCGTGAAGTTACTTATCATCCAGTAGGCGTTATTGACATATAAATTTGGTCATGTGTTTTGATGTTCATCTGTCTGAGATCTGAAGGCTGCAGAAGTTGTCACCGCTCAGTTTCAGTAAAAGCTCTTTTTAACTGAGGAGGAAGTTTTGACTTTCATTTCATCGTTTTCACTGAACAATAATCTTTTCTCAAAAGATCAAGGAAAATGTGATTCTTTATGATATGAGGCCTCTACAGTGTTGCAAACGTTTAATCTTTCATTGCATCAAACAGGGTTGTCCCTGTTCTTCTACCTCTCTCAGTTCCCATTGTGGTTTGGGAGAGAGTCAATGAAAGATTTGTCTTAAAAGTTATTTTCTGATCTTTGATGTCGGTGTTCCTCTGTCAGGAAGATCTGAGGCTATAGCTTCTGTTTCCACCAGCAGAGGGCACAATCCCCAATCACTCCTGGCCCATATCTCCTGTAGACCCGTGTAGATATGCAATTTGGTAACTCAATTAATGTGAAGTCTTGTTAGTTTAGGTGCAATTCTAGGCATATATATATATATATATATATATATATATATATATATATATATATATATATATATATATATATATATTATTTATTTGCTATTTTCAAGAAAATCTAAAAATCTAGTTTATAATGTTGATACAAAGCTCTATCAACAAAAAAATAAAAACATAATACAAGAAGAATTGCACTTCCATGACAGCTTATCATCCAGTGAGCTTGATAAGTGTATAATGGATATAGGATAAATTCATTGTGTACTATATATTTTTGCATGGGCTTTAAAACCATTCTGTTGATTCTAATTATCTTATAAAGGATATTGATCATACACCATTCTTCATGTTTTAGGAGGAAAATGATGACATAGAATTGTATGTGTCGTCTGTTGGAGTATCAGAACCAATGGCTCATGAGGAAATGATCCAGTTGCTCAACATCAACACCCTTCACCACAGCCCTGGGCCGCTTGCAACCACTGAGGCGTCCACTGAGGTGTGTGGCCTAACTGCTCTTGCATGAACTACAAACTAAAACTACAAAACATACATTTCAGTCATTACAACTCTTGGTATTGTTAGAGTATGTTAATGGATATGACAATGTTAAATTAATGAATTTGGTCTTGGTGGACTAAATATACAAATGCTGCTGCATAGTAAGTATGGACTGTGAGCTGCTGTGAGCATTTAAATGTTATATACAGAGGTGTGTGTGAGTGAGTGAGTGAGTGCGTGCGAGCGAGCGATTCATCATGTTTTTTACTCCTTTATCATCATGCACTGACGTACTAAGTGATGTTTGAAATCAGAGACTTGTGTTGAGCAACAGTGTTTCTGACCTCTTGTGATCGGATTAGAAATATGTATGTATGTATTTATTTATTTATTTATTTTTGCCTTATGGGATTTTTTCAAATATATTTCAAAATATCTATTGCTAAAATATATTTCAAAATATATTTACATAAATATGTTTTTGGACATTTTTTGTATATTTTTTAAACCATTTTTGAAAATATAAATATATATTTTAAAAGCATTTAAAAATACATTTCGCCCTATGTTTTTTAATCTAAGAAAATACATTCACATGTCACATTTGAAGAAAAATGTCTCAGGGTACAACTGTAACCATGGTTCCCTAGGAAGGGGAATGAGACACTGTGTCCTAAGTCTCTATGGGGAACCGGTGTTGACAGCGTGACCGGTGTCTGAAGCACGTGCCTAATCACGACAATAACATTGGTGGGTGACAGCATATGACATCACTAACGGTGTGATCAGAGTTTAAAAGGGTACCTTTAGTACACATCAACAGCTTCTTTGTCTGAAGGAGATGTGGGCAGGCATACCCGAAGCATGGCAACAAGATGCAGTGTCTTGTTCCCCTTCTCAGGGAATCATGGTTACATTCGTAACCTGAGGCATTCCCTATCGAATTGAAACTCGCTCTACATCCTAAGACTATTATTTGGAAGAAATTATGGGGAAGAAATGCCCACTCCAACCTGCTGAAAGAATGAAGAGGGAATGTGAGAACTGACAAAGTCAATGACTTAGTGGTTAGACATGGAGCTAGGTCCGAAGTAACAGTTCCCTGCTCCAGAGTGACTCTCTTCCCTAGGCCTAAAAACCCTGGCTATACATACTCCATGGGCAGAGCTCAGGGCCAGTGCCCGGTTGCATAAAGCACCTTAAGTGTAATTTTCCCTTAAGTTCGCCCTTATGTTTCCCTTAAACCTAAGGGTGTTGCAGAAAAAAACCCTTAAGTGTTACTTAAGGCTTTCTTTAAGTGAAACGTCATAAACACTTAGAATTTCCCTTAAATGCTGTTTTTTCACTTTAATAATCCCTTAAAAAGTGTTTAGTGTTGCATAAAACCCCTTAACGGTCATTTCCCTAAGTATAACTTAAGGTTTGGAAATCGTAACCTTAAGAGTAACGCGGACAAAAATAAGACGACATGGATGAATGTATGGAACCAGCTGAAGATCATTATATGCCAAGAATAATTTTTAGGGATGAAAAATTGTTGCAAGAATACCGATTTGATCGACGCGCAATATTTGCGCAATACATCGCTAACAAACTAGAGAGCGACCTTGACCATGTCACACATCGCAACCACTCTTTACCTGCGGTGTTACAACTGCTTATAGCACTGCGTTTTTTTGTTTTTTTTTTGCAACTGGGAGTTTTCAGTAGTGGGATATGTTTTACATGTGCATAAATCAGCTACCATTCAATAAAGGCTACAATTAGTGTGTATCAGATTTTCAGGTGATATTCTCAATTCATTCAGTTAACGGACGCTCTGAGGTAAAGTGTTCAGACTGCAGACTTATAGCAACGATTAGCTATATTATATTATTATTATATAGCTATATTTAATTGAACAGTACAGTCATAACATAACGTACAGACATTATCTTAATTCCATAATGTCCTTAAACATAACAATATTGCTGGCCATAAACTGAGAAAGTGCGCGTCCTTTGATACAGTTGTCCTAGACGCGACGCGGCGTGTTAGTGTTTTGCGTATCTATGGCAACAACAGACTTTTATAACGTGAATCCAGGATCGCTGTCGTGAAACACTTAAATGTTTCCCTTACCTAAGAGAACCGTTTAAGAGATTATATGCAACACCCTTAAGTTATTCTCTTAGGTAAGGGGAAATCGCCCCTTAAGGATCACACTTAAGGGAAAAACTTAAGGTGCTTTATGCAACCGGGCACTGGTATTCTGGCCCTTCAGGGGACACTATACCCCTGACGAATGGAGGTCTCAGGAAAACCACTCTCAAAACAAGAGGAGACCTAGCAACACTCTAAAACAATATCATCAAAGAGGCTAACAGAGAACCAATGACCTGATATAGTATCCAAGGGGAGTTCTAAGAACAGAAGCCTCAGCAGGACGACTCTCTAAAGCGAGAGGAGGCCTGCTATGTTCTACACTAAGGACTGCTTACCAAGGAGGCTCAAAAAAGAGCCTGACAACTCCATACTGCTATCCAAGCTGAACTCTGGGCAGTGGAGGCCTCAGCAGGATGACTCTCTAGAACGAGAGGAAGCCTAGCAACACCCACCCAGACAACAGTTTAACAAGGAGGCTTAAAAAAGCGCCTGCAACCTAGTCCACTGACTAAACAGAGCTCTGAGGGCAGAGGCTTCAGCATGACGACCCTCTATAGCGAGAGGGAGCTTAACTACGCTCTACGCAAAAGACCACCTGTAGGGAGTGGAGGTCTCAGCATGACAACGCAAAAGACCACCTGTAGGGAGTGAAGGTCTCAGCATGACAACCCTCTAAATCAAGAGGAAACCTAACAATGCTTCCCTAACGGTGGTTCCACCAAGGAGGCTCACAGAAAGCCATTCAACCTGGAGTGACCACCCAGACGGAGCTGTAAGAATGGAGGCCTTGGTAGGACAACTCTCTAAAACGAGAGGAGGCCTAAATACGCTCTAAGCTAACGACTGCTTACCAAGAAAGCTCAACAAGAGCTCTACAAGTCAATACTGC
Source organism: Scardinius erythrophthalmus (assembly GCF_964197995.2). Lineage (NCBI taxonomy): Eukaryota > Metazoa > Chordata > Actinopteri > Cypriniformes > Leuciscidae > Scardinius > Scardinius erythrophthalmus. The sequence continues at coordinate 23,702,181 of NC_138224.1, read as the reverse complement.
TATCCAAGCGGAGCTCTGGGGAGCGGAGGTCTCAGCAGGACGACTCTTTACTCCACCAAAGACAGTTCCACCAAGGAGGCTCACTGAGAGCCATACCACTCAATGTCACTGTCTATAGCAGAATGATACTGAAGTCAGAACAAGCTCATTGCAGAGGACCTTGCCCATAACTGGGAAGGTTCTACTCCATGCTCATCCTAAATGACCAATGGGAGCTAACAGCTACAACCATTGTAAAACCTGTAATATGATTTGGTCTCTAGACTCCAGCACTCTCAGCCGTACAACAGGAGAGGTTCACCCAAAGTGAACAGATCACTTTCTGTTGGGGTCCAGAGACCAGAGGAGCTCCGAGCCTTCCTTGGTCGGCAGATCACACGGAAGTATAAGGGGGCAAGGCAAAGTGCTAGCCGCACCATCATAAATGTTCAACTGAGACTCCAGCATTAAACTGAGTTCTCAACTATTAAAGGGTTAGTTCACCCAAAAATGAAAATTCTGTCAGTAATTTTCTCACCCTCATGTTGTTCCAACCCCGTAAGACTTTCGTTCATCTTCGGAACACAAATTAAGATATTTTTGATGAAATCTGAGTGCTGGATCACTCCTCCTGCAGGCTTATGGACACTATAACTTGCTGGCCCAGAAAATGAATTAAAGACATTGTTAATATAGTCCAAGTGACTCCAGTGGCTTAATCTTAAGTTTATAAAGCGACGAGAATACTTTTTGTGCGCAAAAACAAACAAAAATAACGACTTTATTCCACTTTTCATTTCCTTCTCTCTGGACCTCGAGTTTTTTTTACGTAGTGTAATAGCATAGCGCGTCTGTGTTTCACGTCACGTCACGAGAACGTTATATACAATAACAGGGTAATCTTTGACGCTAATGTTAAATAAAGATATTGTTTGTAGCATCAAAGTACCTAAGTAAGTGCAAATTTATAGTTTCAAATTAAACTTTTACTACACATTATGTAGATCTTTAATATACAAGTTCACTTCACCTCTGGAAAAGCATTTTTTAATGCATCATAGCACATCATATTTGATGTTGATGATGTTTTGTAATACATTATTGTCTTAATATAATATAATATCAATTATTTATTATTTATATAATTATTATATTGATTTTGCACTATTTTTAGCTTTTTTGCTGTATAACAAGTGCATTTTTAAGTATAGTTGTTTCATGTAAACTCTCCACTAATATGAGATCATTATTAATGATTATAAAACAACAAGAAAGATTTTTTTTGTTTTCGAATATTTTTTATGTTGAATATGTCACCTCTCAGGACCATGCTGTCAACTACCCAAGGACAGGTGCATGTGTTGCAGGACTTTTCATCCAGTGAGTGTGTGTCTGTGTGGGCAGGTTTAGGGGTGGAGTCAGCCTCTGTCTAGCTCAATGTCAATGTCTTCCTTAAGATCGCACTTGTTAATCCTTATATCACTTTCTCTCAACCACAGTATAAATGCATGTTAGGGCTCTCAAAACTCATGTCCGATGTAGCATGCATTGACGTTGGTTCTGGACACTTTTGATATTTTTTTGTGTCTGTTTTTGAACAGAAGAATGTTTTCAAAAACCACCATGAGAAGAACAGCATCTGGGGTAAAGACGGATTCTACGTGCTGGTTATCTGTCTCACAATATTCATCATCATCTTCAGCTGTTTAATGGTACGTATCTCTCACAGTCTTTTACCATTCAGTTGATTTGAATAGGATATGATGCTATGTGGGAAGATTAATAAATGCACTTTATTATCTCAGGAAACCTAATGTTTTATTGATTTTGTCTCAGAAGTTTCTCCTAACATTCCTTCATAGATATAGATATAAGTGAGTAGATAGTTGTCATAGAGGAAGATAATAACACTTGATGAAATGACAACTCGATGAGAAATGTTTAAGTTCGTATTGAGACTAAAAGTAGATACATGTGAGATTGCTGGGATCTTTCTCTGGAGAAACATCTGAGAAGCAGGAAACCTACGTAAAAGTCTCCATTTGCTCTCCATTCCATCTCAGTGCCTTCTTGGAGAAACAAATAAGTTATTAAAGAGTTCTCGTTTGTGATTTTTTTTCTGTCCTGCGGGTTTGAATATTGAATTGTGAATTTGAATATTGAATTTAAATATTGAATTGAGTTAATTCACTTGGAACCGTTCAAATACTTCCTGTTTCATGCTTGTCTCAGCAAACACCCTCGTGAAGTAAACACCAACAGTTATTAACATTAAAACTTAGATCATTCAAGTCTGCATACACTAAAGGCAGTGAGTAATAGTGAAAAAGACCTGAACAGAAGCAGAGACACAGGATATGATACAGAAAAGAGTCATTGCAAAACGGATGTATTGTGGCAGAGGAAGTCGCATGGTTTCCTCTAGTGGTTCAGCACTTTAAAAGGATCAGCACTGCCATCTTGGTCACAACTGACTCCGCCCTCTGATTGGTCGACGTTTGCTCTTAACGTTTTAAGTCTGTCCTAACTCTGGCGATGACATCATAGCACGTCCTCAGAGCACCCGCACTCTCTTGCGCTGACGGACTGAAGAGCTTAAGGAATAATTACCGCGTTAAGCTGTGAGCCGATCTCAATGACAGGGTCTGCTAAAGCATTATTAGCATTGTGAATCTGTAAATACTAGGACAGGAGTTTTCTCTTAAAAAAAGATACTCTTTATTTTTTAAAGAGTAAAAAATAAACTCTTTATGATGATCCTTTTGCGGGTGGCACCCCTTTCAAATTTATATTTCTATTTATATTGTGAAAGATCAAAATATTATAAATACGGTAAAACATTATCTGGAAAATATTTACTTTTTAAAAAAAATTCTACCCACCATTAGCTTACTGTTAGTTGTGAAAAGAAACATAACATCTTTGTGAAAAGAAACATAAAACTATGGCTATGTTCAGATAATAAAACTGTTTAATTTCATGATTTCCAACTGTAGAAAGCAGTATGAAAAAGGTAATACTATAAAAAATTTGGTAAATTGTGACCAGGTTTATTATCGTTAACTAAAACCGAAACTATTAAATACATTTATGTTAACTGAAATAAAGCTGAAACAAAATTAAAATTAAAATATTAGTTGAAAAACTTAAACGGAAAGGATAAATGTTAACTTGGCATTTAAATTGAAATAAGTTGAAGCACTACAATGATTGACTGGAAATAGATAAAACTAAAACTGAAACAAAAAATACATTGAAACTAAATAGTACTAATATATAAAACACACACACACACACACACACACACACACACACACACACACACACACACACACACACACACACACACACATATATATATATATATAATAAAATGACTAATGCACAATGTTATTACTAAAAGTAACATGAAAAATAAAAATATAGATAATTCAAAATATGAATTAAACTATAATAAAACTTAAACAACACGAATTGTAACATATGTAATTTATCTGCATTGAACATTATTTATATTTTTTTTTTTACACATTTACTCCATGTTTACATCCACAACATGCATTTTTATGTTGAAGAAGGCATGTGGTACAGTGTTTTTGATTACTGAGTAACAGTATATAATAGTGTTCATTAAAAATTCATTCATAAATACTATCACATGGCTCTCTAGAATACTTGATTCTGATTGGTCAAATTAGACATTTCAAACAATTTAAATGTAGATTAACAAATAATCTGCATTAAACAACAGTATTTATTCAAATTAAACTTTTTTAAACTTGATGACAGAAGTTGACATGTGAATCGTGAGTGTGCATTGTGAAAGCTGCTTTTTGCCCCTGTAGGGCAGCCGGATCCATTTGCAAGTTTCATTAGACAATTTAAAAACCACATTAGTATCCGGGAAAACAAACATGAATAAAAGTGTTGTTTGTACAAAGGTAAAGTTCATTTGATAGAAACCAGCACTGAACCATACCACACAGCTCATTATGATGATGAGATAGAGACCTCTGGTGGAAAACATGGGAATTACTGTGTAAAAATGTAAACGTTTATTAATGGTAAGAAAAAACATACTCACTCATATTTGAATAATTACTGATCTAGAGGCATTGCTAACATAGATGTTAAAGTATTTTCCAACTAGATTTAAAACCATGAGAATGAAGATGGCTTTGAATTAAATTATGACCCTCAAAGCAATGCTGTAATTGATTTAATCATGGATGCATGTGTTTTAATGTGATGCAGAGTTTAATGAAGATTATAATAGCTTATTTAAGTCCTCAACAAGATTTGAAACTGACTGAAAGTATTCAGTTTAAGATACGCTTTAAATTATGATGTAGAAGAAAAAATATACTTACAAAATGAAGATACATTACACATTTTTTCCTTCATTGCAAATGTCTAGAATTGCTTTTTACATCAAAAACTGGTGGGAAATGGTTAGATGTAAAGTTTTGTGGAAACTGGGACGACTCTATCAATAAAAATTAAAATCTCATATCTTCTCCTGACCCAGAAATAGGTGTTTGCAAAGCTGACTCCGTAAAAACATCTCATGTACTTCTGCAAAAGTTGCACATTTGTGACCCTGGATCACAAAACCAGTCACAAGTCGCACGGGTATATTTGTGGCAATAGCCAACAATACATTGTATGGGGTCAAAATTATTGATTTTTCTTGTATGCCAAAAATCATTAGGATATTAAGTAAAGATCATGTTCCATGAAGCATTTCCTATATAAAACATTTATTTTTGTGAGTGGATGCAGCACAATCGCGAACAGAAATTGACAACTTTAAAGGCCATTTTCTCAATGTTTTGATTTTTTGCACCCTCAGATTCCAGATTTTCAATTTCAATTTAATTTTTCAATTAAATTTCAATTTCCAAAAATTGACCCATGTGACTGGTTTTATGGTCCAGGGTCACATTTATGCAATTCAGCAAGTGTGCCCTGCATCTTCACATGTGAACATTGTGCATTTGGGTAATACTTTATTTTGATGGTTCCTTTTGAACCTATTGTTGACTATAAGTAACTTTGCAACTACATGTCTACTTATTTTAACCCTACCAGTCTACTAATACTCTACTAACACTAGTTAGTAGACATGTAGGTACAAAGTTACTTATAGTCAACAGAATGTTAAAGGGACCATCAAAATAAAGTGAAACCTGCATTTGTACTACAGTAACTGGGATTTGATCTTAACTCTACTCCCATGTTCTATATTATTCTATGAATGAGTGTGTAGAGTTTTTCGATGAGTTCACCAATCTGCAATTTTCAAACAGAATTCAATTCTGCTATAAAGCAGCTCTAAAGAGACAATAGTAAACAGTTGTTATTCAGTTGAAATCAGTTCAGAATTGATTCAGTTCTGTTCAATAACTGTAAAGTTCATCAAGTATGGAATAAGTTCTATAAAGCAGCTCTGGAGAAAACAGTGATGTCATCCTCCAGCTCAGTTCAGTTCTCATCCAATGTTGTCAGTGCAGTCAGATCAATAATATGGAATATTAAGTGTCCCCAACTACGCAAGCCAGAGGCGACAGTGGCAAGGAACCCAAATTCAGATATGGAGAAAAAACCTCTGGCCAGACGAATGAACATGGTGTGATTATGATTCCAGGCTGCATCACAAACCAGATTGTGGATTGATTTCATTCAGAATACTTCATTCAGTCTGGGGATATATCACGCCAGCATATAGAGGGAGGAAAAGTTGAAGCTGGTCATAGGGTCTGTGCAGAGGACTTGTCTGGTTCTCGTTGTTTTTAGTGAGGATCTGTGCCGATGGCTGTCTAGTCAATAAGGTCTTTACACGAGGTCTATCTTTAGGGCTCGCCTAGTTTTCATGGTCTCCCCTGACATTCAGGGCTGTTGTGGTCGTCAAGGTGCAGGTTTCCCATCTGATCTGGATATGGACCGGATATGGTGTACTACGTTACCTCAGGATAAGAATGAGGCAGATTAATATTAGTATTTTACTACGTAACATACATCTGATGTCATAGGAAGTGTTCATGGTTCTGGTTAACCTAATTTATGCAGCCTAACAATCCTTTAACGCACGTGAATTATAGAAATGTGATAGTGTGTTATGTGTATGCCAGGTTAAAGAGATGGGTTTTTAATCTAGGATTAAACTGACAAGAGTGTGCCTGTCTCCCAAACAAGGCTAGGAAGACTGTTCCAAAGTTTGGGCACTAAATAGGAAAAGGATCTACCGCCCACAGTCGATTTTGATATTCTTGGTACTGGCCAGAATTTTTAGATCGCAGTGGATGTGAAGGATTACATGCAATAGTATATGTTGTACTGATTTTTTTGCCGAAAAATCATTATTACAGTAATAATCATTAATGGGAATGACAAAAATAATTTACTTTCTTTAGTGTTTTTTTTGTGAGATTTAACCTATAACTATAGCAAACATAGCCAATATTTTCTTTCCTCAGGTGCTTTACCGAATAAAGGAGAAGGAATTCTTGGATCAGCAGCTTAAAGACCCATCCCCATCCACCCGGGACGTCCAGCTGGCACCCATCCCTGTTCATGGTGCTCAGCCTCCTTTGACCCTCAAGAACAGCATGGTCCAGGCCAACCAGACGTCCAAACCCAGTGCCACCCATTTTACCAGCAGTACAAGCACCCCGTCCTGTAACATCGACATCAATCAAACTCTTTCCAGCGTGACGACGTCAGAGCCGCAGTGCCCACCCAGCCACTCTGTGGCTGAACTCAAACCCAGTGTGTCCTCCACACATTCCCCCTTTAGGATGAAGCCTGTTGGAGGCCTTCAGGAGCGGTAAGACTTATTTTGTGCATGAAAGTGCATTAATAAAATCAAAAGTCATTTTGTTTCAAACCCACATGCTGTTATTTTTCTGTAAACTCAAAAAGGAGAATTTTAGAAGAATTTGAGAAAAAAAAAAAAAAAAAAAAAAAAAAAAAAAATATATATATATATATATATATATATATTTTGTAGCTCATTTTTCTTTTGTAGAGTTCTATTTTTCTAGTGTTTTACTAAATATAAAAGTTCAATGGCAAAAATGTCTAATTACAAATGGCATACAAATAAAGCATTTAGTCTTTTAGACAGTAAATTAATAATGCAGTGGGTATTATTCATGTGATGTGCCCCAGGGCACCATGGTCTTGACATTTGGACTTTTTCTAAGACTGCGTTCACATTGCAGGCAAAAGTGGACCAAATCTGATTGTTCTTTTGTGCATGCGGGTCAGTTCAGGACTGTTATTAGTTCACACTCAAATCTGATAGTGGCCACATTTAAAAGATAATGTGAACAGCCAAAAAAAAAAAAAAAACATCTGAGAAATAAATCAGAATTGAGCATTAAGGCTTGCAGTGTGATCTTCACACTTAGTCCTTAAGAGTATTCGAGTATTGAAATGAGTATTTCAATGAGTATTCCAAAGATACCAGATGGTCTACTTTTTCCGGTTAGGATCCAAAGTGCAGATCCGTGCTCACTCTAAAGGCTAATATTGCCCACAACCCATTGCGCGTTGGCCATTTGACGAAGATTCGACTAGAACTACAAACACAAATAAAAAGTGATAAAACAACAAACATGGCGGATGTGTTAAATGGAATGTGGAGGATTTTAACTGTGACAAGATGATTGACAGGGCAGTTTAAATGGTGATAGGATGCACATAACTATGCGACAGAGCTGTCCATTAAAGACGCAGTTGTGACGCAATATATATACTCTTCTGCTACACTCTCAAAGGCATGTACTTTTTCTTCCCAAAACAGTACATAATTTTAGGGCATAGTGTAAGTAGGCGAACTGGGACGCAGCATGAGGCTATAAATCTGCAATGTCATATATGACATAAAAGTTTTTGTGTGTTATTGTCTCCCCACACTGACCACACAACATCAATTTTGTCACAGCGCCACCTATTGATCAAAAGTAATAAGGACATTACAATTACAATAGGTGACATTCAAGTATGTATAGGTATTTATTCAGCTATATTCAATGTATCAACATTTAACTAAAACATGTGAAATTAAAACTGTCCTTGTGAAAACCCAGTCTCTTGAAATATTAATCATTTTAAATATGAAATATTAATTATAATGGGTACACTGTTGAACTACAATGTTGTGAGATGATGCTTTAGTTATTTTAGTTATCATTATCCATGTTATATACGTTTCAGTGTGTTGTTACGGAGTACACAACATGACTTAAACATGCTGACTCACACCTAACTTAGTTCAGATTAATTCCTGTAGATGTAAGATGTAACATTTAAGTTGTGTATATGTCTGATTAATTTCAAATGTTTATGAGTGAGTGAGTTAACCTGCTACTGTAAAGCACTTCATTTTACCGCTGTTCAACTCTCGCAGCTCAAGCGACTAAGTACCCAACATTATGACTTGTTTCTATGAAACTATCATTCTTTCTATATTTTTCTTTCTTTATCGTAAAAAAACCTAACAAAAATAAAACAACCAAACAAACAACAAACTGTTAGTGCATTGTGCAATGTCTGAGGTGTTATTTTTCTTGTCATATTTTTGCCAACAGTATGTTTTAATTAAAACCGTTTAATTGTCATAATAATGAACATTTTAAATCTTGTCTTTATTATCGTTTACAAAATAAAACCTTTGTTACAAAAAAAATGTTTTTTAATAATGTCGTCGACGCGATGCTCACAGTACAGAGAGGACCACTTGTACTGTGATATTTATGAAGGATTAAACTGTATAATTAAACTGTATAATTAGAAAGCAACTGGAATCAACATCTAAGATAAGTGAACACTATTTCACTCCATATCTCTATGCATATTGTGTGGTCTGCTATTAATTCCTAAATGTGCAATCATAACAAGATTAAACTAAGTGTCATGTTTAACAGTCTTGCAGTTGTTAAAATCAACGTGATATCTATCATGGCTCTTTGGAGCAGCAGTCTATGTCTCCTGTCTATGTTTATCCATGTGCGGATATACAGTACTGTATGGTATAAGACCAAATTATATATGTTACAAGACCAAATAAATGTTTTCCTCAAATATAATGTTATTTTTATGTCTTTCGCAGACGAGGATCTAATGTCTCTCTAGTGCTGGATATGAGTGCTTTGGGATCAGTGGAGCCTATAAGTTGTGGGGTCGTGACTCCACGAGAGCGTGTGACTCAGGAGTACCTGCAGTCTGCCAGTCGAGTCCTCTCACGACAACAGCTTCGTGACATCACATTGAACACCCAGAGACTGCATGCAGAATTTGTCGTAAGTGACACACCAGTGCACCACTAATAAATACTTTTAGCATTAATGGGGTTCAACTTGACTTTTATGTGTCATGGAAATTACACACAGTTGAGGTTCAGTTAAGGTTTGTTTCCTTGATGTTGTCACGGGGGTGCTCCACAAAAGATGACAACAAGGAAAATAGAGTACAAATAAGGTTATTTACTTTAATAAAACAAAGGTATAAATCCAAGAAGGTATAATGTGACAGTGTGTCCTATACACAAACACCAGACAAACAACTGAGGCGAATGGTAGTGGGAAAAACCAAGGTGGCGATGATGGTGGGAGGAGCCAGGAGCAGGAGTAGCCAGGTGGTGATCCAGAGCACAGTCAGGATGAAAGCCCACACCGGAGTCGACGGAGGGAGGAGCCATGGTGGAGACTTGGCTGACAACTCCCGGGGGATGGCTAATCGAGATGAAGCCGATGGTAGTGGAGCCCAAGTCACAGACTGGACCGGGTAAGACCGGCCAGAGTGCCTGACGAATAAGGCAGAGCTGGTGGGACAGAGGACCAAGGCGGAGCCTGAGCGAAGGCGGAACCAGATGGAGCCGAAGGGGTGGAGAGATGTAGTGGACGGCTCGTAAGTCCATGGGGCAGGGTTAAGTCTGACCAATCAGAGCCGGACGGATGAGAGAGCCCGGTCGAGCCGTAAGGACGATGGTATCTGGTGGAGCAGAGGGAGGGATGTGCCAAAGTGGAGCCAACAGGTTGACGAACCGAAAAGAGTGACGGGATCAGTGGCTAGAGGCGGATCCAGGGGATACACTTGCCTGAGCGACACTAGAGACCAGAAGACCCGAGGCAGATCCACACAACTGAGTGGTGTTAGAAGAGAAGTCAAGGGGCTGAAGGAAACCAGTGGAGGTGAGGCTGACAGACTGGCTGAATCATGAAGTGGAGGCGGGAGAGGGAGGCTGGGTGGGATCAGTGACAATGACACAGCAATATCTGGATCAGTTCGTCATAAAGCCTGCTCCAAAAGTGCATCTTTATGGTGTACTTGTCCCAACTAACCTGATGGCACAGTTCCAGTAAATCATCCATGAAATCCTCCAGTAGCTGTCCTCCTTGAAATAAGGATTGGAGTTGCTCCTCTGGATGGATGGTGTCTGCTGAATAATCCATTTTTTTTTCTTTTCTTTTTTTCTGGTGCTGTGTCACGTAGTAGTTCTCAAAGGATGACGATGAGGAATATCGAGTTCAAATAATAGTGATAATTATCTTACTAGTGATAAACTAATAAAACAAAACAAAGGCAATAATCCAAGAAGGTGTTACGTAACAGTGTGTCCTAAACACAAACAACACCAGACAAACAACTGAAAGAACTGACAGGCGGGTGGTAACCAAGGTGACAGACTAGTGGTGGGAAACAGAAAACAAAGGAAAACTAACTAGATAACTAAAGCAGGCAAAATAGGGATTGAATACAATTAAAATGAAACCAAAACTGAGCATAACTGTGACAGATGTAGGATTTAATGGATGCTTTATGTTATATCTGAATGTAATATGCTGAAATTTATTGTAAGGCTGTACACTTTGAAGTGCTGATGTAATGGTGTTGACCATTTCCATTCTACTCAGCTGAGTATGTAACTTTTTTATCCACAGGAAATTCCCATGAACTTTGTGGATCAGAAAGAACTGGATATCCCAAATCATGGATCAAAAAATAGATACAAGACCATTTTGCCAAGTTAGTATCTGAATTTCTACATTTTGTTATTATTTGAGTTGAGTCATGCCATGGTATTGGTATCAACTACTGAAATTTTGGTATAGTGGCAACATTAAGTGCTACATTTACATGCACTAAAATAAATCAGTCAATAATTGAATTGGTGGCTCAATCTAACTGAAAAGCCTTCTTGCAAACTCATTGATCGATACAACCAAGTTCGATCAGATTGGCATTTCAATCCAATTGAAATGGGTTGTGTAGTTACCTGTATGTATGTATCTGAAGCCCACTGAAGTGTCTTGGAATGCGCAGCTTTGTATGATGCATTGACGTAATTTCCACTGAAACAGGAAGCTAAGGCGGGACATTTTAAATGGCTTCTCCCCTTTTCAAATAGCCAATAGCGCTTAGTTTACCTCACAGACTGCAAGTCGTACTTGACAGCACCATGGAAGCGAATCCAAGCGCTGATGATACGTTGGATTCAGTAGTAGATGTGTGAATAAATTCCAGCCATTTCATTCTTGACCAACGTACAGTTGGAAAACGGAATAAAACTCACTCAACCGATGTTTATCAAGCCGGGACACGTTTGTGTGTACTTACTTTTGTGATTTCACCGGAACGAATAGAGAGTCTCCGCAACGGCAATAGATTAATCTACCGAGTGAAGACTGTGTGCGCGAGCCACAAGAGAACACGTATCCATGCTACTGATAGCAGCGGCAACGAGCACTCAGCAGCTTGATTTGAAAAAAAAAAACACAGCAACTGTGGTTCTGTTCATGATAGACGCACATGCACATGTAAATGCGTATGTGAATCAGATTCAAAGTTTAGGGTAAATACGGTGTAAACAGAACTCTCAAAATCTGAAATCAGACTGAATTTATTTGGATTGACGAAAATCAGTGTAAATCACAGATTCGTGGTTTTATCGCATTTTTACAAAATGTCCCAACTTTTTTGGAAATGTGGTTGTACTACCATTATTTTGAAATCAGCATAGCATGCACTTTTATTTTCAATAAAACATAACATAAGAATGTGTGAAGTTAAACAGTGATTTATAGGGTTTTAGACTAGAGATGGTGAACTATTTGCAGTATGTTAATAGTGGAATGGTGGCTTGTTAATGTCTCAGGGACCCTTCATGACTATGTGGACCACTTTAAAGTTGTCTGCTTGTAGTTAGGTCAGAAAGAACACTTTATACATTTTCTATTTTTACATCACTAGGTATATTTTATCCCAATATAATCTATAAAAGGTACATATTTGAGAAAAGCAGTAATGTAGTGCTATTTGCTAAGGCAGCATACAGGGCCGTAGGCAGGGTTTTATAATCACAGAGATCCCAAAGGTGTTCCCAAGTTTGAGGTAGTTAGGGGGGTGAGGGGGAATGCTCCCTCGAGAAAATTTTGACATTTTCACATCCTTGAAAAGGTTCCTGGAGATCTTCTTACCTGCAGGGTTCAGATCCAACCCTGATCCAACACACGTCTGTAATTACTCCTGCAGATCTTAATTAGCTGGTTCATTGTGTTTGATCAGGGTTGGAGCTTAATTTTGCAGCCAAGTTTTATTGAAAGTCCATTTACCCCTTTAATTATATCATATGTTTGCTTTATAAATGTCATCGTCTTGTGCACTAGTGGGCCACTGTAGTATACTGGTGAATCAATTATAATGCAACAGAAATTTTCACACATTTCATTTCAGATCCACATTCCAGGGTTATTCTGAAGACTAAGAACTCGAACGACCCGCTCAGCAGTTACATTAACGCCAACTACATACGAGTAAGTTTTCAGTGACACACTCGCAATTTTTTCAATAGCCTATGCCAGGGCCTCTTAATGTTCTTCTTGAGGTAACTTCACTTAAATCTACTACCATCAGAAATTGTAAAGTTAAACATTATAAACAAGAAAGTTTAATTTGATTGTATTTGAAGTATCGATTTGTAGTCAAGTATTGATTTGAAGTATCGAAGAGTCTTGTTGCTCTAACTTGGCTCTGATGGGGGTATACTTTGTTCACCTCCATTATGTCATTATATCTGTTTAAGTTCAGCACTTTTTTATCCAGGGCTATCTTGGAGATGAGAGGGCCTTCATTGCCACTCAGGGTCCAATGATCAACACGGTGAATGACTTCTGGCAAATGGCCTGGCAAGAGGACTGCCCTGTCATTGTCATGATTACTAAATTGAAAGAGAAAAATGAAGTAATTTCAATTCAAGAGATCTATAATGCTCTTAGTATGACTAAATAGACTGTGCATGTGCAAAGAGTTTGTTTTACTGTTTCAGAAATGTGTTCTGTACTGGCCTGAGAAGAGGGGGATCTATGGGAAAGTGGAGGTCTTCGTTAATAATGTTAAGGAATGTGACCACTATATAATCCGCTCCCTTATACTAAAGGTATAAAAGTAAAAGTAATAATCCAAAAGAAATACTATTGTCAGATACTCTAATGGATCATATATTTTTATTCCCTCAGCAAGGAGGCCAGAGTCGTAAAGTGCAGCACTACTGGTATACCTCATGGCCGGACCATAAGACCCCAGAGAGCGTTGGACCCCTGCTGCAGTTAGTTAATGATGTTGAGCAGGACAGGAAGGGCTTTACATCCTGTGGGCCGATTATTGTACACTGCAGGTACAGGAGCTTATCAGCAAAACATTAAAAAGTGTCTACCGGTTGATGCACTATATATAAAATATCATTCATGTGTCATTGTGAAAAACTGCTATTATACTACTATGATAAAACTACTATAATCCAGTGCTTGGTAAAAAAGTGCTTGAAAACCATTTAACTTACCTTTGAATTTTTGCAGTGCTGGAATTGGTCGGACAGGGTGTTTCATGGCTACAACAATTGGTTGTCGCCAGTTGGAGCTGGAGAGAGTTGTGGATGTGCTGGGAATTGTGTGCAAACTTAGGACAGACAGGTACAATTGTTTCACTGTTTTGCAATTAAAATTTGCGACTGTTTCACTGTTTAGCAATTGAAATGTTAAAGGGGTGGTTTATTATGATTTCACTTTTCTAAATTTAGTTAGTGTGTAATGTTGCTGTTTGAGCATAAACAACATCTGCAAAGTTCCAATGCTTAAAGTTCAAGGCAAAGGGAGATATTTGCTTTTAAAGAAAAAGCTTTTTAAGGACTACAACAAATGGCTGGTTGGGACTACACAAGCTTCCTCCCGGGTTAGTGACATCATGAACTTTAAAATGTACATAAACCCCGCCCCCGGAACACGATTTATAGATTATCACAATTATAGATTTATAGATTAGAATATGCTAATCAATGACTAGAAGATAACTAGGGATGGGACGAAATATCGTTTGACGAAATATCGCGATACAAAACGTGACGAAACGCATCGAGGTCGAAAAAAATGGATCGCGAAATAAAGATAGATGGCACTGCTGCATGATTTGCGTAGTATATGTAATAAAATATGTATATTTTATTGACACTGGAACAGTATGCATTCAAAAAGAATGCTTATTTAATTCAATAATAAATATTACAAAAAGTTGGCTTTAGCTGGATTCGAACCCCAGTCTCGGTGAGCACCTGCAATAGAAAATAGTGTAATATAAATGCGTGATTTTCCCACACGAAGAAACCGGAAATTGTATCATAAGACCTATGCTGAGGAAGACATATCTCTGAACGTCACATTTCACCTTTTCTTTTCGATTTTCTGCGTTTTTCGTATCCACAGCCTGTATTTTGAATGGTGTTTGACAATTCAGAGCCACCGTGCAAGCGAACGACAAAATCCAGCTGTTTGGTTCTGTCTGCCCAGCGCTTCCGCCGGCCGTGTGTGTGTGTGTCCATACCTTAGACATACTGCCAGTCTCTGTTCAGGATCGATTGGTTCACGGAAATTGGTCGTCTTCTTTTTAATATGTGGCTCCAGTATCGCTAGCAAAGCATCAAACTGTTCCACTGACATTCTGAGGTAAATTTTGAATTGCTCGGGATAATTTCGCAACTCCTTGATAAGGAGGTGAAACTCTCCTTCCTCTCGGCGCAATCTCAGGATTGGATGGACCCAATATTTTCCTCTTTCTTTTTCTCTTTTTAAGAAGAAAGAGGGCAACGAAATCATCCTCACTGCTTGACGAATCCATTTAGTATTTTTTGCGGGGTTTTTTGCGCAAAGGTTTAATAAATACGCATCGGACTCAGTGTGCAAGGTTTCTGTGCGTGACGAATTTTAAGGCTGACGAACACGAAAAAACGCATACGAAAATTTCGGACTCAGTGTGCAATGGCCTTAAGACTGTCTGTAAGCTATGCCATGCTGTCATTCCGTACACCACATCCAACACATCAAACATGAACCACCACCTTCAACGTCACCATAATAAAGTTGTTGTTATACAGTAATATTTTTTTCTTTTTTGATATCGTATCGTGACGTATCGTATCGTGACCCTGGCATATCGAGCTGCATCGTATCGTGAGTTTAAGTGTATCGTCCCATCCCTAAAGATAACTACATATAAGTTACATAAATTCATCAACTAACCATTCAGAAATGTTGTTTACATGTTGTGACTTCTTCTTGAGTCTCTCCATCATTGTCTGACTCCGGTTTGAACATAAAGGATAAAAGGAACACAAAAGTTTTTGAAATTTCCAGTGCATGTCTGTGTGAGTGCAAGCTGTTGAAGCTCCGCCCCCTGTGCCGGGAGCAGCAGCTCATTTGCTGGAGCTGGAGGAGGTGAAGCATTAGAGAGAAAGCCTACAGGCTGGTGTTTTGGTTACACATTAAACTGTATCTTGCTTTTAACTCCACATAAACTGCCACAGGATGGAAAGACTAAGAACATTACTTAACACATCCAATATTACTATAAATGCAGTATAATAAATGGTAAGAGCAAGAATTTCCGGTATTTTCACTGTGAATAGAGGGAAAACTGTGTCTTAGTCTTTTCAGATTATGCTGATTACATCACACAGGAATATTTCAATATCAACATTAACATATTTTAACTGTTTGGTGAAAAACACAGGATCCAGTCACGAATACAAATTAACAGTTTATTGTAAATAAACAGGAAAAATAAAAAAGGCAGTGTGGTCAGATGTAGTCATGCAGAGATAGCAGCAGGCCTTGGCAGCGAGGAGACTGCAATGATGTCAGTCATTTCCCTGAAACAGCAAGGCAGCGAGTAATCCACACTCAAACAGGGAGCAAACACATAGGAACAGAAGACTTGAGAGAATACTGATGGAACAGAATGGCAAGACATGAGCACAAGAACGATCTTACAAGGAACACAGCAAACACAAGTTTAGATATGGGTGACAATAACGAGCTGCAGGTACGGTTAGTCTGATTAGCTCGTCAGCGCAATTAGTAGCTAGGCAACACTGACGAGCAATCAAACCAGTGACAGAAACACAACAAAGCCATGTCAGAATATACATACAGACCCATGAACCGTGACAGTACTCCTCCCCCTAAGAGCGCCTCCTGCCGTTCCCAGGGGAAATTGCCTGGCGATTGTAATCATTGATAAGGTAGTGATCCAATGTGATCCAAATGTCTCTTGCAGGAACCCAACTCCTCTCTTCCGTACCGTAACCCTCACAGTCCACCAAGTACTGGAACCCGTGCCTCCTCCGCCTTGAATCCAGAACACGATTGACCGAATAAACAGGTTTCCCATCTACGATTTCTAGCAGAGGGGGAACTGGGGCAGGCGGATTAATGGTAGAATGAAAAACGCAAATAAAAATGGGTTTTAATTTAGAAACATGAAAGAGAGGATGACTTCTGTATGCCGGAGGAAGATTGAGCTGGACTCCCACTGGATGTAGAATCTTGGTGACAGTAATTGGGCTAATGAATTTAGGAGCAAGTTTATTACAGTTAGTGCGCAATGTGGGACCAGGGTCTCGAAGGAAATGACAGTGATTGAAGGAGTCAAGCAGGGGGTTGATTTTAAGTCTTACAACTGGTACAAACCGAGCAGGCCAAATCAAAACGACGTATGTTGCGAGTCATAGCTTGCCACCAGAACCCTTGCTTTATGAGAAACATGGTCACCCCCGGATGACAAGCCACCATAAAACAATGACCCCATCGAATGACGTCGGATCATAAACTCTCAGACACGAACAAACGATCTGATGGGCACCCAGGTGGAGACGTTACCCCATCTAAGGCAGCGCAGACCTTCGACTCAATCTCCCAAGTTACCATTGAAACCACAAATCTCTGTGGCAGGATGGGCTTGGGAGAATGCAGGCTTTCAGATTGGTCAAAAACACTGGACAACGTGTCGGGTTTGGTGTTTTTGGAACCCGGACGGTAGGAAATGAAAAAATCTAAATGACTGGAAAAAAGAGATCACCTGGCCTGCCTAGAGTTGCCCAGATCTGATGTACTCGAGGTTCTTATGATCGGTCCAGACGATGAAAGGTACCCCTGAACCTTCCAACCAATGACTTCACTCCTCCAAGGCAAGCTTGACTGCCAGCAACTCTCTATTACCAATGTCGTAATTGCATTCGGCGGGTGACAAAATACGGATGCACCTGCCATTCACAGAAGAGCGCTGGGAGAGAACCGTGCCAGCCCCCAGCTCTGATGCATCGACCTCCACCACAAACTGACGAGAGGAATCAGGGGCAACAAGAATAGAGCTGGAACAAGGCAGCTCTTGAGTTTAGAAAATGCGGTCTCAGCTGCGTGGTGAAGGTCAAGGGAATCAGAGGGGCAATTGGCTGTAATTGCGAATAAAATTCTGGTAAAAATTGGCAATGTCCAGAAACCTCTGCAGGGCCTGTGGTTATTAAAAGTAGTCTTCCACTAACCCCCTCCCTGATGCGGAGCAAATGGTAGGTGTTACGAAGGTCCAACTTTGTGAAAAAGGAAGCCCCTGCAAGTCAATAGGCACGTTAGACAGGTCCGCATGTTCATCCTGCAACACAGAACAAGACAGAGAAGAGCACGCAGACACCAAGAAGAAAGAAGCATGACAATATTTGCTCTATGACAAGACAGTGTTCAGATTTTTTTCTTTTAGGGTTATATAACGTGAGCCAGGGACGACCAAGGACAACTGGAGCCAAGGGAGAGTCTGTTAAAATAACATGAACTTCCTCATTGAGATTGCCTGAGGTGATGAGACTCACCGGTTTGGTGGTATGAGTAATGGATTGGAGAAACTGACCACTGAACAAGGGGCCGGCTGTATCGATGGAAGTGGTTGTAGAATGTCGACGCTGCAGCCACGTGTCCACCAGAATAAGCAGCTGGAGGTGGCAGTCGGGGTTGTTGCTTCACAAGATGTCTCTCAGTTCCGAAGCACTCACTGGATCCATCGTGGTCAGATGGCGATTAGCTCGTCATCACAGTTGGTTGCTAGGCAACTCTGACAAGCAATCAGACCAGTGACAAAAACAAAACAATGACATGTCAGAATGAACACAGACCCGTTAACCCATAACACCAACATGTAAATGTATTTTTGAAATAAACATTTTATCAGACTATCAACTTGAATCAGAATGAATGATGTGCATGTTATCAAATTCAAATTCAAAATTGCTTTATTGGCATGACTGTACATAATACAATATTGCCAAAGCTTGGAATACATAGAATAATAAAGACATCAAAATAATAAAATATTATAACATAACTTAAATTGAAATGTACAAATTAAATTAATTGTACAAATTAACAGTATAACAAATTAGAATATGTGTGAACATTTGATACCACAGTGTTTTAACATATACACACACACACACATTACTGAGGGTCACTGTGGTGGACAGTAGGGAAACATACTGAGGTCAGACACAATACACACATTACACACGTTCACTTGCTGTCTCTCAGACTGTGGCACATCCACACATATCTCGCAGCCAGTGCTGCTGTCTATCCCTGTCCTAATATGATCTTTATCGGTTCTATTTCAGTCATGGCTGTAAAGTTCTTTATTAAGTTAGTGAATTTGTTTAAGTAGAGGTCTCTGATTGAAGTGTATTTTTGACAGTTAAGGAGGAAGTGCGTCTCTGTCTCAATCTCTCCTATCCTACAGTGAACACACACCCTTTGCTCTCGGGGTAACCAGCTCTTTCTGTGTCTGCCGGTCTCGGTGGCTAGACTGTGCTCACTGAGCCTGTACTTGCTTAGGATCCGTCTCTGCTTTGTGTCTCTGACACTGGAGATATTCTTTCAATTCATAATTTGATTTTAGAGTTCGATAGAATTGTAATTTACTTTGTGTTTTAGTTTCCTGATCCCAATGTTCCAAATATGTATTTTTAGACTGTTTGAGAATTTGGTTTATTCTGATGTTTGTGTGAGAAGCAGTGCTGGTCTGAGACTGGTTAGTGTTAGTAGAATTAGTCAGGTTAGTAAGTCTCAGAACCAGCTGACTGAGGGGACTTTTTTCGGGGTTCAGTTCTTGGGTTTGTAATGCTTTAAAATGTAGTGATTCTGTGGGACTTAAATGCATCCAGAATTTGAGGGATCTTTTTTGCATATTGACAATCAATGGGAATCGGCCTAATTCTGCCCTACATGCATTTTTGGGTGTTTTCCTTTGTAATTTTAGAATAATTTTGCAGAATTTTGTGTGTCGGGCTTCTTTTGGATGTCTGTCCCATACGGATGCAGTGGGTGACAGCAGAGCAAGAGCTTGATGCTTTTGTGTGTGAGTCCAGGGCCTGTAGACTGTTCCAACTGCACTGCTAGTTCATTCATGTAAATGTTGAACAGCGTTGGACTCAGGCTACAGCCCTGCCACACTCCTCTTTTCTGGGTTAAGAATTCTGTATGTTTTTTGCAAATTCGTATTGCACATTTGTCATATTGATTTTATAATATCATAGATTTTACCCCCTACACCACTTTGTAAAAGTTTGTAATATAATCTGTTGTGCCAAATAGAATCAAAAGGTGTAAATGTGGTCAGTAGTTCTGTGATTTGGAACGAAGCCAATTTGACTCGGGCTCAGGACATCTTTGTTTCTGTAAGATTACCACAAGATATAATTTTTGAAACAAGAATATAGTCTACATAAAATTATGTTTAATATCAAATCTTTGGTATCACTCTTTGAAAAAACAAATGCCATAAAAACGACCTTTGCTTTTTAGCAGCAAAAACAATTATATGGCATTTATCAGTATAACAATGTACCTGACAAAACAAGATTTTCATAAAATTGAGACTCGCCTGTAATTGTGTGGGTTTTTTTTCCACAGGGGTGGTATGATCCAGACCGAGGAACAATATGAATTTGTGCATCATGCCTTGAGTCTCTATGAAAGCCGCCTTCCTGCAGAGCCTGGACAATGAATTTTAACTCCTAGAGGAGCTTCAGTTTTCATACCAAGAGATCTGCTATTGCCATGAAATTTCTAAATCAAGAGAGAAGGCGCCAGATTGTGTCCGTGAAGAAGGATGTTTGTGCATGTCAAGGCAAGGGTTGCACACATCTGATGTTGTCTGAAAGCCGGTGTTGTCGGCTAATGTATTAGTTGTCATAACTTTTCAATTGCCGCTGTCATGCTTTTCAAGGCTGTCAAATGGTTTTGCCACTAGTGTTAAAGTGTATCAGTGTCATTGTACAAGATATAGTTCCACTAAATAATGCTTTTTTAAACACAATACACACAGCATAAAGACTATATCAGTTTTCCTTAATTTGTTCCTGATTATAGGTTTCAAAACACAATGGGCAAAATTACTTAATTGTCTTTATGCTGCAAAATAAATGAGGTATTAATATTCTGTGTATAATAGTACGATCATGTTTCATCAGAATACATATTAATTTTTTCATTTTTGTACCTATTTGTTCATTTATGAGCATATTCTTATGCTGATGCAGAACACAATTTTGAAATATTCTGAATGTTTCCTGTGTTGCTGCTGCTGAATCTACAGCTGTGAGTTCAAAGTCTGAATTGAATTTTATGAGACAGAAAGACTGGATGCCTCAACATTTATATTGTGTTGTCATCGCTGTAATGCACACAACAACAAACCAACAGCAAAACAGCAAATGGCTCTTATAAGCGGGTTCTTTTAAATAACAAACAAATATGGAATTCATGATTTTTCGGTTTACAGACAATCTCTCAATCAGTCTAGATACTCATTATTAAATGGATTAAAATGTAATATAAAAAAATCCTCATTATTAGGGAAAAGAATCATAATAAAATTAACAAAATGAATAAATATATAAAGAAATAACAACAACAAAAGCAAATACATTTGAGGAAATGATGTAATTATATAATATAGCAAAAACTTATGAGATTGTATTTTTATCTAGTGGTAATATTATTCTAGTGTTTTATTAAATATTAATGTTTTAATATTTCCCCCCAAATGCATACATTTGTTGTGTATTTAAGGGTTCATGTATCCTGGGACCACATGGGTTTTGCTGCTAATACTGCAATTGTTTATGGCTTTAGGAATTAAATATGTTGTATGAGAGTGAATATTTCTAAGACATTTATTTTCTATTGTATTTATTATTCTAAAAATTATTGTTATTATTACTCAATACTTTTATAAACTATGGTTAATGTCATTGTGCACTGTTACGCAATATATTTTCCACTATGTGGGCTTAATGTTAGGCAGTCAGTGACTTTTTCCTATTTATCCTTAATAATGATGAATGTGAATACTCTCAATAATAAAAAAATCCATCATAACCACAATTACAGTATTATAATCTGCACATATGGATGCCTCAGACTGTGAGGGTAGCAGTATTAGCAACCCAAACTGATGATCTGAGCTGTTTTTATATGAAACTTTGGTTGTGGTAGAATTAATTAGTTTCGTATAATGGGATGTATATTATAAATGCATAACTTGGTCCCGATAATCCTTTAGAAGTTATTTGTTAGTGCTATACTACTATACTTTCCACTTATAGTGTGTGTTTGGTCCTATAACAATGTTAAACCCTCACCTAAAGCCATAATATCTCATGTTTACATTTTTGGCACTGCAAGTTATGTTTTATATATGTTAAAATATGCTTATTCTGTTATTAAAACCTGTCATGTGAAGAAGTGTTTTTGTAAATAAATAAGTGAAACTGCCAAGTCAGAAAGCATACAGAAACTAGGATTCTGACTTTATGGTCATTACTGCCAATAAATGAACCCTGTTATCGTGTCTGGATCAGGGTTTTTATTTTATTTTCTAAGACTCTTATTTCAATGTTCATTTCATTCCATTGTGTTCAGTTCTTTTCCCTTAGCTGCCTATGTTTTTAATGCTTTTGTGAAGAAAAAGTTTATACTTTTGAGTGTGTAGCAGAAGAGAAGGCAATTACAAGGCTTGAAGCTTACGCTGCTATTTTGAACCAATAATCAGAACAAAAAGCAGTTGAAGGATGACGTGCATTTGTTTGTTTATCTGACTCCAATATAATGAATCTGACTACATAAAAGTTGTTGTTATTTTTAAACCTCTTATTCTCTAAAGGTACAAGTCTTTCTTAGAACTGAAAGGAAAGTGTAGGATTTAATTTGAATGTTTAGATTGGAAAGTTAGTCACTTAAGCTTTAAACATTATCAGTGGTAAAATGAAAGATTCTCAAAGCCTTTAAAGCAAGCAGGTAAAGTGGTGTTAAAGCACTGTTAAACATGAGTGAGGACTGTTAGGACAGTGACTGGTAGGAAATGAGTGATGAATTCCTTGCATCAGATACTACACAGCATACTGTAAAGAGGAAGAAGGCCATTGTCCCATATTTAATTCACATGTATACCTTATGTAATATGCAATTACCCTGCCTCATTGGCTGACATATTTAACAAATAGATTATGTATAGTGCTTTTTTTATTTATTTTATTTTTAACTGCTACATATGTATTTTATTTATAATACAATGAATACAACATTTGTTTTATGTTTTATAGTATTTACCCAGAAGTACTGTGAGTGTTGCAGAATTATATGTGTGTGCAAATGCAGAAGCTGCTGTACACAGTTAAATTTGAGGTCCAAGAGATAAGGATGAAACTGCTCTACACATCATTCTACAGATTACTTATTTATGCTCAAAGTAGAGAAGAAAACATGTATTAGAGCAACTTTATAATCATTATGTGTTGCATGTGGCTGTGGATGAAAATGCCGAAAATGCAAAAGAGGAGAAGAGCTTGCCAAATGTGGAGGAGATCACATAAAACAGTTATTTTCTAAAGGGCATTCCCAGTCTGGTTGACCTCATTCGGGGAGGTCACTAATCTAGCTTTAAATATCCAAGATGATGACACTGAGATCAGATGCTGCTTCGTGACCACCTGAAGACCTTCTCTGGTACCATACTTCTCTGACACCAGACATTGCCTTGTTGAATTGTTTTTTTTTTTTTATATATATATTTGTACTTTGACTTACATAGAGTTGTCATGAGCTGGGTTTGATTTTCTCTTTCTGTTTTCTCTCTCTCTGCTCATTACAGCTACCTAGGCTCAGCTGTTCGCTAACACAATCAGTGCTCACGCTGATTAAGGCCTTGTCCACACTAATATTTTTTCGTTTGAAAACCCGCATCTTTTTCTCTCCATTTTTATGGAATTATTCTTGTGCCAATAATAATGAATGTAACTTTTCAAGAAACTAATGAAAATATAAATTGAAACTAAATAAAATATCTTTGAAACTGAAAAAGAATAAATCGCAGGCAATTTTTTTTACTTCGTTTTTAATACACTGCATGTTTTGCTAACTATTTCTCATATTTCAATCGCTGATCTGAACTTACAAATGTTCACTTAAAACAGAACATTTTAATGTTATGAACCGTAATGCTATATGAAAGCTGATAAATTCAATACTAAATTACTCATTTAAGGTTTATTTAGATATTGTCACCCTGGAATACCATAGCATGCGTTTTTCCTACTATGGTCAATTGCATAGGAATTTTGTATTGAACATAACTCTGGATCACAGTGTCATGGAGACAAGGGGATGGGCTCATTTTACTCAGACGACCAATCAGTCTCTCAGGATCATTGTGAAACCCTAGAAATCAAGCTACACCCTAGCAACCATTTAGAGCACCATAGCAACACAATATATGATATTTGTGAATCATTTCAGGCAAAAAGGCTTTGGCAATGCCTGTTAACATAGCGCTGTCTGTCAATTACGTAACATATAAGAATAAAGTGACTAAGCTAATTTCTAAACATCCTATTGTGACATAGGCCACTTAAAAACGGAATAAAACTTCTCTTTAATAACATAGTGCAAACTCAAAACTGAAATCAGTGTTAGCTAAATTAAACAAATAGCAGGCAGGCCTAAGTCAAACAAGGATGAGGCATGCCCATCTCCTCACTTCTCAAGATTATCCCCTGTGAGTATGTAGGTCTAGGTGGTCTGGATCTGGCACAACTTAACCCAGGCCCTTTGGCACAAATCACCCCAGACCCACAAGTTTGAAAAACTAGCATGATCCAGCAGTTAAGAGCTAACATCATGCTAACTGTATAGACTCATTGTGTAGCCTACTAAAGCACTAAAACATGTGTGAAATGTTTTCAAACTTGTCTATAATTGTTCAGACACTACAATCAAAAAACCTTAATCATAAAAATTTTACTTTGAAAGGGGAAAAACAGTTTTTTGCACTAAAATGTGCTTAACTCTCATGCCATGTGTCTCTCTTCTTTGGAGGACGAGTAAAAGTGATTGCTTTTCAAAATTATGTGGTCACATGACAAATTTCTTCTATGGTTTTCCAGAAACAAGGGGTGGAACTATTTCCCCCCTGGCACAAATCACCCCACTCTCCCCTATATATACTGTATATATACTGTATATACATATCCATGGCTGTGTATTCTCCAGTTGCTGGATGTTTTCAGTCATAATTTCTTGCATGTATTAAGTTTTTAATTTGGACATATATTTATTATTAAAGACTATTAAAGATTTAAAGAATATTTTTTAAAAAAAGACATTTTTCTCAGAAATGTTCATTTGAAGTGCAATTTTTTGCATTATTATTATTAGTCAAATATGGACACAGAAAAAGCATTTTGTTACTCATACTAGCTAGCTACATATAATAGCTTTATCAGTCATCTTTATCACACAAAAGTAATAAGAATAAAGTTGTGGTCTGTGGTCAAGTCGTGTCTCTCCTCTTTCAAAAACTGTGCATCGCAAATTAATCAGCAATTGAGAAATTTAGGTTTAAATAGCTTTATTGGCATGGTAAAAAAAGGCTTTACATTGCCAAAGTTGAATCAGGCAGTGATTGACAGCGCTCTGGTCCTATGGCATCGGTCATTGACTGATACAGTACTTTTTATACTGTAGGCTACAGTACAGATACTGTTCAGTACTCTAGCCCAATGTTGTTTGGGGTGGCTGGGGAGAAATACAATCTAATCAAAGACTGTAACCGAATGTAGCCTAGATAAACAAGTCAGGTAATGATTGGGCTAAGTTAAATCAAAAGTCAAGTCAAGTCAAGTCAAGTCATCTTCATTTATATAGCGCTTTTAACAATGTAGATTGTTTCAAAGCAGCTTTACAGAGATAAACGTATAATTTAAGGTAACAGAGATTGTTTTGGCTTTATAGCGGTTCTTTAGTAAAGTTATTTTCCATCTAAAGTTAGTTTTGATTGATTCGCTTCCATCGCAACGTTCATTTGTTATTAAATTTGGGGCCGCTAAGACGACACCATTCTCTCTATACAGACTTTAAACGCAAACCTATGAGAAACGCTGATGGCGTTCACATGCGCATTAAGAATTGGTTCTATAGTTATGTGCGTTTGAATATATGTGTGCAGGTTTGGAATTCCCTACAAACCAAGCCTAAACAAAGTACTGGCGTTTCCTTATAATTTTTGATACATAATTTTATTTTATTTTATCAATTCGGGGTAGATACGCGAATTGAGTTTCCCGACAACGCTTTATCTGGAGTGGTAAAGGGATCATCCATAGGGAGAGACTAGTTGGCACTTCTGCACTGCGTTGGATCGGGTTCAGGCGAAGGTCCTTCATCAGATCTGGATACGGCCTGGATCCGGCTGGCTGCGGGAAAACCTCGGGATAAACAAAGACACTAAAATTAGCGTAGATGCCATTCTTCTTATGATGTAACGAGTACATCAGGATTTATGGGAAGTGTTCCCGGTTCCAGCTGACCTAATCTATGCAGCCTAACATTGAATTATAGAAGTTTATAATGTATTATGTGAATGCTAGGTCAAAGAAATGTGTCTTTAATCTAGCTTTGAACTAACAGAGTGTGTCTGCTTCCCGGACAATGGTAGGAAGACTGTTCCAAAGTTTTGGTGCTAAATAGGAGAAGGATCTACCGCCAGCAGTTGATTTTGATATTCTAGGTATTATCAACTGGCCAGAATTTTGAGATCGCAATAGACGTGAAGGACTATAATGCGTTAAGAGCTCGCTCAAGTACTGCGGAGCTAAACCATTTAGTGCTTTGTAAGTAATCAGCAATATTTTAAAATTGATGCGATGTTTAATAGGGAGCCAGTGCAGTTTTGACAGAACCGGGCTAATATGGTCATACTTCCTGGTTCTGGTAAGAACTCGAGCTGCTGCGTTTTGGACCAGCTGTAGTTTGTTTATTAAGCGTGCAGGACAACCACCCAGTAGAGCATTACAATAATCTAGCCTTGAGGTCATGAACGCATGAACTAACTGTTCCGCATTTGTCAATGAGAGCATATGGCGTAATTTAGATATATTTTTAAGATGGAAAAATGCGGTTTTACAGATACTAGACACGTGACTTTCAAATGAAAGATTGGTATCAAAGAGCACACCCAGGTTCCTAACCGACGACGAAGACTTAACAGAGCAGCCATCAAGTGTTAGACAGTATTCTCGGTTATTACGTGAGGAAGTTTTTTGTCCAATAATTAGAATCTCTGTTTTTTCAGAATTAAGTAGTAGGAAATTACGAGTCATCCAATTTTTTATATCAGCAATGCATTCCGTTAATTTTGTGAATTGGTAAGTTTCGTTAGGTTTTGAAGAAATATACAGCTGAGTATCGTCGGCATAACAGTGAAAGCTAATTCCATGCTTCCTAATGATATCTCCTAATGGTAGCATGTACAGAGTGAACAGCAGCGGTCCTAGTACTGAGCCTTGTGGTATGCCATACTGAACTTGTGATCGATGAGACATCTCTTCATTTACTGCTACAAACTGATAACGGTCAGATAAGTATGATTTAAACCATGCTAATGCAATTCCACTAATGCTAGTCTATTAAACCACTAGTCTATTTAAAAGAATGTTGTGGTCAATAGTGTCAAATGCAGCACTAAGATCGAGTAACACTAATAGAGAGACACAACCACGATCGGATGATAAGAGCAAATCATTTGTGACTCTAACGAGAGCAGTCTCGTACTATGGTACGGTCTAAATCCTGACTGGAAATCTTCGTAGATATCATTTCTTTCAAGAAAGGAACACAGTTGTGAAGACACTGCTTTACACACCGATATAGATATCATTCCACAAAGTGAAGATGTCACTGACCATTACATGGTAACTTGCATATTACGTACCCCTGTAATATATCATGCTGCGCCGCGTTATCGATTAGGCAGAACAATCCTTCCATCCACCATAGATCATTTTTCAAATAGCTTATCTGATTTGTCTCAGCTGCTCAGTGAACCCAAACAAACAGATGAACTTGAGGAATTAACTAGCACTATGAGCACCATTCTCTCTGGTACATTGGATATTGTTGCACCCATTAGACTAAAAAAGGTCAGAGAGAAAAGTAAAGCACCATGGTACAACAATACTACGCATGTTCTAAAGAGAGAAACCCGTAATTTAGAGCGTAAATGGAAAAAAACTAACTTAGAGGTCTTTAGAATCGCATGGAAAGACAGTATGTCACGTTATAAAAAGGCCCTAAAAGAGGCCAGGGTTGAGCATCTCCGCAATCTAATAGAAAACAACCATAACAATCCTAGGTTCTTATTTAACACCGTGGCTAGACTAACAAATACACATATGTCTCCTGAACAAAATATTCTGTTACAGTTTAGTAGTATGATTTCATGAAGTTCTTCACTGAGAAAATAGAAAACATCAGAACCACAATTGTAAACGTTCAATCCTCAATCGCGCCTTATAATTCGGCCTCAATTATCAACCCGCAAGAACAATTACAGTGCTTTACAACTATAGAACAAAAAGAGCTAAATAAACTTATCACTTCCTCTAAAACAACAACATGTTTATTAGATCCTATACCAACTAAACTATTGAAGGAAGTGTTGCCTGTGGTGGAGGAGCCTCTCCTCAATGTTGTTAACTCATCTTTATCATTAGGTTATGTTCCAAGAACATTTAAACTGGCAGTTATAAAACCTCTCATTAAGAAACCACAATTAGATCCACATAATCTAGCAAATTATAGACCCATTTCAAATCTACCTTTTATGTCTAAAATACTAGAAAAAGTTGTGTCCTCTCAACTGGGCTCTTTCTTGCAAGAAAATGACATCTATGAAAAGTTTCAGTCTGGGTTCAGGCCGCATCATAGCACTGAAACTGCGCTCGTTAAAATCACAAATGATTTACTTTTAGCTTCTGACCAAGGCTGTATTTCAATACTAGTTTTACTTGATCTTAGTGCTGCGTTCGATACTATAGATCATACAATACTCTTAGATCGACTACAAAATTATACTGGTGTTCAAGGACAAGCATTAAGCTGGTTTAGATCGTATTTATCTGACCGCTACCATTTTGTTTATTTAAATGGAGAAAAATCGATCATAACTCCAGTAAACTATGGAGTGCCGCAGGGATCTGTCTTAGGCCCTCTATTATTCTCAATATATATGCTGCCACTTGGAAATATTATAAGGAAACATGGAATTAGTTTCCATTGTTATGCTGATGACACTCAAATATATATTTCATCACGGCCGGATGAAAACGCTAAATTATCCAAATTGACAAAGTGTGTTAAAGATATAAAAGATTGGATGACGCACAATTTCCTTTTATTGAATCCAGACAAGACAGAGGTAATACTTATCGGTTCAAAAAACCACCCACAAAACCTCTCACAATACAACTTTAACATAGTAGGATGTCCTGTTACTTCATCCTCTACAGTAAAAGACCTGGGTGTTATACTAGACTGCAACCTGTCTTTTGAAAATCATATTTCATATGTTACAAAAACGGCCTTTTTCCACCTTAGAAACATTGCTAAGCTACGTAATATTCTATCTGTTTCTGATGCAGAAAAGTTAGTTCATGCATTCATGACCTCGAGACTAGATTACTGTAATGCTTTATTAGCTGGTTGTCCTGCATCCTCAATAAACAAGCTACAGTTAGTTCAAAATGCCGCCGCTAGAGTTCTAACTAGATCAAGAAAATATGATCATATAACACCAATTTTATCATCACTACATTGGTTACCTATAAAGTCACGTATTAATTACAAGGTATTGCTACTGACTTATAAAGCCCTAAACGGCTTGGTTCCAGTCTATTTAACCGATCTTCTATCGCCCTATAATCCATCGCGCTCTTTAAGATCACTAAATTCGAGGCTTTTGGTCATACCTAGGATATCCAGATCCACCAAAGGAGGGAGAGCATTTTCACATTTAGCTCCAAAACTCTGGAATAGTCTTCCGGATACTGTTTGTTGCTCAGACTCGCTCTCCCAGTTTAAAACTAGATTAAAGACGCATCTCTTCAGCCAGGCATTTATATAATACTTTTAATCTTACAGTTAAATCCGGTCATTAGTTCATAAACGCCAGAGGAGAACTGGCCCCCGACTGAGCCCGGGTTCTCCCAAGGTTTTTTTTTCTCCATTAGGTCACCTGATGGAGTTTTTTGGTTCCTTGCCACTGTTGCCTTTGGCTTGCTCAGTTGGGGATATTTGGGGATATTTAATTGAATTAATCAATCAATCAACGATACCATTGATCAGCATTACCAAACGTGGACGTTCCACTAGAAACAAACATTGATGTATTGTTTTAATTTATTACTGTGAAGCTGCTTTGATACAACCTATGTTGTGAAAAGCGCTATATAAATAAACTTGACTTGACTTGACTTGACTTTCTTTTTCATTAGTTTAGCCACCGTTTCAAATAAATACCTAGGATTATGTTTATTTTCTTCTAATAGGTTTGAAAAATAAGCAGATCTAGCAGCTTTTAAGGCCTCTCTGTAAGTAATCGAGCTATCCTTCCATGAAATGCGAAATACCTCTAGTTTTGTTTTCTTCCAGTTGCGCTCCATTTTTCTGGCTGCTCTCTTAAGGGCCCGAGTGTGCTCGTTGTACCACGGCGTTGGACTATTTTCTTTAATCTTCTTTAAGCGCAACGGAGCAACTGTGTCTAAAGTGCTGGAAAAGAGAGAGTTAAAATTTTCTGTTGCAATATCGAGTTCTTCTAAGCTATCTGGGATGCTAAGATGATGAAACTGATCAGGAAGATTATTGATAAAGCGATCTTTAGTGGCAGAAGAGATAGGTCTAACATATTTGAAACACAGAGTCGGCTTTGCAGCCTTGGCTAAATGAAGTTTACACAAGACTAGATAATGATCTGAGATGTCATCGCTCTGCTGCAGAATTTCAACGGCATCAACATCTATTCCATGTGATAATATTAGATCTAGAGTATGATTACGACAATGAGTAGGTCCTGACACGTGTTGTCTAACTCCAATAGAGTTTACGATGTCTTTAAATGCCAATCCCAATGCATCTTTTTCATTATCGATGCGTTTATTAAAATCACCAACAATTAGTACTTTATCTGCAGTCAATATTAATTCTGATAGAAAGTCCGCAAATTCTATGATAAAATCTTTATGGTGCCCTGGTGGCCTGTATACAGTAGCCAGCATAAATCTCAAGTGTGATTTATCGTTTATACTATATATTTTTACATTAAGTACTAACACTTCAAAAGAATTATATTTAAAACTTGATTTCTTAGTGGTTTTGAAAATATTACTATAAATTACAGCAACTCCTCCACCTTATATTTATCACATATAAATCCTATATTGCCAACAGAGAAGGCTATGCTAAACATGTGACATGAAGTGCAGGTGACAATAACAGGACAAGACATTACTCACCGTGTTTGTTGAGTGATTCTTACTCACCTGAGCTTTTTATGAACTCAAAGGCGCGGGCGCGCGAGGGAAAAATAAATAAATAAAAATAGCTGAGCGCATGGGTGGCGTGTTAACAGGCTAGCGAATTACTAGCGTGTTGTGCTAGTAGTAACGGAAGCTAGCGATGTCAGGTTAATCTGAGATGTTGGGTAAGCTGTATTTAGTAGTAGTATAAACAACTAGAAATTGTAGTAAATGATGGTTCAAAACAAGGAAATACGAGGCTAAGACGGAGCTTACAGCACCGAGGCAAACACACTCACAGCAGGCAGCGAGGCAGACAGAACAAAACAACGTAGCTGTATAATATAATGGGCTCTCACTGAGCTCTAAAATGCCTCTCCACCTGAAAAAAGCCAGTAGGCTACTGTATTATAAATAGTATTAGTATAGTATTAATAAAAAAAAAAAAAATCAGACTTACCACGCGTAGGCTAACGTTATCCAGTATCCTGATAGCGACTATGACTAATGATAATGATATCATTCGTCTGTACTATTCCTTCTATAAGAAATCATCTCAACAATATAGTGTAGCTGCAAATAAATACAGATATAAACTAAATATCACTAAAATGAAATAGAAAGCTGCGATTACAGACGCTCACATCCACACATAAACACACCACTGACGTCTTCACTTCCAGGTGAAGAAGCTGTCAATCAAAAACTCAGTAGCCAATGAGAACACACTGCTACTAGCCCCGTCCCCACGAGAGAAATGTGTCAGAACAGCAAATGAAAACTCAGGGAGCGTAAACGAAAACGTACTCGGTTACTAACGTAACCTCGGTTCTCTCTAGAAGAGGTTCTCTCGTACTGCGTAATAGCTTACGCTATGGGGAAAACACTCTTTTCCTCGAGATACTGAAGCCAAAAAATTATCCTTAATTTTGTATTAATGTAAAACGCGTTGCGGCAGCACGCAGACATGGGCGAGACAGCTCGCGCGCCCATTGGCTGCTCTGCGGTAACTGCAGCAGCCTATCGAGAGAGGCCCCTGGTGACGACTGATCCAATGAGGGCGCTTCGCGCCCACTACGTCACGTCACGTCCCGCCGAAACGGGTGGGGCCTTGGGCTATAAATATAGCATTAGGGAGGCTGGTTAGCTGGTTTTTCATCGCCGAAGCGAACCAGAGTTTGATGCATGCACGGCAGGATACGCAGTACTCGTTCCCTCTTCTAGAGAGAACCGAGGTTACGTTAGTAACCGAGTACGTTCTCTTACGAGAGGTTTTCTCATACTGCGTAATAGCTTACGCTATGGGGAACACAATGCAAAACGCCGTGCGTGCTGAGATCCCACACTAAAGTCCCACGGGTAGGTGCCCGGGGCTCATACAGTGCATAATCATCAGGGACTCACAGAGAGTCCGGAAAGAGAGGCTGATTAGCATCATTCCCTAGAATATAGTACTCTATAAAGAGCAGGTTATATCAAGTGTTCCATACAGCCAGGGTGAACTCAGCCTGGGCTGATATAATATCAGGGGGACTTACACACTGCCCACAGAAAATATAGTCGCTCAGTGAACAACGCTGTAACAGTTTCAGTATTCTGAGCCGGTAGTGACGGGCAGATAATACTGGTTTATTAGACCGAGAGCAGCTTGGCCTGCAGGAACTTCTAGGTTGTAGAACCTTATAAATGTAGACGGGGAGGCCCAGCCTGCCGCCATACATATATCTTGTAAAGCAATCCCACTAGACCAAGCCCATGACAAGGCCATGCCTCTCGTGGAGTGCGCTTTGACACCTAACGGGCATTGTAAGCCCTTTGATGTATAAGCCAGCGCTATAGCATCAACTATCCACCTGGATAGGCTCTGTATCGACGCGGCCAGTCCCTTAGAACGTCCGCTGAACAAAACAAAGAGCTGCTCCGTCTGTCTAAAGACAGCTGAGCGAGACACATAAGCTCTTAATGCCCTGACTGGGCAAAGGAAGCTTGCGTCTCCCTCCTCGTCAGAGACCGGTAGGGCTGACAGGGAAATGATCTGCGCCCTAAACGGGGTGTTGAGGGATTTAGGAACGTACCCGTGCCTCGGTTTGAGTATGACTCTAGAGTCGTTAGGCCCAAACTCCATACACGTCGCGCTCACTGAGAGCGCCTGCAAGTCCCCTATGCGCTTCACTGAAGCGAGAGCCAGAAGAAACATTGTTTTGAAAGACAAATATTTCAGGTCTATCGACTGAATAGGCTCAAATAGGGGCGCCTTTCATGGCCTCTAGGACCGTGGAAAGATCCCAAATGGGGACTGAGGGGGGTCTGGGAGGATTCATTCTCTTAGCTCCTCGAAGGAAGCGAATGATCAAATCGTTTCTTCCCAGTGACTGACCCAGCGTTGGCTCAGCAAACGCTGCTATGGCCGCCACATAAACCTTGAGCATGAATGGGGCTCTGCCCTTATCCAGTAGCTCTTGTAGGAAGGAAAGAACCTCCGACACTCCACAGTGTGAGGGTGATATGTCACTAGCTGCACACCAGTTAGAGAACACTGACCATTTCGAGGCATAGAGCCACCTTGTAGAAGGGGCTCTGGCCTGTGTGATTGTGTTTAACACTCCCTCTGGGAGTTTAACGGGTACCCGTTGATGGTCCACGCATGCAGGGACCAAAGCTCCGGGTAGGGATGCCAGATCGTGCCGTTGGCCTGCGAGAGGAGATCTCTCCTCACTGGTATCGGCCATGGGGCAGTGTTCGTCAACCGCATCAGAACCGGGAACCATGCTTGGTTCGCCCAGAATGGGGCCACGAGTAGTACTGAGCATCCACTCTCCCTGATTCGCTCTAATACCTGTGGTAAGAGCGTGATGGGGCGAAACGCATAAAGCAACGGGGCCAGTCGTGGGCCAGTGCGTCCCTGCTCTTGGAAAAAAACTCCGGACAATGAGCGTTTTCTTGAGACGCAAATAGGTCTACTTTCGCTTTGCCGAATGTTTTCCACAGCAGTTGGACTGTCTGCGGATGTAGAGACCATTTATATAAGCCACCACTGACATGTTGTCCGAGCGGACCAGAACGTGGTGATCTTTTATCTGGGGATAAAAACGCCTGAGCGCGTTGATGACTGCCAGCATTTCCAGGCAGTTTATGTGCAGAAGCTTTTCCCGTTCTGACCACTGGCCAAAGAACGGTCTGCCCTCGAGCAGCGCTCCCCATCCCGAGGTTGAGGCGTCCGTGGACACTACCCTCACGCTCGAGGAAATCCCCAGGTTTACACCTGACTGGTACCAATCGGTCACCTTCCAAGGTTTCAGCGCTAAGACGCATTCGTGATCGACCTTGAGGCGAGAGAGACCGTGGGTTCACGCTCTGCGCGGTACACGCGCTTTCAGCCAGAAATGGAAGCTTTAGCTAAGTTCTGCCAGGAAGACTCAATCACTACGTCACTTATTACCTTCATCTCTATCCAATCACGTCTTTATACCCTCTGTATAAAAGATCGGTACTTACTCATGTTTGAGTTCGCAGATGCCGACGCGAAAACAACCTCCATCCTCCCCACCACCACCAGGATGGTCCTGTCCATACCTTCTAGGGGGGTCGGCTGCGCCCCTGCCTTCGTCTTCAGGCAGGAGATGCAGATCCGCTACCCTCGGATTACGAGCTATGGACGGGGCCTACGCCAAAGAACTTTACAATGCTTGCCGGGCTGCCAATAAATATATGCTTTGTTACATCACTTTATCTTCCGAGTCTTTCTGGTAGAACTGCAGCGGGCGCATGCGAAGCAGACCCAGCTGAAGCACTGATGATGCTGAGGACATAAGACCCAGCATTCTCTGAAATTTTCTGAGCGGGACAGATGCGCCGCAGCGGAAAGAGTTCGCTGTGCTCTGAATATCCAGTGCGCACTGCGGTGACAGTCGCGCTATCATAGACAGCGAGTCCAGTTCTGTGCCCAGAAAAGATATCATCTGACTGGGGAACATGGAACTCTTCGCCTAATTGACTCTGAGACCCAGATTCTCGAGGTGTTCGAGTAAAATGGTCCTGTGCTCTATGAGCTCCGAGTGTGATTGAGCTAAAAGCAGCCAATCGTCCAAATAGTTCAATACTCGCATGCCCCGATAGTCTGAGGGGTGCAAGCGCTGCGTCCATGCACATCATAAATGTACGGGGTGCTAGGGACAAGCCGAACGGTAGGACTGTGTACTGATATGCCTGGCCCTTGAAGGCGAATGTCAAATATCGCCTGTGACGTGACGCTATCTGTATTTGAAAATACGCGTCCTTTAGATCTATTGACATAAACCAGTCTCCTCTGCGAATTTGCGCAAGGATTTTTCTGATTGTGAGCATTCTGAACTGGCGTTTCACAAGCACTTTGTTCAGCTGTCTTAGATCTAGTATGGGTCTGAGACCCTCGTCTTTCTTTGGTACCAGGAAGTATCTGCTGTACAGCCCCCCTTCACTCTGAGCTTGAGATAAAGGCTCTATGGCCCCTTTGCTCAACAGTTTCGATATTTCGGCTCGAAGTAGGTGTGCTACTTCTGTTTTCACCGTAGTTTCGACGCGCGTCTCACCACGGCGAGGGCGTCGACAGAACTGTAGCGAATAGCCTCTCTTTATAATGTCTAGCACCCACTCCGAAACCCCGGGAAGCACTGCCCATGCATCTGCATGAATGGCTAGGGGTTGAATGTGAAGCGCGCTCTGGTCGCTTGGTGACAGGAGAGCTTCGGTGTGCTGTAACATAAGCGTCGAGCTTACGACGTTTGAGGCAGGGGGCGCGCAAATCACTCCTCTGCGGCAGTCAACCGAGAGGGGGAGGGCTGGGCGAGTCCCGTAGGACTTGTCATGTCTGTGAGTGAATGTGGGCACGGGATAGCGGGCACATTTACTGTACTAAATGCATTGTCTGCCTGAGCAGAGTTAATGCGTGCTGGTTTCGTTTTTACAGAAACCGTGAGACATGCAGAGCATAGTGTTTGTGGGCACTGGGCAGTGGGCACATTTACTACATTTAATGCGCAATCGATCTGGGTCGATTTTATGTGCGCGAGCCCTGTGTGACGGGCTGTGCTTGTGTGTAGGAATGAACACTGGGTTGTGGGCATTTTTACTACACTCATAACACCATCGGCCGTGGCCGGAATACCAGAAAATACACTCTATGGATTTATCTGGGTCGCCGTAAAAGCGGCGTTTGTGTGCAGGCAAGCGGGCTGTGTTACCGGCTTGTTTACTGCAGAATACACTGGAACAGTCGCATTTACTGGAACTGAACGAGCGAGAAGTTGCCATAGAAACAGTGTTTGGGTGCAGGCGAGCGGGTTGTACAACGCGCTCATTGGCTGCAAAAAACTCATCTGCAGTCGCCTTTTAAGGGAACTGACAGAACGAAAGCATGACGGCATAATTTTATCTGTCGGTAAGATCCGGGATCGAACACAGGTCTCTCGCGCGAAAACCTAAGATTCCTCCACTGGACTACAGAGGAAGACACACAAGCATTCATTCAGCGCGAGTATATAAGAGAGCGTCAACATGTTGGCATTTGTTTGCAGGCGTGCATGTATTACAACAGGCTCGTTTACTGCAATATTGATATTTCCAGTCGCCTGTTCAGAAGGGAATGAGAAATGTGTGAGAAATAGAGGCTGATCCGGCCGCAGCGGGACTAAAGCACTCTTTTTTCTCCTTTTGCCAGCGACGCACGCGAACCATAGGAACGGTGTCTGGGTGCAGGCGAGCGGGTTGTACAACACGCTCGTTGGCTGCAAAATACACATCTGCAGTCGTCTTTAAGAGAACTGACAGAGCGAAAGCATTGACGGCATAATTTTATCTGCCGTTAGACCAGGATTCAAACACGGGTCTCTCGTGCAAAAGCCTAGGATTCCTCCACTGGGCCACAGGGGAGGACACATAAGCACTCATTCAGCGCGAGTATATAAGAGATCGTTATATTTCTCCTTTCGCCGGTGAGTGACGCTTGAATGGGGCGCAGGGGCAGGGTAGCTTTCTTGTAACGTAAAGAAAAACTAACCAAGACCGTCCGCTTCCGGCCTCCCTTGTGAACGGCGAAGTTTGCGCGGCTCGAACAAAGGGGGAGAGAAAGCTAGCCCCGTGACCGTCCGCTCCTCACATCCCCTGTGAACGGCGCAGTTTGCGCTGCTCGAACAGAGGGAGAGTAGGTATCAGGGGCCCGTCGAGCACGGCGCTTTTTACGGCGCGGTACCGCGGCGGGCGGAGGTGCAGTCTCGGAGAAGGATGCCAGGCGAGTCCTCAGAGTCACCATAGGCAGTAACTAGCTCGCAGTGAGGGCAGTCGCCGTCAGCGAGCGCGAGAGCTGCGTGCTCCTTAACGGGCGCGGGGGGCGGGGTAGCTTTCTTGTAACGCAAAGAAAGCTAGCCCCGTGACTGTACGCTTCTGCGATCCCTTGTGAGCGGCGCAGTTTCCGCGGCTCGAACAGAGGGAGAGAGAGAGCGGGGAGTGGTACAAGGCATTTGAAACAACGCCTCGTCCAGGAAAAGGGGCGTCTTGAAAAAGACGCCCGGCTCTTTTAGTGCAATGAGAGTGTGTGTCGCGGCGGCGAGCACACACACACACAAAACATAGCAGAGAAAGGATATAAAGCAGGATAGCGCAGCAGGAAGGAGACTGAAGGCGGCGCGGCTTCTCTCTCCGGATCCAGCGATGCGTGAGCTTCGCTGAAGAGATGAAAAATCAGCTAACCAGCCTCCCGAATGCTATATTTATAGCCCAAGGCCCCACCCGTTTCGGCGGGACGTGACGTGACGTAGTGGGCGCGAAGCGCCCTCATTGGATCAGTCGTCACAAGGGGCCTCTCTCGATAGGCTGCTGCAGTTGCCGCAGAGCAGCCAATGGGCGCGCGAGCTGTCTCGCCCATGTCTGCGTGCTGCCGCAACGCGTTTTACATTAATACAAAATTAAGGATAATTTTTTGGCTTCAGTATCTCGAGGAAAAGAGTGTTTTCCCCATAGCGTAAACGCAGTACAAAAGAACCTCTCGTAAGAGAACTCCAGAAGCATAAATGAAAACTCTGGAAGCGCATGTGTAAGTTCAGATCAGCGATTGAAATATGAGAAAAAGTTAGCAGTGTATTAAAAACGAAGTCAAAATATTTGCCTACGATTTATTCTTTTTTAGTTTCAAAGATATTTTATTTAGTTTCAATTTATATTTTCATTAGTTTCTTGACAAGTTACGTTCATTATTATTGGCACAAGAATAATTCCATACATTTTGGCCTTACCCCCACACTGAGACGGCTTTTTTATTACTGAAAAAAGCTTTTTGAAAACGCTCTCCAAGTGGATACATTTGAAAACGGCGTTTTCGCATTGAAGTGTGGACTGTCAAAACGGAAGTATTTAAAAACAATGACGTAAGTTTAGTCATGTGACGCATATTGTACCAATAGATATTCATGTTTATACCGATATTGTGCCTGTTGTGCTATTCACTTTTACACTGTTGCTAAAATATGTTACTTTGCACACTCTTCATATCACAGTCCTGCAAAGATGACAGAAAATGTACTCACATTTGCTGTCCTGCGGCAAAACATGAAAGCAGTTGTGTTCAGACCAAACATGGTGACTGAGTGCGATCAGTGAATCGTGAGATCTTTTGCTAAATAAAATGATCCTGTCAGAAGAATTGTGCGATAACTTTATTTTTCCGTCTGTATCATCTCAGTGAGCTTTTGTGAGGTTTTACGCATGCGCAGTAAGCTGAATTTAGCGTTTTCCAAAAGTTTCTCATCCACAGTAGGTGCGTTTCCATTACAGATTTGCGCAAAGCTTTTGCAATTTTTTCTAAATGTGGACAAAAAACGATTGCGAAATGACGGTGTTTCCATTAACCGATGTTATGAGACTAAAATAATATCTTTTTTTCCTCTCACGATAAGTAAAGTCATTCCAAAAATCATGGCAACGGACGTTGGTAGGTTTATGTATATCCCAGCCACTGCACTAGCCATTATTATTAATCGAAGGAGGTGTATGTGTTTTTTCCAAGCATTAATGGTAAGGAACGACCCTTATACTTGTGACCGGCACATATGAGGTGTTTCTGGGTGTTTCTCCCTCATATCTGCTTCGAGGTCTTGATTGTGGCATTTATTTGAGGTTTATTCCTTATCCATTATTCCTGTAATTCTTTTGTCTTTTATGAATTGAAAAGAAAAGAATGAAAAGAATGAAAAGAACTCTGTCTCGTATTATGTCCAAACATACTGCGTCATCTACGTCAGGTGACCTGTAAATGCGCAAAAACCATTTCCATTGAAGTTTTGCTAAATATTTATTTTTCGAATTGCCTGAAAAACCACCTCATGCGAGCATAAAAACTTTTTTGCGATAAATGGGAGTTTTTGCTAAATTTACGTGTTTCCATTGGGCTTATTTTCAATTCGCAATTTGTGCAATTTGAAGGCTAATGGAAACGCGGCTACTGAAACGTCGGAAAACGCCTGAAAACGCTAGTGTGGATGGAGAGCCGTTTTCAAATGTATCCGGATTAAGTAGACATAGCCTGACACTGCACCTGTTTTCTCTTCGCCCTGATTCTCTCTGCTAATTCACCCTGCTATTTTCTATGCTTCTTTTCCAGATTATTGTTGATTGTCTGATGCTTGTGTTAATACAAACCAAGTCTAGTTTTGTCCTGTTCTGTCGTGCACGTCATACTTGTTCTCTGCCCAGTCTCCCTGCTCCCAGTGGTTGCTATGCCTAGACCTGGACACTTTGTCTCCTGACTTTGCCTGACAAGGTTTCTATTATTCCTGAGTTCTTCAGCAGATCTGTGTCCGCCAAGAACGGCCGGTGAACGGCAGACTGCCTTGTTCTCTTCTGATAATAAAGTCTGTTTCATTCAACTGCCATCGCTCTTGGGTCCTCTGTCACATTTCCTGTGACAGAATAATTTAACCAGCATGGAGCCAGTGAAGGAGGCACCCATTCGCTCTGCTGTTGAACTGCAGGGAGCCATCCTGGACAGACACGAGGAGGAGTCTGCTACCATGCACGGCGTGGAGAGCCTAGCTGCCCATGTCATGGACCTAACTGCCCACTTTCATCACCTCCATCAAGATCAGCCGACCTTGTTATTCGGGTGAGACCACTGAATGGTGAGCGTTCCTAACCCAGAGCGAGGTTGTGTTTTCCCTTCAGCCTTCAACTTATGCCGAGGACCATTCCAGGATCACCTTGTCAATCTCTGCTGGCTGGGCACTTCTCTAGGTCACTTCGAATATCGGGTTTTACCACTTGGGCTCATCAACACTCCCACCGTCTTCCAGACTCTTGTAAAGCGGAACATGATTATGACATAGGAAACCATGAACTTCTGGCCATCAGGTTGGCTCTGGGGGAGTGGCGCCATTGGTTAGAGGGGGCAGCCATTCCGTTTGTGGTCTGGATTGATCACAGAAATCTCAAATATATTCTTTCAGCTAAAAGATTAAGTGCTCTACAGGCCCGTTGGGCTCTTTTCTTTGGTTGTTTCGACTTTCCTATCTCCTACAGACCCGATTCTAAGAACGTGAAACCTGACACTCTCTCCTGTCAGTTCGGCTCGTCAGTGAACGGTTCATCCACAGAGACAATTTTGCCTGGCGGCTGTGTGGTCAGGACCATTATCTGGGGAATCGAGCGACTGGTAAATAGAGCACTTGCTCACGTCATGGTTCCTCAGCAGTGTCCAAATGGAAGATTGTTTGTTTCCGAGTCCATTCATCCTGCTGTCTTCTGCTGGAGTCGCTCCTTCATGTTGGCTGCCCACCTAGCGGTGAGGGGTACCCTCGCTACTATTAGTCAACGGTATTGGTTGCCCACTATAGCATGCGATATCTGCCGTCTTGTAGCGTCTTGTCCTGTCTACGCAGAGACCAAGTCTAGTAATTCTGAGACTTCCATTCCCTCTGTGCAGGCGTTTATCTTGCGCTGCCGACGCACCTTGAGAAGAGTGAAAACTGCTATGTGCCAGACCAGAGAACGCACCCGACATGCCGCTAATCAACATCCCCATACACAAAAGAAATATATTTGAAATATATTTTCAGTATATATTTTGGAATATGCAAATATTTGAAATTGGCCCAATAAATATATTTCACACTTTAACATCATATATTTTTATTATATTTCAGAATATATACTGAAAATATATTTTAAATATATTTCTTTTGTGTATGGGCAGACCAATCAACAAAACTCCTAGATACGTTTGTGGTCAGAGAGTGTAGAGTGTTGCCACTCGTAAATTGCCCCTTCAGTACTTTACTTCCCGTAAATTGGCACAGTGATTTATTGGGCCCTTTTCCATTGTCAAAGTTCCAAGTCCTGCAGCGTTATGACCTAGATTACCATGTTATCTGCAACGCATCCACCCTGTATTTTATGTTTCGTGAATTAAACCCGTAATTCATGCCCCCTCCCATCCCATCCCATCCCACCTCACCTCACCTCACCTCACCTCACCTCACCTCACCTCACCTCACCTCCTGTCCTGTTCTAGTAGAAAGCTCCCCAGTCTGTAGGGTTAAGACCCCAGGGGTGTGGACCAGATCAGTATCTGGTCAATTGGGAGGGGTACAGTCCGGAGAAGAGAATCTGGATTCTGGCCCGGGACGTGCTGGACCGCTCGCTCATCATGGACTTCCTCCGCTCTCGCCAGTCCTCTTCCTCAGGAGCACCAGGGGGTACTTGTTGGGGGAGGAGTACTGTCATGAGCTGGGTTTGATTTTCTCTTTGTTTTCTCTCTCTCTGCTCATTACAGCTACCTAGGCTCAGTTGTTCGCTATCACAATCAATGACTGCATCTGTTTTCTCTTTGCCCTGATTCTCTCTGCTATTTTCTAGGCTTTTTTGACAGATTATTGTTGATCGCCTGATGCTCGTACCTGTGTTCAACTATCTGTTAACGTTAACCCAAACCAAATCTGCTCTGTGTACGTCTTACCTGTTCTCCGCTCAGTCTCCCTGGTGCCTGCGGTCACTATTCCAATCGCTGTTCGTGGTTCTGAGTCTGCCAGCTGAGGTCTGTGCTAGTCTCCTACTTCTTGCCCGCTTACTAGACCTGGACACTTTTTTTCTCCTGACTTCGCCTGACAAGTTTTCTACTATTTCTGAGTTCTTCATCTGATGTCTGTCTGCCAAGAACGGCTGGTGAATGGCAGACTACCTTTGTTCTCTTCTGATAATAAAGTTTGTTTCATTCATCTGCTATTGCTCTTGGGTACTCTATTTCCTGTGACAATTTGTAGAAATACTTATACTGCTAAAAAAAAAGTAATTGTAATCAATAAATTTAGGTTCTATTTCTATAACAAAATCTGCCTTCCAGGGAATAGATTTATGACGTTGAGAAAGAACAGACCACGGAGAAGTCTTCTGTCTGATTGGAAGTATTTTAAAGTGCTTATAATTTAAGTTGGATTCAACTTACTTAACCTGAGAATAAACAAAACAACAACAACAAAAAAAAGAGTTCAACCCATATTCGCTTAACCCTTCACAAGCTTTGGGGCATATTGCCATGCCAAATTGCACTCTGTTGCATAGTTACATGCATTCTGTCAAATTAAACCGGTCTGTCAATCACTATGTCAGTTAACATCCTCATATACACACTCCATGTTTTATTTAGTTTTACAGTACTAAAACAATTTTTCCTACTGTCTTGGAAAGAAGATTGTGGAACTTTCATGTGGAGAACATGCTAATGTGTTTTGCGCTATGATTAGGGATGTGCCCTAAGTTGAATACCTCATTCAGAAAGGCACAGATAATGGCTTAAAAACAAATAACTAATTCTACCGAATAATAGGAAAACTATTTGGCAGACAGTCAATTCTCATGTTTGCTGTATAAGAGGTGAGCCAGGGGCCAGCACAATATTATACATAAACAGCTAAAATCAATATGCTACAAGGACTGTGTGAAGTGTGAAGTTTAATTAAATGAGTGCAGCGCAGTTGCAAATAGCAGTGTTGCTGTCTCTGCGCGTCTCTCAGAATTTAGATTTTTCCAAGAGTAATATCAACTAAAATACTACATCAAATACACTTTGTACTAATAAATATAGCTATTTAAATGTTTTAAACCTTGTACAGTATTATACATGAATAAGTGTAAACTATGAATGAAACAAGCGCAGCGTGATCGCAAATAGCCGCATTGCTGCATCTCTCAGAAATCAGAGCTTTGTCAAAAGTAATATCATCAAAGAAAAAAAAAATGATTAAAGATTACCACAACATTTTTTCTGTGTATTAACTTGCATGGATTAATTGTTCACCACAAGACTAGTAATTTGCACTAACAAAGTAAACGACTTTAAAGTCTGTAATCTGAGAGATAAATGTATGGATGTGAGAGATTGAGGATAAGTGTGACGGCAGAGGTGTGTAGGAGCAGATGTACAGAAAGCTGTCACTAAAAGATGTTAATCTGGGGTGTATTTCCTCACTGTAAAATCAAATCGTATTCCTTACTATAAAAATACTTTTAAGTTTACTTGATTTTAACCAAAATGTTGAGTTTACTACAAATTTTATATTGCTGAAATATTAGAAAATATAGCGTAATTTAAGTAAAATTACTCAAAATGTCCAAGACGTGCTGTTATGCATGCGTACCGGTCCACAGGGTTAGCGGGTAATTTAAACTGATGATTGGTCATGATTATGCGTACGCGAATGTTTACAGAATTCAAAATTCAGTGACAATTATACAAAACGTGTCAAATTGGTCACCTTGTTTTGAATGTTGTGGTTGTTATGGAATGATTTTCGTTGACGCTCAGCATAGGATAGCTGTACACGCTAATTTCAAACGAGGCAGCTCAGAGACACGGCTGCATTCACTCTAGAGAGCGCGCATGCAGGGAAAGCACAAATGGATGAAAAAGACAGCTACATCTTCAGATCAGTTATATTAAAATCACTCTTTTTGACTTGACACGGCACTTAAAAACACAACATATGCAGGCGGCACAAAAAGATGGAAATTGTGGGATGTTTTTCAATTGAGTTTGTTAGCGAGTATTTAGCAGACCCCTTAACCCACTTCCTCAAGCAGAGTAAACAACATTACAACTTATTTAAATATAAGTTAGCACGTAAACTTTAACAATCTTAGTTTTAAAATAATACCTAATGCATGTGATGTTTCCATTTAACTCATTGACCAACTGCTTTGCATATGTCCAACAATTTGAAAAAAAAAGAGAGGGAGAGAAACACTGGTCTATGCATCTGATTACGTTGTTTGTTCTGTGACTTTTGATTGATGGAATAATTTATTTTTTTATTTATTTTAGAATACCAGTTGATGAGCTGCTATGCAGTGGAAATGTAAGTTATGCACTTACACATCAGAAAAACTTCTTAAACACTACCGCATAAGCCATGGAACATATTCACAAATTGTTCCAATGCCATGTCTCCATACTGAGTGTGTCCATGTACTTTTAAGTCATTCAATGCATTAAAAGTGCATTTATCAAAAATACATTCCCAGCATAGAATAGCAGAATCAAGGAGTTCTGGTCATGCTTTAGTTTGTTACAAGTGCCATGTTTGTGACTTAACTGAGCCATTTAGCGAGTCAGATTATTTTGCCCCTTTGTGTACTCATTTGAGGAATAACAAGAAAGTTCAGTGTCCTTTCAAAGACTGTTCAAATTGAGACTAACGTGTGCTCCACATTTAATGCGCATAAAATTAAGGCACAC
This sequence comes from Scardinius erythrophthalmus, assembly GCF_964197995.2. Classification (NCBI taxonomy): domain Eukaryota; kingdom Metazoa; phylum Chordata; class Actinopteri; order Cypriniformes; family Leuciscidae; genus Scardinius; species Scardinius erythrophthalmus. Next base: position 23,657,230 of record NC_138224.1, on the reverse strand, counting down.
AACCACCACTGCTATGAAGATTTTAAAGTAGGGGTTGTTTTAAGCACTCAAATTAGTCACACAGAAGAAGATACAGCTTATCCACTTGTTGACAGATCAGGCAGTGAAGATGAATGTAATGTGGCAGAGGAACAATACAATTTGGATGACACAAAACAAAAGTTGGAACACAATTTGGCATCACTTTTTCTGAAAATGCAAACAATCTTGCATAGTTCTGATATGCGACACAAGAAATTATCCAACAGTTGAATCTAATTAATTTATTGTCTGGGCCACTGTTATATAACACAATACAGCAGACTATTGTTAAGCACTACAGTGAGGTAGACAGCACAGTTGTAAAAGAGCTTGTCAGGACAGTTTCTGGCAGCAGTGTGCTGTTACACTGTACAAATGAAGGAGGTCCTCTATTCACAACTAATAGGAGAGCATCATACTTCATGAGATAATTTCCAGTTGTTATTCCTGTTGAGTACAAAATAGACGGAGATGATCAAAATTATGTGCATGTCCCAATTATTCAAATGTTGCAGAAATTGTTAAATAAAAAGGAAGTTCTTGATGGGGTGCTGGCTACAGGTGAGATCTCAAGGGGATACAGTAGTTACAGGGATGGTACCATTATAGGGATAATTCATTTTTGGCAGAAGGTGATTGTAGAATATCCCTTAATCTCTACATAGATGATAGAACATTACGAAAGAAACACAAATTGTGTGCCATCTAATGGGTTCTTGCGAACTTGCCTGCAAAACACAATAATAATCGTCTTTGCACACCATTCAGCTAGCTCTTCTGTGTAAAACAAATCTAGTTAAGCAACATGGCTACACAAAAGTACTCCACCCACCAATTGAAGACCTGAAATGTCTTGAAGAGCAGGGAGTATATGTTGAGCAGTTGGGATCATGTGTAAGGGGGATCTGTTCTGCATGTCCTGGCAGATAATCTGGGTGCCCATTCTTTCTTTTCAGGCTTTCAGGAGAGATTTAGTCAGAGTGAATTTTCCTTGAAGATTTTGCATGGCCACAAGGGATGACATTCAAGCCAAACAAGTTAGGTCCGGCTCTTTTGAAATGAGGACAAAAGAAAAACACCAACAGCATGTTTAAGATGTTCTACAGTATAGTAATTTGGTGGCACAGTATGGCGTGAAGAATAGCTGTCCATTGAGTGACAATTTGAAACACTTTAATGCAATTTGTGGTTTCCCCCCAGATGCGTTGCATGATCTCTTGGAGGGCGTTGTTCGTGTAGAGATGGTGTTGTGTTTGCAGGATTTAATTGGCAAACATTACTTTTCCCTGGATTCCTTAAATGGTGCCATCAAACAATTCCCATACAAATTTTCAGACAGGACTGAGCAGCCACAGCCAATTCCAAAATCGTACACAAGTAAGCGAACAATAGGGGGAAACGGCCATGAGAATTGGGCCCGGGTAGGTTAGATGCTTTTCTACAATTTCTCATTAAAGAGTTAACACTGTTGACAATTTATAAAGATGTAACTCATTCATGCACGTTTGGTTTGTGTGTGTATTTTGAAGTTTTCCATGGTGGAAGCGAAGAGGACTCAGATGCAGAGGAAGACGCGCCTCCAAGGAAAAGACTGAGAGCTGAAAACACCTGGAAGAAAGTTATCAACAAGAAAAGAAGAATGGTTGGGAAGTCATACGTTGGAAAATAGAAGCAGAAGGAAATAATGAGGGAGCCACAGGCTATCGGGCCTAGATGTTCATCAGCAGCATGTGCCAAGTCAGCTAAACATCACTGCAGTGTAATGGGCGAGCCTGAGAGGAATAACATTTTTAATGACTTTTGGCAGGACCTGGGAGGAGAAGAGGATGTATGTGCATGGTTTAATTGATGTGGTCCCCGTGCAAAGGAGAAGGGGGGCTGAAAATTCTCGAAGATCAAATTCCATGTTGTTGTTTTTACGGGTCAGCGGGGAGAGAAGATGCGTCTGCAAAGGTATGTTTTTGTCTACCCTAGGAATAGGCGAGTGGTCTGCCCTTAACTGGGCAAAGTAGTTAAGAAGAAAAACAAAGTCGTCATTCTGAAGTACCTTGAGAAAGGGCATACTCAGATGGAATGCGACTCCGTTCACAGCGTCATAGAGAGGTGTCTGAGGGACCAGGATGTGTATCTCCCAGCAGAGTATGTTAACCTTAGGAAGAGGGCCCGTGTGAAGCCTCATCCATATGAAGTCAAGTACATCGACCACACCCTCTTCCAGGACTTCACCAAGCTGAGGCTCTGAAAGTCTCTGCGCCCTGGAGTAAGGCCTGGTGACCCAACTGTCCACGATATCAGAGCCATCGGGTAATTACCAATGTAAATCTTATGTCTTATCAATATACAGAAGGCATGACATTATGATGTTGCATATTATTTTATGAAATCTTACAGTGATTGGGCCCTATCTTGCACCCAGCGCAATTGACTTTGTACACCGACGCATGTATCATTCCTATTTTGCACCCACGCAAAGCGGACTTTTCCCTCCACAGTTGCACGTCGGTAAGTTAGGAAATACACTTGCGCTCCCCAGGGTGGTTCAGCGCAAAGAGGAGGCGTGTTCCGGCGCAAATGTTCCTTCATGCTACTTTGCAGGTTTAGAAAACAATTGCGCCACTAACCAGGAAAAAATTATCTAAAGTAAGTGGTGAGTTATGCATGTTATTCATATGCTATTTTAAGGGGGCATGCTTGGCCATAATCAATGTAGCGTGTACACAACACGCATACACTTTGATTCTCTCATCTACACAGAAGCAGCAGTTTTCATTTTTGCAAATCATACATTATTACGATAGATAGATAGATAGATAGATAGATAGATAGATAGATAGATAGATAGATAAATAGATAGACAATTTATTATAAAAGCATACATCTAGCTTACACATTTACCCAAATTATCATACGCCTGTTTAACCGAAGTTAATTTGGGTGGGTTTCTCTATTTCAATGTAACTTCTCTCTTTTACGGCCGTGACGAGAGCGTTGCTCTCCTTGGCTGTGAACCGCTCCTGGCGCGCGCCTGGCAAATCCGCCGTTACAATAGCAATCCGCCATGGAAAAAGCGTGCCTGCTCTTAAAGGGAATGTGAGATGACGCTCTGATTGGTTTATTTCACGTTACGCCCAAACCACACCTATGAATAATGAAGCTACTTCAGACCAACCCATTTTAGATTTGCGCCTGGCGCAAGAGTCATTTATCTCGCCAGGAAAATAGCAACATCGCCAAGACCCGCCCACAAAGTTACTTGCGCTTTGCGCTTTGACACTTGCATTTCAGAACGTTAAAATAGGGCCCATTATCTCAAAACTACAAACTTTTACATACATGCTGCTGACATATTATTGTAGCAGAGTTTGTGCTGAATACAGTGTAATAAGACTTTAGCCATGAAAATGTCACAAGTAACAGAAATAAGCACAAATGTCAGAGCATGTCAGAACACCTCCAGGACCCAGAAAACACCTCAGACCCCAGAGGGTTAATGTTAAGTGCAGTCTCCGTCAGGGAAGCCTTGCTTTTATGAAGGATGGTACAACTCTTAATGTTGGAAGAAACATAAAACATGACATACTGGAAGCACTTGCTGGGGCCATGTACACCTTTAAGGCATATCCAAGAGATGAAGATTTTGCCCAAGTTGCTGCAGCTCTAATCAAAGCACATCCCTGTTTGACTGAGCAGGGCTCCCCACCAGGCTCAGCTGGCTGGAAAAACAGCATGAAATTTAAAATGAACAAAACTGTGTAAATGTGGCTGTAGTGATGTTGTAGTTGGGGGAAAGAGAGGTGCAACGATGGCAACAAAGTCAGGCTTTAAAAATACCTAGGCAATTTGAATTAAATTTCTTGCCAAACTTTCCTAATAGGGAAGATGAAGAAAGTCAAGAATGCACAAGAATAGAACTTGTAGAAGAAAAAGAGGCCCCTAAACATGAGCCTGATTGGCAAGAAGATGGACAGCACACTTGCTTTGAGACGGAAGGAAATCATCCACTCTGACCTCCTGTCTGTGAGATTTTGAAGAAATGGCCAACGCTTTTCACGGAAAGCCAGGTTTGTTTTGTTTTACTCTTCAAAACCCTGTGTTTTTTATGAATTGTGTGTTTGAATGTTAATAACCACTCTATGTTTGTGCTTAGATCTTTGCAGAGTTCAATCGCATATCTGGGAAAAATCTTAGATCTCAGTTCTACGCAGCGTTGGACGCACACTCTGCATGGTTGTTTGAAATTTTTAACGGCTCTTGACTACGCCACTCCAATTTTGTTTGGGTAGGAGATCACAAATAACTAGAGGTTCCCTTTCGAGGGAACTCGAACTGCGTCGAATGACACTTTGGGGGAACGCCCCTCAGTGTAGCGCCTCTTAAGTATGAATGAAACTAAGCCAATCCTGATTGGTGTTGCGTCATGACATAATGTGTGACGGCATATGCGGAAGCAAAGCGCTCTCTGTCTCTTGTCTGTCTTATTTGGTGTTGTATTGTCTCAAGTCACAAGCACATATATATTATAATGGCAAGCACAAGCAGTTACAGGAGGTGTGTGCATCCTTGCCCACGTTATATTACAGGTGGGGACACACACCAAATGTGTGTTCACTGTTTGGGAGCGCAGCACGCGAAGGCAGCTCTCGAGGGCAGCTCTCGAGGGGGCTGCTTGCGAGGATTGCAAGAAATTAACAATCTGTGTGCTGCGCTCCCGCCTGGCCATTTTCAACGAGGATGGTCAGGCTTGCGAGCCCCGTGGTGCGGGACCAGGCGCGGCAAAGCTCTTCATGGGGCTCGCAGATGGATCTGGCGGGGGATCCCAAGACTGCCGAAGCACGTTCTCGTGATTCATCAGCCAGTTCCGATGCTTTCCCTCCTGCGGCTTCTTCCGCACGAGTGGAGAGCCCGATGCATGAGCTGTCTGCTTCCGAGGAAGTAGACGTGCTCAGCATTGAAGGCGGGGATTTTGGGGATGATTCGCCACCCCATGTCCCCGCATATGAGGAGCTGGTGGAGGTTGTCTCTCGTGCAGTGGCCCGTCTTAACATCAGTTGGCCACATGAGAGGCAGGAAGCGCAAGTAAAAAGCAAGTTGGACGAGCGCTTCCTGCAGCACAGAGAGCAACCTCATCATCGGGGTTTAGCGTTCTTTCAACGAGTTGTGTAAATCGTGGAACAAGCCACACTCGTCTCGCGTGTCCAACCCCCCTGTGTTAAACTACAGTAATATCTTGGGGGCGCGAGAGAACGGTTATGGGATGATGCCTCAGGTGGAACAGCCACTTGCCACCTATTTAGCCCCCGAGTCCGTATCATCCCTAAAAACCCCGGTGCTGCCCACTAAACCATGCCGTGATACATCTTCGTTAGTGGGCAGGGCTTATATGACTACGGGTCGGGCTGGCGCTAGTCTGCACACAATGGCAGTACTTCAAGCGTACCAGGCCGACCTTCTTAAGGATATCGATGAGGGCGAGGGTCCAACTACGGAGGACATTGCGGAGTTGAGGAAAGCTGAAGACCTGTCTCTCCGAGTCACCAAGGAAACGGCCCGTGCAATCGGCCGTTCCATGGCGGCATTGGTGGTCTCGGAGAGAACAAGACAGGGCTTTCCTCCTTGATCCCCCGATTTCGCCTTCTGGCCTGTTCGGCGACTCGGTTAACATCGTCGTTGACAGGTTTCAGGAGGCAAGGAACAGTCTGCAGCCTTCAGACAATACCTCCCTCGCCGCTCGAAACCTAAGAAGCCTGCCCCCAGCGGGCAGCCGCAGCCATCCACCAGCTCCTCCGCCTACAGACAGGCGCAAAAGGAGAGCGTCACTTCTAGAGCCCCCCCTAAAGCAACCTGGGGGCATAGCTCTCAGCCGAAGCCTCAGCCTAAGCAGGGCGACCTGAGGGCCGTCCTGCAGGAGAAGAAGGCTTCGACAAGGAGGTCCTGCACTGTCCGCCCCACAGGCTTGCGGCCAGGCAACACTCGCGTCCGCACATCGAGAATCGTTTTCGGTCGAACCCTGCCGGAGATCCACTTCAGGGGGCCAAGAATGAATCCCGATTAATACCCGAAGCCAGCCTCGTTCCTGGGAGTGGTGTGGGATTCGGTCACGATGCGGGCACAATTGTCTCCTGCACGGATCGAATCCATCCTGGCCACGGTGACCAGACATTTTCAGAGAGTGTTAGGGCTCATGGCAGCAGCATCCAACATCATTGGATCATTGGAGCCCCCTGCAGTGGTGGTTGAAAACCAAGGGGTTCTCCCCGAGGGGAAACCCATTTTGCATGATCAGGGTTACGCGCAGATGCCTTCGTTCCCTATCTATGTGGAAAAAAGCTTGGTTTCTATCCCAAGGTCCTGTTGCTGGGAGCGTCATGTCGCCGGAAAGCTGTTTCGACAGACGCCTCCCTCACGGGCTGGGGCGCGGTCATGGACGGCCGCTTTACGAGAGGTCTATGGCAGGACCATCATTCTTCCTCCTCCATAAACTGCCTGGAAATGTTGGCGGTGTCCCGAGCTCTAAGGAGCTTCCTGCCGGACCTCAAGGGTCCTCACCTTGTGAGGACGGACAATATGTCGGTGGTGGCCTATATAAACCATCAAAGGGGTCTGAGGTCTCACCCTCTATGCAGACTAGCGCATCAGATCCTCCTGTGGTCCCAGGGGAAATTGTTGTTTCTCAGAGCAACATACATCCCAGGGAATCAGAATCAGGGAGCAGACATCCTGTCGAGGCAGGAGCTGAGGCCCGGGGAATGGAGACTCCATCCCGAGGTGGTGGAGTCAATATGTCAGAGGTTCGGCCCAGTGGAAGTGGATCTATTTGCATCTCGAGAGACGACTCACTGTCCACTGTGGTTCTCCCTTACACATCCAGCCCCGCTGGGGTTGGATGCCATGGTACAGACGTGGCCGAGGCTGCGTCTGTATGCATTTCCCCCGAACGCTCTGCTCCCGGGAGTTCTAGAGAGGGTTCGTCGTGACGGTATCAGTCTATTATTGGTAGCCCCATTGTGGCCGGCCTGAGTATGGTTCTCAGACATAATATCACTCCTGGACGGCCCTCCATGGGAGCTTCCCATCAGGAGGGACCTGCTGACACAGGCAGAGGGCTCAATATTTCACCCTTGGCCCGAACTGTGGAAACTGTGGGTCTGGCCCCTGAGGGGGCACAGTACCGAGAGGCTGGCCTGTCAGCAGGAGTAGTAAAGACCATACTCAGCTCTAGAGCTCCCTCCACGAGGAAATTGTACGGCCTAAAATGGAATGTTTTCACCGTATGGTGCAGAGAGCGTGAGGTGAACCCCGTTAACTGCCCAGTGGCTTCAGTGCTGGAGTTCCTCCAAGATCGCTTCTCGGCTGGTCTTACCCCGTCCACACTCAAGGTGTACGGGGCTGCCATTTCGGCTTTCCACACTCCTCTGAGTGATAGGCTTCTGGGGAGACAGCAGTTAGTCGTACGTTTCCTCCGTGGGGCTTGGAGGATGAGACCTGCGGCTCGTACCAGGGTTCCCACTTGGGACCTGGCGGTGGTTCTCGAAGGGTTGGTTGAGGCCCCCTTCGAACTGCTGGAGTCGGCTGAGGCCATGAACCTTTCCCTAAAGGTGGCTTTCTTGTTGGCCATTACTTCTCTGAGGAGGGTAGGAGATCTCCAGGCGCTCTCTATATCCAACGGGTGCCTGGAGTTTGCTCCAGGCAACATCAAAGTCATTCCGTTTGAAGGAGGTTCTGCAGGCTTTTCATCCTCCACCTCACATGACGGCGGATGAGGAGAGACTTCACCTGCTCTGCTCTGTCAGAGCTCTCAAAATATATATCCAGAGGTCCTCCTCATGGCGGAAGTCAGACAAGTTGTTAGTGTGTTTCGGGTCACCCAAGAAGGGGCTTCCCGCTTCCAAACAGACCATTAGCAACTGGATTGTCCAAGCTATATCTACAGCCTACCAGGTGCGCAATTTGCCTTCACCTCTGGCCGTGAGGACTCACTCTACCAAAGGCATGGCGTCCTCTACAGCCCTCCTCTCAGGGGCCCCGATCCAGGAAGTCTGCGATGCAGCAGGATGGGCCACCCCTCATGCTTTTATTAGATTTTACAGCCTGGACATTCCATCGACACCTGGCACCCTTGTGCTCTCGTCCTAAGTGTGCCTGTGAGCAGCTTCACACTAGAACAGGCAGGGCTCTTTGTGGCAGAGTGGGTACTCGTTCCCCCAAAGTGTCATTCGACACAGTTCGAGTTCCCTCGAAAGGGAACGTCTCGGGTTACAACTGTAACCCTTGTTCCCTGAGAAAGGGAACGAGAACTGCGTCCCTTCGCCACGCCTCCCCATGCCTGGGAGCGCTTTCTTCATCACAGAAGGCTATCTCTGTTGTGTGCCGGCGTCCTTTTGAAGCTTCTGCATATGCCGTCACACATTACGTCATGACGCAACACCAATCAGGATTGGCTTAGTTTCATTTATACTTCAGAGGCGCTACGCTGAGGGGTGTTCCCCCAAAGTGTCATTCGACGCAGTTCTCGTTCCCTTTCTCGGGGAACAAGGGTTACAGTCGTAACCCGAGCCGGTTTCCTGCTCGGCTATCCAATTAAATTAATAAACTTAAGGCAAAATTACTATAAATCAAAAGCATCACTTATTAGATACATGGATTCTGGTGTAATCTGATTTCATTCAAAAGCTGGCCAAACTTACTTATGAAGGGTAACATAACACTTCAAAAGAAAATGCACACAACAAATTAATAAATACAATAAACCCCAAAATAAATGACAAATTTCCTACACACCATACTAAATGCACTAACACACACACCTCTTTCCACACCACATTTGTACAAATGTACTGAATCGAGTTGTTGCTGAATTCATGTGTATGGATAAAGTGCCCATTTATACAGTTAAAGCAAATGCTTCATCACTTCAACCCAAAATACTAGCTTCCAAGTTGAAACTTCTTTATGTACCCTGAGATTCCCCGCATCTACAATGACACCAGAGACCTCATAATCCAGTTTGTTTGTTTTTTATTTTCATAATTTTATTTCTTGTGGAAAAAAAATAAACACAATTTTAAATAATTATAAATAATGGCATTGGTTTTGTAAATTTTTATTTTTGTTTAACTTTATTAATAAAAATTGTGTGTTGTTCAGTTAGCATGTTTTTGTGTTTTGCTTTGGTACCGAAATTGGTACTGAGAACAGTGGATTTTCACTGGTATTGGTACCGAATACTGAAATTTGGAATAAAAAATACTGAAAAATACAGCGCGCATGACATTCACAGATTAACGCATGGGCCTACTGGGTACTTGCCCAGGGCACTGGGCCAGCAGGAAAACCTGTCAAATTTACTGTGTGTATTCTGTTCAAATAACTATTATTATTTTTTTTATTTTTTTTTCAGTAAAATTGTGTTGATAATTGTGGAATAATGTGATTATTTTTTGCAGTTGCAAAGTATTAACTGGTAAATAAATAGTCTAGGTTACGACTGTAACCTCTGTTCCCTGAGAACAGGGAACGAGACATTGCGTCGATTGACGCTAAGGGGAACGCCTCAGACGTGACTGGTGTCTGAAATCACAATCAAATAACGGCACTCCTATTGACCGTCGACAGCCCATGAATCATTAACATGCAACCTGGAAGTATATAAGGGCGCCTTGCAAATATGATAATCACCTTTTCGTCTGAAGGGACTGTTTGGGAGGCAGGCCCCGAGGCATGGCGAAAAGACACAGTGTCTCATTCCCTCTTCCCAGGGAACAGAGGTTACAGTCGCAACCTAGATGTTCCCTTCCGAAAGGGAACTCGCACTGCGTCGATTGACCCTAAAGGGAACGATATACCAACGCCACTATGCTAAGGGGAGTGCATACCCATTGGCAGTGACAACTGTCAAAACCAGCATATTCAAATGAAATGCCAGAACCACTCACCCTCAGGTCACACTAGGCTGTCAGTGACAGCATTCCCTACAGTCATAGCCCAAGCTATACGTTCCACAGGAAAATTTCCATAAATATTGTTTAATGAAAGGCCTACCTGGGCCTGCTCAAGGGCCTAGGACAACAGCTTCAAATTTGGTAGGGGTCCCTTCTGGGGAATGTGGCTAGGGAACCCGAAGGAGCCCTAGCCAATCACTATGTAAACTGTAAACATGCTCACCCGAAATGCCACCAGGAAGGCCTGAGCTGGTGTTACTTACATTGGACATTTCAATCTGGCCAAATTCCTGTCTGTCCGAAGACAGAGCCTCTGGACACTTGCCTTTAGATAAGGCATCCAACCTGAGGGACTGCGAAGCTGACACTGAACCACTCAGAGACAGGGTATCCAGGAGAGCATGACTCAGCATAGCACTTACAATCCTTGTCAGCAAGGGGAGTTTCTCAGCTCGATCCGCATATCTACCCAGCGCTTGTGTTTAAAAGCACTGAGGAGGCCTGATCTAACTGGGAGCTCTCACAAGAGGCCTACGGCTGTCTGACCAGACTCAGAAGGCTGAGTACTCATAGTGACCCTCAGTGGGGGCAGCACATGGCCTGCCTGGTAGGCAAACCAGGCTGTAGGCTAGATAAAAGAGGTTCCAGGAGGGAACCAGTAGCAGAAAATGACCATTAGTCAATGCTAGGGTGCAAGCTCGCCTTCAGAAGCTGCCTGCTAAAGCCAGCTGAACTGATAGCAAGTAGCCACCAGCTGCCAGAACCCAGCGTCGCTGGGAGACCACTTTCAAGGAGGCCTGGTGAGGCCTACTACCTGATAACCAGAGGGCTGGCTACCTAGTGCCCGTATTTGAGAACTCGCCTTTAGGGAGGCCTAGTGAGGCCTACTACGTGGCAGACAGTAAAGCTAGTAGATTAGATTAGCAGGTTTGGTTCCTTGGGCTGAGGGTTCATCTCGATGAGGTTTGACATGGTCTCTGCCTTGGCACCTTTTTTCCGCAGGTTCCGTTTGAAGCCTTGAGAAAAAGCATCCCTGTGCTTGGTCAACTTGTCCTCAGCCTTTGGTTCCTTGGGCTGAGGGTTCATCTCAATGAGGTTTGACATAGTCTCTGCCTTGGCACCTTTTTTCCACAGGTTCCGTTTGAAGCCTTGAGAAAAAGCATCCCTGTGCTTGGTCATGGATGCTCGTGTCTCGTTGACCCTTTTAAACAGGATGAAGGCCAGGCCCAGTTGAGCCTTTGCAATCAGATGAGCTTAAGTTACTGTGTATGAAGACAGCACTCCTGGTTGCATTGGCCTCCATCAAGAGGGTAGAGGACCTGCAGGCATTTTCGGTTGACGAAGCGTGCCTATAATTCGGGCCGGCTAATCCTCACGTGATCCTAAGACCCCGGCCTGGATACGTGGCCAAGGTTCCCACCACTCCCTTTCGAGATCAGGTGGTGAACCTGCAAGTGCTGCCCTTGGAGGAGGCAGACCCAGCCTTGGCACTGCTCTGTCCAGTACGCGCCCTCTGTGCTTACGTCGACAGAACCCAGTGTTTCAGGACCTCAGACCAGCTCTTTGTCTGTTATGGTGGGAAGCTGAAGGGAAAGGTTGTCTCACTGGATAGTGGATGCCATTGCTTTGGCATACCAGCAGCAAGGTCGACTATGTCCCCTTGGGGTTCGGGCACACTCCACTCGAGTGTGGCCTCCTCTTGGGCTCTAGCACATGGCACCTTGCTAACAGACATCTGCAGAGCTGCAGGCTGGGCGACACCTAACACATTTGCGAGATTCTACAATCTCCGAGTGAAGCCAGTGTCCTCTTGTGTACTCGCTTCAAGTAGCCGGTAACTAGGATCTGCTCAGGTGTATTCGCTTGCTCGCCATTCCACCCGTCGGACTGGATACGTGCGATATTCTCCTCAGGTGAGTTTCTCCGGGAAGCCCTGAGTTCCTCCAGCACTGTTGACGTCAACGCCAGAGTTATGCCTGCGGCAACTTTCGTGTTGGCTAGGTGCCTCCATGTGCATGGTTCCCCCCCTTGGGCGACCCCCACATGTGTATTTCCACTGTAAGCCTCTCTGAGCTTGTGTCTTTCCCTTTTCAAGTCTCCCTAAAGTGAGAGAACTTCATTTAAAAATAATAAATTGCATATACCCATCTAAAGAATTCCTTAAATCAAAATTTGATATTGGAGAAAACTCTTGTCAATTTTGTGAAATTGGTATTGAAATCACTGAGCATATTTTCTTTTGTTTTAATTACTCAAAGTTGTCTTAATGTCATGTAGTATTTCAAGTATAAGTCCCCTTGAATACAAACAAATTAAGTTAGGTGTACTTAACCCTCTGGGGTCTGAGGGGTTTTTGGAGTCCTTGAGATGTTCTGACATGCCCTGACATTTGTGCTTTTTTCAGTTGCTTATAAACATATTAATGGCAAAGGTGTAAATTCACTCTATTTAGCACAAACAGGGCTACCATAATATGTGAACAACTTGCATGTACATGTTTGTATTTTTGATAGAATAATGTTTATGCATGTTTTTTTCAAAAACAAAAAACTAAAGTTTCTGAAATAAGGCCATTAAACATATTCTAAATATATGTAAATAAGACTTCTGACTAATGGATGACGTTGCCTAGAATTTTTTCTTCAAAATTATGTGAAAATCATCCTGCCTAATCATTCACATAACACAATACATTGATTTAAATCTTGTAAAACACTTTTTGTTTGGAAAGGCCATATGCGGGTGGGCGTGATTCACACCTGCGGAGACAATGGGGCCCGCATAATGAGGCTGCATACGTAATGAGCCTTTCATTCAGGTGTGTGACTCAGCCACAAGAATGCAAGGACAATATATAACTGGTTTGTTGTTTTTTTCCACAAATTTTGCTTGCAAATTGTACAATATCCAAGGTAAACATTTCTAGTAATTGTGCAGTTAATTGTTCTCATACTGTATTTTCAGATTTGGAATATATTCTCTTCCCAAATGTGTCACTAATAAAGCATAATACAATTATTTAAAGAGAAGGCTTATAATGACCTTTTAAGATTTTGTTTACATCTATCCCTATATATATATATGTTTTTTTTTTTTTTTTTTTTTTTAAGGTTATACAATTACAACAACATTTAAAATTGTAACAATATTTCCAGTGTAATCTTTCTTTGTATTCGCGATTCACATTAAAACAGTATTTTTGCCAGCTGTAGTAGCTCCACAACAGCGCGCATCTGTGCGCTGTTTCATTCATTCATAGAAACGCGATTCATATTTAAACAGTATTTTTGCCAGCTGTAGTAGCTCCACAACAGCGCGCATCTGTGCGTTCGTTCGTTCATTCATTCATACACAGAAACGCGATCAATATTTAAACAGTATTTTTGCCAGCTGTAGTAGCTCCACAACAGCACGCATCTGTGCGTTCGTTCATTCCGATTAGAACAAAGCAAACAGAACTGACCTAATTCCTCAGCGGGATCCGTTTGCTCCTCGAAATGATACTTCCAGAACTTCTGAGGTAAATTTTTGCAGGATTAGATAGTATTATTCCTCACAGCATCGTAAAGTACATAAGTCTGAAAGTGAACTCGCGGTGTGTGTTATCCAGCTGATGTGGGCGTTTCACAGGTTTGTTTGGATCGCCTCACATTTGCGTTTGAATAGCGCGCGCTCTCCGTGGGCGGAGCACATTAAAACTTAATGAGCTGAGATGAGAACGACTGACATCTCTCTCTTTGCATGCATATTACATAAACTGTGAATATTTGTTTTTTATAAAAATTGCTTCATTTTAAAGAAGAGAATTCAAGCTTCATGCCTGTGTGACTGAATACCTGTTTGACTGAGTATTCGCTGAGTTACAGTTCATTTTCGGACGCGTTTCAGAATTGACTTCACTGACGGAGAGTAGGCAGAACTCGCATCATGTTTATTTTTCTTTATTTGGCGAAAAGCACAACACTTTGTTTTTATTATGAGCATACACAAAAAAAAAATACACACTAAACAGGATCGATTGATGTATAACACAAGCATATAAGATAAAAATTAATATTTTTTTTTATTTAATTTTTTGCACTCATACGGAAAAAAACGAGCCTATCGCGCCGGCGCGACAGCCGACCTCAGGGGGTTAAATATGAATCGCGTTTCTATGTATGAATGAATGAATGCACATATGCGCGCTGTTATGTAGCTACAGCTGGAAAAAAGACTGTTTAAATATGAATCGCGTTTCTATGTATGAATGAATGAACGCACAGATGTGCGCTGTTATGTAGCTACAGCTGGCAAAAAGACTGTTTAACCCTCTGAGGTCGGCAATCACGCCGGCGTGATCTGCTCGCTTTTTTCCTTAACAGTTGAAACGAGACTCCAAATTCTCTGTTGACTTTGATTTTACAAACAAGTTTCATACATCAATCGATCCTGTTAAGTGTGTATTATTTTTGTGTATACTCACAATAAAAGCAAAGTGTTGTGCTTTTTGCCAAATAAAGATAAATAAACATGATGCGAGTTCTGCTTTCTCTCTGTCAGTGAAGTCAATTCTGAAATGCGTCCGAAAATGAACCATAACTCAGCGAATACTCAGTCAAACAGGCATACAGACACACAGGCATGAAGCTTGAATTCTCTTCTTTTAAATGAAGTAATTTTGATAAAAAAAACAAATATTCTCTGTTTATGTAATCTGTATGAAAAGAGAGAGATGTCAGTCATTCTCATCTCAGCTCATTATGTTTTAATTTGACTCCGCCCACGGAGAGCGTGCTAGCGCAAATGTGAGGCGATCCTGCAATCCTGTGAAACGCTCACATCAGCTGGATAACACACACACCGCGAGTTCACTTTCAGACTCATGTACTTTACGACGCTGTGAGGAATAATAGGCTACTATCTTGATAATAATCCTGGAAAATTTACCTCAGAAGTGCTGGAAGTTTCATTTTGAGGAGCAAAGGGATCTAATCCGGCTGAGGAATAGGTCAGTTCTATGCTTGGTTCTAATCGCAAGTGTCTGTACACGCTGAATGAATGAACGCACAGATGCGTGCTGTTATGTAGCTACAGCTAGAAAAAAAACACTGTTTAAATATGAATCGCGTTTCTATGTTTGAATGAATGAACGCACAGATGCACGCTGTTATGTAGCTACAGGTGGCAAAAAGACTGTTTAAATATGAATCGCGTTTCTATGTATGAATGAATGAACGCACAGATGCACGCTGTTATGTAGCTACAGCTGGAAAAAAGACTGTTTAAGAAAGATTGTTCACAACACTACTTGGTCAATAACCTTATTTAACTTTCTAAATACTTCATTCATAAATACAGATTTTTTGAAAACCCCTCTGTCCTTTCCTCATTTTACTAATGAGCTTTTGCTGCTCCTCTTTGTACCCTTTCAAATGAAAAAGCTACTACAGTAGCCAGTTTCTTCAATGAACTATGTACCCTATAGCTCCTTGCCACTCCTTGCAATAACCTACTTTGCTATTAATGTTCTTCTTTCAATTATTTAAATATTATTATTATTTTATTATTATTTATTTATATATTTACTATTTATTTTATTTGAGACTTCATTGCTGTTACAATTGTAATTTGCAACTATTTCTGCCTTTTGAGAATTGTAAATTCTTAATTTTGTTTATTCAATGCCTATTTTGTATGAAAATTTGTTTATTTCTCAAAAAAAAAAAAACTTTTGCACATGCTAAAAATCGTATGGAATAACAGATAGCCTACACTGTAAAACCAAACAGTACAACTTTGATAAATAAAATGGGTTCTAATTACTCAAAATAATTAAAAAGTTAATTTGCCTTTAATTTTCTGTGTAATTAGAACGAAAGTGAAAATTTAAAGGGATACTTCACCTCTGGGAAGATGAATGTGTATTTAAAATAGGTCATTTAAGTAGAAGAAATGTGGAGAAATTTTTGAATTTGGAGCTTTCTAGACTGAGAAAAGCCAGAAAATGTATTTTTGGCTTATGTGGATGAAAGACAACAACTCCCAGAATGCACTTGCTTCGCTGCCTTAGGAGGCCACGCCTACCGGTTAGAGAGCACAGTTGAAAACAACAAGGCTAGCCTAAGTAAGTGATGAGTTTGCCAGGGATTTAGAGACCCAAAATGTCCGGGATTCGGCTTTTGCGTTCTACAGTCGCCGTTCATCATGTTTACTGTGGCGAGCAGGACGAGGCTGACGGCCGCGGGAGAACGGCGCGAGGCCGGTGGCTTCATTACTGAGACGCGCCGGGTCTCGCATCTCTCACGGAGGAGCGGGAATTTTCTTAGCAATGGTAAAACGCACATCAACCGATCACTTGTTTAGCGTTTATGTAAACACTACAGTCAGATTCACCGATCGGAATTAATTCAGTTAGATTGAAACGAGAGGTGTGCATGTAAACAATGAATGGCGACCGCAGAACGCAAAAGCCAAATCCCGGACATTTTTAACAGTCTCGCCCGCCGGACAAGTCCGGGAAAAGGAAGATGGTAACCCCTACTTACTCAGCTTTCTCCTATTATTCAGCTTTCTCCACAGAACAAGAGCATGCTAGCTTAGCTTCCAAAGAAAGACGGCTGATACTGTGTACATTCTGTGAGTGAGATCCCACCCTGTATGCGGAACAACGCCATCTACTGGCTGTAGTCTTCAGCCTCTGGACAGAAAATCCTCCGATGACGCAAAATGACGATTTTTGCGTCATCGGAGGATTTTTTCCAGACAAAAAATACATAAATCTCTCCTCTCAGGGGGATATGAGGGGGGAAAGCATGGTAATTCGAAAATACTACAGGTTTTCTACTAATACAAAGCTTAATGCTAAATCCTGAAGTAACCCTTTAAGTATACAGCACTCAATTGCTTTAATTTGTTTTTTTCAGTTCACTCAAATAGTTTTACTATAATCTCGTATGACGTCACGCACGTGCGTACGTGCTCCTCCTCCTTCAACTAGCGTTGCAAGTTCGCGAAGACGCCATGTTTTTGCTGCTCGCCTCGGATGAAAATAAGTTTGCAACGCTGTAAAAAACCTTGCTCGTATTTAATAAAAAGAGCGTTGGATATGATGTTTTTTTTATCGGGATTTGAATTCGATCGGTGTTGTCTGTGAGGAAACTGCTTTCTGAACCGGCTGGTGACAAGCTTTTCTTCATTGTGCTGCCCAGTGCCCACCATTATATTCCTCTTCTCTTTGGGCGAACTAATCTGGTAAGTTCCCTGTTTTATTGTTTTAGTGTCTTTGTAATGTATTTTATGCATTTGCAAAGCGAATAAGGATTTGAGTCATTTTATACTGTCTCACTAAAGGTAACGTTAATATGGATTGACTTGATAAAGCAACTGTATTTAACTGTTAGTTATTTAAAAATATATATATATTAAAGTCTGTTTTTGCATCGGTTGTGCACACATTTACAAATTTTCGCGGCTTCAGGCAACAATTTGAATGACCTCAAAATGGCGGGCTGCCCAGATAGTACACGACTATTTGATGTGAAACTTACATCTGGAAGACGTATTTTAAAGAGTGTTTGCTCATCTGGAATACGTCTATAGGACGTTTCCTGTCAGATGTCAAATAGACGTTTAGAAGATAGTAATGAATCAAGTGTTACTACATCTTTATAAAGGAACTACTAATTATTTGGTCAGTATTCTAAAGTGAAGATCATGGGAACACACTAGTAATGACTAAAGTGATACCAAATCCATTGGAAGGAATTGATATTCAAAATCTTTCAAAAATCTCAAAAGCTTACAATGACTTCAGTCAATATTAGGTTGTTATCATGTTTTTCACTTTAGAATACTGATCCAAATAATCAGTAGTCCCTTTAAAATGATGTAGTAATACTTGAGTCATTACTAGTGGGTTACCATTACCTTTTATTATAAATTATGCATTATTCATGTTAATTATGAACCAGTAGATAGTAGTTCTCTGGGAGGTATGAAAAAATAGTAGTTATTGATTAGCTAATAATGAACTACCATATTCATCTGAGCGCGATTACTTACTAATTCATTAATCAGAGTTTCTTGTTAGTTAATAGAAGTTACTAGAGTGTTACCAATGCATTACTCATTTGTTCCTGTGTAGTTATTCACTAATGAAGGAACAGTATTCTAAAGTGTTACCAAAAAATATTTCAAACAGATTAAAGTGCAGAAGAACTATAAGCAATAAGGTATGAAAGGCTGTGCTGTATTGTGAATACTGTCATGGGTGAATGGCGTTGTTAGTCACAAAAAAAAAGCGGAGCTCACAATACCACTCCTCAGTACCTTATTGATTTGACAGTTAATTACCACACAGTATAAATATTAAAGTCAAAAATATATGTGATAATGTTACTTTTTTGAAGTACAATTATTAAATTCCACCCTTCAGCTACAAAAATAGTCCCTGACAGTAACAGTAAACTGCAAGAGAATGTTCCTAGATGTAATGCCTTAAATAAAAAACAAAAGGTGTGTCCCAATTCGCACTTATGCATTATTAAATGCTGTTTTGTAGTACGCTTTTTCGTGTGTCTTTAAAGTCCACAAGACAGTAATTTTAGTTTTCAGAAAGCTCCCACGAGTGCTATATGCACCCTCGATGTGAGGGCTTAGGGTTCCATTTAGGCCTCTGAATGGGTCACTGAATCATTGGCTCACTCGATTTCTTAAAATTCATTCAGTAGTGAAACACCATTTGCTTGGAGACACACAAAAGAGCTGCATTTAACTCTGCTTTTAGACAAGCACTAGCGAACATCCCTAAGCACTTCCCCTCGGGGGAATCCCACCACCATTTTAAAGTGCGCTCAACTTCGTCAATTTTTACAGACCCTCGACCCCTCGATTTTGACAGAGGGAGTGAGTCTACACTTCAGGCATCTCCATAGACCACAGTTAGTTTTAATCAACTATTATGTCCCTCCGATTTTAGTTATTCCAGGATCAACAAAATATGTTGACCCTGGAACGCATCAAACTTGGAAAAATCAGGACGTGCAAAATCGATATTGTGCTTGAACTGTGGCGAACTTCACCCGTATGGTTATTCACCCGTATAGTCAAAAGATTCTACAGAGATGGTCTTCTGCGGCACTCAGTATATAGACCATTGGCCATTAAATCTGGTGTGATTTAATAGGGCTTCAGTATTTCCAAAGAAAATATACCTATAGCGTCAGCTACCTAAGCAATGTCTCATTCCCTCTAGTCTCTTGTTATGTCTGACAATTGTGACTGAGCGCTTATCGGGATCAACTAAACACTGGATTTTCAAAAGTATGTGAAGTTCACACCAAAGCCTTTTTAAAATATGTTCAAAAGTTTTACACACCGCCGGTCTGTTATTGTAGGGAGATCGACATTATATATATATTTTCACGCCCTAAAAATGACGTGGAACAAAACGAACTGTCCTAAGAAGCTGCTGTGCAAGACTGCATTCTCTCATCTCAATGAATGATGATTCATGATTTCTGAAATTGGATGCATGACTAAAAAGAGTTCCCTTTCGTAAAGGGAACTCCCGCTGCATCGATACTCGATACTTTGGGGAATGCCTTCGGCATGAAGCGTCTGAAGTCAACTATGGAACTATTCCAATCTTGATTGGTGCAACGTCACCCGTGATGTCGCATGTGACGGTGATCCGGAAGCTACAAAAGGGTCACAGGAACTAGGAAATGTTAGCTTCTGGTCTTCAGCAAGCGCTCTATGTCATCTTGTCTGTTCTATTTGGTGTTGTTTGTCCCGTGAAAAGAGTATTATTTATGGAAAAAAAAAAAAAAAAAAGAGAAGCTATTCAGGCAGTGTGCGTCCCCTTGCCCACGTTATTTAAGCGAGGATGACACACACACGCTTTGTGTAGTTTGTTTGGGAGTGGAGCATGCACGGGCGGTGCTCGAGGGCGCTGTCTGTGCAAACTGTTTTCAATGAAAAAGCTCCGCTCCCGTTTGAGCTTGTTCGATCAATTAGATCAGGCTCGCGTTTCCAGTGCATCAGGTCCCGCGTCTGTTGAGGCAGCGCGCCGCTTGTATGCATGTGATTCGCACGTGGGGCTGGATGATACTGAGACGGTTGCGACCCTTTCTCAGTGTTTATTAACCAGCTCCACTGGTCTCGCGCACGGTTCGGAAGCCCGCGCTGCGGCTTCTTCCGACCGTGTTAAAGACACAGCGTTTGATTTATCTGGCTCCGAGGAGTTAGATATTATCTATTAAACTGAATCACGTGGATAGGGGGATTCGCCACCCCATATTCCCGTTAGTGAGGAGTTGCTGGAGGTTGTAATCAGGGCAGTGGTTAAATTTAATGTTAAATGGCCATATAATAAGCAGGAAGCGACTAAGAAAAATAAAATGAATGAGCGCTTCCTGCAGACCCAGTCACAATCTTCGTGTCAGAGCCTTCCCTTTTTCACTGATCTCCATACTGAGGTATCAAGATCGTGGAAAAATCCATTTTCATCTCAATTATTTTCCCCTATGTATATATTTACTCATCCATTAGGGAATCTAATGAAAATGGTTATTAGGTGATGGCTCGGGTTGAGGAATATTTTGCGAAATATTTTCTCCCCGACATTGCATCACCCCTGATAGCTCAGACACTTCCCTCCAAATCTCGTACATCGAATTTGTTAGGGAAAGCATATATGGCGGTGGTCGAGCTGGTGCATGCCCACACACGATGGGGTTATTACAGGCATACCTGGCTGACCTCCTCAAGTAGGTGGATGATAACTGGGAGGTCTCACTCTATATTACTGAATATCGTAGAGTATCTGACTTATCTCTCCGTATTATTAAAGAGACGGCCGTGCTATTGGCCGTTCTATGGCAGCACTAGTCGTCTCAGAGAGACATTTATGGCTTGTTCGCTTGTGGATCGGGAAGAAAGACAGGGCTATCCTTCTCGATGCTCCCCTTTCACCTTCTGGCTTCTTTGGCGACGCGGCAAGAACCGTTGTCGAGAGGCTTCAGGAGGCAGAGCGACAATCAGCTATCCCCAGTTGTCAGTCCAGGTCTCATGGGGTTGCTGCCAGGGGGCAGCCTCATGGGACAGCCGCCAGCTCCTCATATTTTGAGAAGGTTTCCTCTCGTGCCCCCCCGTATAAGGCTTGGGGCCAGAAGAAACATTCTCGCACGAAGCTCTCCATACCAAAGACAGGTCTGAGGACTGTCTCTCGGGCTATGAAGGCTTCAACTAAGAGGTCTTGTCGTAACACGCAGACCCTTATGGGCGTTCCCCCAGGAGAGCGAGTACAGGAGGATCGCCCCCTTATGCAGCCCTTAGGAAATCGATGTTTGCTTCCCGCCGCCGATGCCGCTTCGGGACACATCGGCTTCCAGCGAACACAAATCGCAGTATCTGCCCGAAGACGTTGCGGCACTGTCGAGTTCGCCGCCTCTCAGGAGGTCTGTAGAGAGCATATTTCAGTTAGTTCCTGCCAGTTAGCTGCTTCAGGTCACCAAAGCCATTTGGAAATTTATAGCCGAGGCCAGTCTCGAGGGACTGGTCCCCATAATGGCATATTTAGACACCCCGAGGGGTCTTCAAAATATAGCCTAGGGGGTCCTGCTTATGGTGGAGCTAATATACAAATATTATCTACTAAGGGTGGTTCACATGTCGGCCAGCCCGAGCAGGGTCGGTTTTTGGAACGGGAAGTCTAGTCCCTCTTAACACAGGAAACCTCAAAGTGGGCTCTTCCTTGGTTACGGGAGCCCGGGTTTTACAGCTGGCACTTCATAGTTCCTATGAGGGGGGAGTTAGGCCTTATTTTGGATCTCAGGGTACTGGATCAACCTCCGAGGGGGTTCAGATTCAAGTTACCGACTGTCAGTCAGACCAGCTCCGAGGACTGGTCTGTCTTGATAGATCCACAAGCTCCTTAACTCCTCTTTCCCTTCTAACCCCATCACAGGAAGTTTCCGAGATCCGCTTTTGGGGGGAAAAGCGCATCAGTTCTGGACTCTTCCAGTCGGCCTAGCCTTATCCCCTCGCACCTTCACTAAATGTATGGACACGGCCCTTGCTCCATTGAGACTTCAGGGGGTCCGTATCTTATAGATGACTGGCTCATTTTGGCTCAGTCAAAAGGAACTAGCAATTCAACATCGGGATGTTGTTTTGCGCCATCTGAGGTGCGTGGGGTTGAGACTCAATGTCAAGAAAAGTTCTTTAACTCCTCTTCAGAGGACTACGTCCCTGGGAGTAGAGTGGGACTTAGTCACAATGCGGGCACAATTGTCTCCTGCTTGTATAAATACTATCTTAAACACAATGAAGAGTATTAGGTTAGGCCAGGCTATCACTGTCAAACACTTTCGAAGAGTTTTGGGTCTTATGGCTGCAGCTTCCACGGTAGTACCCTTTGGTCTGCTCCATATGAGGGCCTTGCAGTGGTGGCTCAGGAACAAGGGATTTTCTCCTCTGGGAAACCCTTTTTCGTACGATCAGAGTTACGCGCAGATGCCTTCGTTCTCTTGTCGTATGGAAGAAACCATGGTTCCTGTCTCAGGGCCCGGTTTTGGGAGCACCATGTGAGAGAGTAACTCTGACCACGGATGCGTCCCTCACGGGCTGGGGTGCGGTTATGGGAGGGCCGTTACACCCGAGGTACTTGGAAAGACCATCATCTCACATTGTATATTAATCGCTTGGAGATGTTGGCTGTATTTTTTGCCCTGAGGCACTTCCTTGTAGACCTCAGAGGCCATCATGTTCTTGTTAGGACAGACAATATGTCGGTGGTCTCTTATATCAACCGCCAAGGAGGTTTGAGATCTCGCCCTCTTTGTAGACTGGCGCATCAAATTCTTCTTTGGTCCCAGGACAAATTTCTCTCTGTCAGATCTATTTATATTCCTGGGGTTGTAAATATGGGAGCAGACATCCTGTCGAGGCAGGGGCCGAGGCCCGGGGAATGGTGGCTCCACCCTGAAGTGGTTGAGCTTATATGGAGAGAGTTTGGCCGGGCGGAGGTTGACCTGTTCGCTTCTCATGAGAACTCTCATTGCCCGCTCTGGTACTCTTCTCTCACATCCAGCTCCTTTGGGCTTGGATGCCACGGTACAGATGTGGCTAAGGTCACATCTGTACGCTTTTCCCCGATCGCTCTGCTCCCTGGGGTTCTAGAAAGGGTCAGGAGGTACGGAGTGAGACTACTCCTTGTAGCTCCGTAGTGGCCGGCCCAAATTTGGTTTTCGGACCTTATTAGTCTCTTGGAGATTCCTCCATGGAAAATTCCTATTAGGAGAGATCTTCTGTCTCAGGCTGATGGTATATTATTTCATCCCCGACCAGAGTTATGGAGACTATGGGTCTGGCCCCTGAGGGGGTCCCACCCATAATTAGGTTGCCCTTTCCACTGAGGTGGTCAGGACATCCATACTAGAACCCCACTCTACTAGGAACTAAATAATTAAGTTAGGGAGGGCATTGAACCCAGTTTATTACTGCCCACGGGCTTCAGTACTGGTGTTCCATCCCGCTCTCTAACGGGATCTCCTGTTCATGCTTAGGGCCTCTGTGGCGGCCTCAGTGCCCTCCGCAAGCCTTTAAGGGTGTTCTCGAAAGGACGTTCCCACTGAAACTCCATGTTCCTGTAGATTGGAGGATGAATCCTGTCATCCAGCCTATTGGCATCAGGCTGATGGGTTATCCCTGGCACCCATCATGTCCTGTGGGTGAGGTATACAAATATATATTTGAGATATATAAGTATATATAGGAGAATCTATTGAGTCTGCTTCCTGCTCGTCTTACTCCCTGGAAGAGTGGTGGTGCTGCCCCCTCTTACTTGCTAGCGTGGGAGCCACTCAACGTTATTTTTGCCCGGTACTGAGGTACTTGTAGGCAATGTTAAGATTCTTCAGGTATTCCATCCTCCATCGCATGTGTCGGATGGTCAAGGTCGTAGCCTTTGAGGTTCCTACATTAGGACTCAGGCTGAGAGGAGTCAGTCCATCTAGTTTATGCATCAAGGGTTAGGAGCTATTCCCTTTATTAAGAGTACAGTTGGTTATCTAAAACCACTCATATTTGAAGTACAAGGTGCGCTTCTGCCTTCACCTCTCATCCAATATGTTCTACTGTCTGGGGCTCCCAGCCATGAGGTCAGTCGAGCCTCCGGCTCCAGACCTCCCCTTCTTGCACCAAATCTTATGACAAGCTAGTTTGGATCTGCCCTCTACTCATTCTATCGTCCGTGAGTGTACCAGATGCTTTATACCAGGGCGTTTTTTCTCTCAGTGTGGCGGCGTGGGTATTCGTTCCCCAAAGTATCGAGTATCGATGCAGCGGGAGTTCCCTTTACGAAAGGGAACGTCTCGGGTTACATATGTAATCCTCGTTCCCTGAGTAGGGAACGAGACGCTGCATCCCTCGGCCACATTTTTCGCGCCCCTGAGAACGACTTGCTTTGACCAATTAGAAGCTAACATTTCCTGGTTCCTGTGACCCTTTTGTAGCTTCCGGATCACCGTCACATGCGACGTCACGGGTGACGTTGCACCAATCAAGATTGGAATAGTTCCATAGTTGACTTCAGACGCTTCATGCCGAAGGCATTCCCCAAAGTATCGAGTATCGATGCAGCGTCTCGTTCCCTACTCAGGGAACGAGGGTTACATACGTAACCCGAGACGTTTTCTTTGTTCTTTTCTTTTTTTCACAATTTTATGTGAAATTATAGTTGATGAATAATGAAAAATTACACCCTTCATTAACTAAATTACTAAATAAATAGAAATACTAATTAGAACTAAATTAACTTTTGTCAGAAGGCCTAAAGTAAATTATATATGAGTTTATATGTGTGTGGTGTGCATACATATCTACAAAGGGACTAGATATTAAAGGTGCTGTAGTGATTTAAGCATTTTATTTATTTGATTTATGCATACAGAAAATTATCTTGAACAACATTACTAGTCATTTTTTTAGAACAAATAATAAAGAAAAAATGAAACAAATTTTATTAATGTAGCTGTACACTAAATTTTCAAACAAAAAAAGTGTTTTGTTACATGCAAATAAAAATTATTTTTTATCAGAATGACACCCCCCACTGTTCAATGAAATCAAAGCTGCACTGAAATAAAACATGAATTTAACAATTAAAATGAAAGTGATTAAGCCATGTTTTAAGATTGTTGAAAGAGTTTACAACAGGTTGGAGATGAACTGTGCAGGACAGCCGATCGGCAGGAGCAGGATTGGGCACCCCGGTTTACAATATATCACAATCATATACCAATATACTTTTTACGTGTACTGCTGAATTAACAGAATTATAAAAAATGTAATATGTACTGAAACAGTGTCAATCCTTCTGAGAACACAGCTGGAGTCAAAGTGAGCCACCTCTGTTGCCCCCTCAAACTAAGTGCACTTGAGGAGAGTGTAAAAGAGAAGAAAGTCCATAATTTCTTGCAAATCCCAATAATTTGATGAATCAACTTACAATTGTATAACTAATATTTTGTTTTCAAGCACGTGAAAACACATTTCCATTTGGCTGAACTCTCCATGCCACTCTTGTTTCCTTTTCAATCCCCCATTCCTTCAGCTTCAGCTTTGTCTGAAGAAGAAAATTGGTTATTACAATTGGTTATTATTAGTGATTCAGGATAAGACAAAAACACAATTTGGAAGATTCAGAGTGTTCCTTTAATAAAGCAGTTTTATTTTATTATTATTTAATTATTTATTTTATTATATATATTTTTTTTTACAAATTGTCATTGAATGGAGTTGCTTAACCTTCACAAAATATTTAAATCTCAAAAGGACAAACTAAATATTACATTTAAGTTATTACATGAGTTATTTTGGGTGCACTAATATGCCTTAATTCATGCTTAATTAATAATGTTCAATAATGATTGCTGCATCAACAATTTAAAAAACCCACTAATTTCTGAGGCTTGCCATTTTTAACTAAAATTGGTTGCAGGATTGAAATATAATGAAGCTGTCACTCAGCTAGTTTATGACCAAATAATGGTTTGTGGTTATTGCTAACTTTTTACAAACTGCCTCATGCAGTAGTTTGGGTAAAATTGTTGAGCTTGAAAATGTACTTAAAACAACAGCTTTTCTGAAAACTAAGAAACTGGAATGAAATGATTTATCATTATATGAACCCTTTTTATAGCAGTTTCAGTGCCGTAGAAAGGGTCCATATGATGTTATTTTTTTGAGCATCACAATAGGGGGAAATGTCACAATATGGACACGGTAACATTGCACTGTCCTCCATATACATCCTCCGTATACTTCGACAGCAAGCTAAACTCCCCTCATCAACTTCACAGACACGGAATGTCTCTTTCCAGATTTTAATAAGGGTAGGGTAAAACAATGAAGTTACTTTAGGCCAAGGAGACCTGTGGTCATCTGATCAGTCATGATAATTTCAGCACTATAATGCATTATCCTCAGAACAGCCAGTAGGGGCGGACAAATGACCAATCAAACAATTACTCTTTAATTAATAACTTTGACAATTACTGTAACAGAACACTCCCCACCTGGCATGATTGAGCACCACCAATAAATAACTGCTTGTTGACACATTACTTTAACTTGGATTCAGGAGGAAGGAGTACGACAATCCCTGTTACGCGTATACGGAAGAGCTTGGTGGCCATCTTGTCTAGGAGCTTTTATTTCCACCTTGCAAATTATATATATATATATATATATATATATATATATATATATATATATATATATATATATATATGTTTTATTTTTTTTTTTTTTTTTTTTTTGCATTTGTTTGGAAAGACCTGCGTAATAATTCCCATTGGTCATTCATTTCTTTTGGCTTGGCTATATTTGAGGCGCACAATGCTACCCTGATTGCTGATGGGTTGATCAGATTTCCACTTCCTACGTGTCTGTAGTAAAGACAGATACTGTTTCCTCCATCTATCCCAGAATATGTTAACCAGATGTTGGACTTGACGCCATTGACGCTGCAAAAGATTGAGCGACAGGGGTGCACACTTTCTGTTTGAGGATAACAGAAGGTGTGAGGAGAAACTGGTAATTCGGATCAGTAGACACCTTGGCCTACAAGCCATCTTCTGAATTTGGAGGTGGACGCAAAGTTTTAGGCAAGGGACACAATGGTATATGATGTTATTCACAAGCTTCTTGCCTCCGATGATCCAACGACTGGCTGCACGGATAGCTCCTTCAGTGAGCAAGCATCCTTGATGCAACCAAACATTTACTTTTATCTTTAATTATTATTAACTTTGACAATTACTGTAACAGAACAGGCATGAATGGGGAATGATGCCCTCTGTCCAAAGAAGCTGCGTTTCGGTTAACACAACCTCAACGTTGAGGTTGTAGCAGGGTGTGCAGTCAGACACTTCATATTAAATTAGACTGTTCATTCTTCCTTTCCACCTCATTTTTATGTTGACAACACTTGAATTGTGCATTTTAAATGGCAGTTTTTCTCGCTCATGCTCTGTGCAACAACGCATTGGAGATGTGCCTTGGTTTTTACAACCACTATGTTGTTGTTCCACTCATGGTGTATTCTGGGCCACTCAAGTTGAGTCAGCAACTTCAGGGTCTGGTTCAGGAAGGTCTGTAGCAAACTAGGGCACAGAATGAATCTATGCTCCTCAAATTTCACATGCTGACTGTCAATCATATTGCCTAGTATGGGTCACAGTGCTCACTTTGAAACATCTGATGCCTCTATCAGCTCATTTGACAGTGGGGTGATTTATATCAAATATGTCTTCTTAGGTTCTTCAAACCTTAGAGAAGGATATGCAGTCCAACTACAGCTGACATCCTCCCCACAATGGTCAGTTGCTCAGAGACTCTGATTTTATGACACACCAAAAACAAAAGAATGGTGGTGTATGCCTAACCACGAGATCTGCTTACTTCTAAACTTCACTCTAGAACACATGAAGTTTCTCAGGTTTGCTTTTGGGGGCAAAGCTTACCAATTCTAGGTTCTTCCATTTGGCCTGGCCTTAGTCCCTCATACCTTAACTAAGTGCATGGATGCTGTTCTGGCATCATTACAACTCCAGGGCATATGTGTCTTGAATTTTCTTGACAACCAGGAGCTTTTAGTTCAATCTGAGCATTTGCTGTCTTGCTTCAGACAATCATGACACCTGAAGGGGTTTCTCTCTTAATTTTGCACTCAAGTTGTTGTGTCCCAGCCTTTTTTCTCCCACCATTTGAGTGACAGGAGGCTGAGGAACGTCTCAGGTTACGACTGTAACCTATGTTCCCTGAGAACAGGGAACGAGACACTACGTCATCATGACGCTATGGGGAACGCCTCAGGCGTGACAGGTGTCTGAAATCAAATATCAACTCACGGCAATCATGTTGACCGGCGACAGCCCGTGAATCATCAGCTTGATTGATTAACGCGCGACCAGGATGTATAAAAGGGAGCCTTGAAAACATGACAACATCCTATCGTCTGAAGGGACTGTTGCAGGCAGGCCCCGAGGCATGGCAGGGAGACGTAGTGTCTCGTTCCCTGTTCTCAGGGAACATAGGTTACAGTCGTAACCTGAGACGTTCCCTTTCGAAAGGGAACTCTACACTACGTCATCATGACGCTATGGGGAACGATATACCAACGCCACCATGCTGAAGGGAGTGCATGCCCAAAGGCAGTGACAACTGTCAGAACAAGTAATTCAGAAAACACTAGAAACACTCACCCTTAGGTCACATCGGGCTGTCAGTGACAGCACTCCCTACCGGTCATAGCCCAAGCTAATGAACCAAGAAACTGCCAGAACATAGTAAATGGGGGGTAATCTGGGCCAGCTCAAAGGCTTAGGACCACAACTTCCAACAGAAGGGGTCACTTCTAGGGAGTGTGGCTAGGGGACCCAAGGGACCTCCAGCCAGTCACTATTCAGGGGAACGTGCCACCTGAAATGCCACCAGGCAGGCCTGACCTGGTGTCACTACATAAGACACAAAGTCTGGCCACTTCCTGTCTGTCTGAAGACAGAGCCTCTGGACACTTGCCTTTAGGTAAGGCATCCAACTCGAGTGACTGCAAAGCAGGCAGTTAACCACTCGGCCCGGATCTCAGAGACGGGATATCCTGGAGAGTATGACTCAGCATAGTTCTTTACAACCCTTGCCAACGAGGGGAGTTCTCTACTCGATCCACGGATCTACCCAGTGTTTGCATTTCAAAACACTGAGGAGGTCTGTGAGGACCTAAGACTGAAATGCGGGATATCCCGGAGAGTATAACTCAGCATAGTGCTTTACAACCCTTGCCAGCGAGGGGAGTTTCTCTACTCGATCCACGGATCTACCCAGTGTTTGAGTTTCAAACCACTGAGGAGGCCTGTGAGGGCCTAAGGAAGTTCATGGGAGTTCACTTACAGAGAGGCCTGGAGAGGCCTACTACCTGTTACCAGAAGACCACCTTAAGTGGAAACTCAAAATATGTTGGAACTAAACTCCAGGGAGGCCTGGAGAGGCCTACTACCTGAAAACCATGCTGAGTGAAAAACGCATACAGTATGAGTTGGCTCACCTTCAGGAAGGCCTGGTGAGGCCTCTGACCTGATAACCACAACATGTGGGAGCTCATATTCAGGAAGGCCTAGTGAGGCCTATAACCTAATAACCACGTTATGTGGAAGCTATATTCAGGAAGGCCTGGTGAGGCCTATAACCTGATAACCACTGTATGTGGGTGCTTATACTCAGGAGAGCCTATTGAGGCCTCTGACCCTTTCGGGGGGACCAAAAACAACCCCCATGCCAGGGAGGCTATCACACTTAATGCTGAAGTCAACAACCTGTTTAGCACCTAAGGGAAGCGGCAGCCTCCACAGGAAGACTAGAGAGCAGAGGAAACCTGCACATTTACACCAACGTGGTCTCCAGAACTTATTCTCAAAGTGAAAAGTTCATAATACAGAGCTCAGACCGAGAAAGGCTAAAAACAACTCTCCAATAGTGAGAGGGCCCTTATTCTAATCTACTGCCTGCAATACCGTTTGCATGAAAGCCTCAGCAGGAAGACTCTCGAAAGAGAGGAGGCCTGACATGCTAGAATATAACTACTGCACTCTTTTAGGGAGTGACGCCGAACTGTATATATGGAGGCCTCAGCAGGATGACTCTCAAAGGAGAGGAAGCCTAACACATTTCTAGCAACCATAATCAAAGCTCAGGGAGCGAAGGGC
Source organism: Scardinius erythrophthalmus (assembly GCF_964197995.2). NCBI lineage: Eukaryota > Metazoa > Chordata > Actinopteri > Cypriniformes > Leuciscidae > Scardinius > Scardinius erythrophthalmus. The sequence continues at coordinate 23,627,022 of NC_138224.1, read as the reverse complement.
TTGAAACACCTCCTCAGAGAGGGAGGGCCCACTTCTCAGACTTCAACTCAAATGCTGCTTGCATGGAGGCCTCAACAGGATGACTCTCAAAGAGAGGAAGCCTGACACATGCTAGAGTATAAACCAAAAACAGCCAACTGTATATATGGAGGCCTCAACAGGATGACTCTCTAAAGAGAGGAGGCCTGGCACATATATCTAACCATAAACAGCCTAACTATGTATATAGTGGCCTCAGCAGGAAGACTCTCAGTGGAGAGGAGGCCTGACACATATCTAACCATAGACAGCTTAACTACCTGATACTGTACATATCTAACCATAGACAGCTTAACTATGTATATGGTAGCCTCAGCAGGAAGACTCTCAGTGGAGAGGAGGCCTGACACATATCTAACCATAGACAGCTAAACTATGTATATGGTGGCCTCAGCAGGAAGACTCTCAATGGAGAGGAGGCCTAACACATATCTAACCATAGACAGCTTAACTATGGTGGCCTCAGCAGGAAGACTCTCAGTGGAGAGGAGGCCTGACACATATCTAACCATAGACAGCTAAACTATGTATATGGTGGCCTCAGCAGGAAGACTCTCAGTGGAGAGGAGGCCTGACACATATCTAACCATAGACAGCTAAACTATGTATATGGTGGCCTCAGCAGGAAGACTCTCAGTGGAGAGGAGGCCTGACACATATCTAACCATAGACAGCTTAACTATGTATATGGTGGCCTCAGCAGGAAGACTCTCAATGGAGAGGAGGCCTAACACATATCTAACCATAGACAGCTTAACTATGTATATAGTGGCCTCAGCAGGAAGACTCTCAATGGAGAGGAGGCCTAACACATATCTAACCATAGACAGCTTAACTATGTATATAGTGGCCTCAGCAGGAAGACTCTCAGTGGAGAGGAGACCTGACACATATCTAACCATAGACAGCTTAACTAAGAATATGGAGGCCTCAGCAGGAAGACTCTCAGTGGAGAGGAGGCCTGACACATATCTAGGGGAGCTAGCTTGACGATAATCAGAGCTCAGGAAGCGAAGGGCCTGAAGCACCTCCTCAAAGGGAGGGGCCACTTCTCAGACTTCAACTCAAATGCTGCTTGCATGGAGGCCTCAACAGGATGACTCTCAAAGGGGAGGAGGCCTGACACATTTAGCTAAGAGAGCTAGCTCGTCAATAAAAAGGAGCTTCAGGGAGTGAAGGGCCTAAAGCCCCTCCACAGAGAGAGGGGCCACTTCTAGGACTCTACCTGCAAAGCTATTTGCATGGAGGCCTCAACTGACTAAGAGGAAGCCTAACACACATGCCTGTATATATGGAAGTCTCAGCAGGATGATTCACAGTGGAAAGGAAACCTGACACACATCCCTATGATGGCCACTGTATATCTGGAGGCCTCAACAGAATGACTCTCGAAGGAGAGGAGGCCTAACACATATAGCTAGGCCACTTCTAAGACTCCATCTACAAAGCTGTTGGCATGGAGGCCTCAACAGGATAACTCTTGAATAAGAGGAGGCCTAACACATATGACTGTATATATATATATATATATATATATATATATATATATATATATATATATATATATATATATATATATATATATATGGAGGTCTCAGCAGGATGACTCTCAATGGAGAGGAAACCAACACACATACCTATGATAACTAGCTTATTTACTACCAGAGCTCAGGGAGCGAAGGGCCTAAAGCACCTCCCCCAGAGAGGGAGGGGCCACCTCTCAGCTCCACCTGCAAAAACTGGTTGCATGGGGCCTTAATAGGATGACTCTCAAGGGAGAAGCGGCCTACCACATGCTACAGACTTAACTATGTATACGGAGGCTTCAACAGGATGACTCTCTAAGGAGAGGAGGCCTGGCACATATATCAGAGCTTCAAGGAGTGAAGGGCCTGAATCACCTCCCCAGAGGGGGAGGGGCCACTTTTAAGACTCTACCTGCAACATCTGTACACATGGAAGCCTCAGCAGGATGACTCTCGAAGGAGAGGAGGCCTGACAGATAGTAGGACCATCAGAGCTCATGGAAGGGCCTAAGTCACCCCCTCAGAGAGGGAGGGGCCACTCCTCAACTCCGACTGGAATGCTGTTTGCATGGAGGCCTCAGCAGGATAACTCTCGAAGGAGAGGAAGCCTGACACATGCTAGAGTACAGACCAAAAAACTGCCTAACTGTATAGTTGGAACATGTATTTATGGAGGCCTTAGCAGAATGACTCTCCAAGGAGAGTAGGCCTGCCACAGAATGTGGGAGCTCATATTCAGGAAGGCCTGGTGAAGCCTCTGACCTGAACACCACATAAGTTTTTTTTTTTTTTTTTTGGGAAAATACTCCTTGACAGTCACTCTATACAGGAGACGCGGTCTGTAAGAGAAACAAACAAAAGAAAATGTTATTTGTGCACAAAAAACATTTTACAAAAAGACCAGACAGTACACCTGCAGTGTATCATTTTAACTCCTCAGAATTAAATGCAGCCAAAAACACTGGATAAGTGAAACACGGTCTGGATGGTAGGCTGAATTAAAATATATAACTTCTTAAAGTCAGATAAAATTCCATAATTTTAATTCCATAGAATTAAATGCAGCCATAATCACCAGACAATACTGTTTTAATTATTATTATTTATGGTCTCATAATCTACACACTGCCTCGGCAAACGCGAGATTCGAGCCGTTAAAATATATTTGTCTTTCATCCCTCGAGAAGAAAGTCAACAGGTGCTAGGTTGAAACATCCGAAAGCGCACGGATGCACGCGCGCCGAGATATTTCTCAATGAACACTGCCAGCACCCTCAGGAGCTGGCTGTGAATGCCTCGCACCCAACAGTATTATTTCACAGACCGCGTGCACCATAGGGCTCAAATGCTGACCCTCCTCCCTCGAAAAAAGGGTCAGATGAGAGCGGAGCGTTTCTTCAAATGAAACACGCTCACAGTTTGCACAAGAGGCTCTCTCGAGAGCCGTGCGCTTAATGCCTCTTCAAGCGATATTCTCTTAAACAGACAAACAGTCCCTGAAGACGAAAAGATGTTGTCATGTTTTCAAGGCTCCCTTTTATACATCCTGGTCGCGCGTTAATCAATCAAGCTGATGATTCACGGGCTGTCGCCGGTCAACATGATTGCCGTGAGTTGATATTTGATTTCAGACACCTGTCACGCCTGAGGCGTTCCCCATAGCGTCATGATGACGTAGTGTAGAGTTCCCTTTCGAAAGGGAACAAAGGAGACAGACTTTGTGCTGTGAGGGTGTGACATATTTACATTGTGATTGCCATTTGCACTGATGCACCCCCATACCATGGCAGATGTTTGCTTTTGTACCTGTCGCTGATGAAAGTCTGGATGGTCCATTTCGTCTTTGGGAATGAGAACTCAATGTCTGTTTTCCCAAAAAACAACCTGAAATATGGACTCATCTGTCCGTAGCACAGATTTCCACTATGTTTTGGATCATCTGAGATGAGCCTGGGCCCAGAGAACTCGCTGGCATCTCTGCATACAGTAGAACTGATCTATTGATTTCTTCTTGCGTAACTGAGATTCAGGTGGCATGCCTTGATGCAGCAGCAGATGTGTTAAGTGACAATGGTTTTCCAAAGTACTTCTGAGCACATTTGGCTGTATTTAAGAGAGTAGCATGACGTTTCTCATGCAATGCCATCTGGGGGCTCAAAGGTCATACACATTCAACAGAGGTTTCTTGCCTTGCCCTACATGTACATGAGATTTCTCTGGATTCCCTGAATATTTTCACAATGTTATGTGCGGTAGATGGTGCAATCTTGCATTTAGAAATGTGATTTTTGAATTGTTTAAAAAAATTATCATGATATTTGGCACAAAGTGATGAGCCACGACCCATCTTTGCTTGCAATGTCTGATATGCTCCTTTTACACTCAGTCACGATACCTTCACTTATTACCAATTAATTTACTTATTGTGGACTGTTTCAAAAGAGTTTAACTTGGATATTCTATAATATTTTCACTTTTATTTTGCCTCTGTCCCAACTTTTTAGAGTGTGTTTCAGCCATACCATTTTCCTATCCGTAGTTAAGAAAAGATTATACACTTAAGAAATGTAATTTTGTAATAGCTTTTGTCCTAAATTGGGTCCTAACTGAAATTGCCATTGTTATCAAACAGATAAGATAGGATTCTAAAGTTAGGATCTTTCTGTAATGTGCCCCCTGGTCCCCCGACTGAGCCTGCTTTTTCCCCAAGGTTTTGTCACCGATGGAGTTTGGGTTACTTGCCACTGTCTCAATTTGGTTTGCTCAGATGAGGACACTTAATATTCTGCCATATTATTGACTTGACTGCACTGACACTATTGGATGAGAACTAAACTGAGCTGGAATATGACATCACTGCTTTCTCCAGAGCTGCTTTATAGATTAATTGAACTCTTTCCATAATTTATGAACTTTAGACAGTCATTGAACTGAACTGAATCAACACTGAACTAATTTCACCTGAATAATGACTGTTTACCTAAATAGTGTCAGCCACTTATGCGTAAGATGTTTATCAATAACTATAAACCAACATTTGGTCTCAAATTAGCTGAATAATTAAAATGAGTCAATATTTACACTTTTCACTATAATGAACAGAACATCAAATCAATATATTACAACAAAATGATATTTGGATTGTTGAATAAAGGAGATGAAGACCCCTGACATAGGACAGGCCACACTCACAATTTGCTGATAATTTAAAGGAGAAGATACAGGTATTTAACATGTTTTAAGCTAGTTATTTTTCATGATGGGCTAATTTTATGTTGTGTAATAACATGGGATGTGTGCCACTAATGCTTCATGGGACATTAAATTGTATACTATTTGTGAAATTATAGAAACTACTGTTGTGGCAAACAATTTTCTATTACTCAATAAGAGACAAGCATGTAACAATTGTCTTTAAAGATTATTTATTCCTTTGCAAGGAAAGGTCAGCAATCATACAGTCATACAAATTGCCTGCAGAGTGTGACCATAATAGTCGGGCATCCTTCCTTCTTTATAGTCCCTACTTAAATAACAGTTCTTTGTTCCATCAATGTAGCAGAGAATCATGGGACTCCACATGCAATCCTCATGCATTTTACTACCTTAATCTAATTACTATGAATATAAGAAAATGCACACATACAGAACATATTAAAATTCTTCCACACTACATATTCTCCATTATCGGTTTCAACACAAATAGTTTAATACTTACCCACTGTAAGATAACTTTCAACACTGTAGGGTCATTAAGATTCTGACCACTTTTTATCTTCACTCTCACAATCTGTGTCTTTGTACCTGTTAGAATAAAACAAAGTAGTCCAGTAAGAGTATTAGGAACACTGAAATTGGATTTCTAACATTTGTTAAAACAATCAGTAGGTAATGATCAGACTTACGGTGCATGCAGAGGAAAGGAAGGACATTTGAGCAGAGCTGATAACTGATCATACCACCAGAATCTGAGACACCACAAGGTCTTTGCAGAGTAACCATGTCTAGTTGATTAGTCAGCCAGGTAAGGGAGGAAATGGAGACATTTGTTGCATCTGACCATTTCCACACGTCTCTGAAAAGACCAATCCAAGCACTTGTATATGGTAGCATCATCACAGTCAGCTGGTTATTCTCAGTTTGATTTCGAATGATGACCAGGTCTGTGTAATACCGTCTGCAGTAGATCTGAGCCTCCTGCCAGGTCTTGCTATCGCTAATGAAAACAAACCTTTTTGTGCTGTTCTCTGTAATAAGAGTTGGTAAAATTACTACTTCTTTTTTCTGCACAGAGTAGATATTATAGAGTACATTTGTAAGTGCTTTGGCTAGATATTTTTAGTAGTGTAAGTAATGATCCACTGTTTTGAAATGCCTCGTTTACATAAATACCTTAGAGTTCCAACCAAGCCCTTACGAAAAAAAAGTTTTCATTCAAGTGTGCTATTAGTATACTTCTCTTAAACTAAAAATAAGAAAGTATGCTTTCAGTCTACTTTTTTATATACTTTTCAAAAATAGGCCTATACTTAAAATTGTCACTTGCGTAAATACTTGACATACTGACAGAAAGGTCTAAATATTGGCGCTTTTCCATTACCAGTACCAGTACCAGCTCAACTCAACTCGACTCGACTCGGCACGGCTCGGCTTGCTTTTCGCTCCGTTTTCCATTGCAGATAGTACCTCCACAATAGTACCTGGTGGTCATAGCGACGCCGCAGGAAACTGCCGTGACTTAATATTCTACGCGAGACACACCCGCTACCCACACACACAGGACAATGGAGGAAATTGAGTGTATGCTGTTTTTGGATGTTTTTGTTTTTGCTGTTTTTTATTCAGGATACTCCGTCTGGCACGTGCAATGATGATGCAGTGAATAGTGACGATTCTCTCTGACCAATCAGCAGTCTGCCGTGTTTTCATGTCACATTTTAGTATCGCCTCAGCTCGCTTAGAACCTCGCCGGAGGTGGTACGAAAAAAAGTACCTGGAAGCAGGTACAGGTACAACTTTTACACAGTGGAAAACCAAACAAAGCCGAGTTGAGTTGAGTCGAGGCGAGCTGGTACTGTGTAGTGGAAAAGCGCCATATATTTGGCCTACTTGTACTTATCTTTTGATCGAGATATACTTAAAAGTGTTTTCTAAGTATACTTGGCTTGTAGTTGTGTTTAATCTTTTGATTGAGTAGCCTGTTAAATATTTTTTTTACATAGTTTTACATACTGTCTTATAAACTTATAAAACTTATAAACAGATAAGGCTATCTGTGTTTTCACTGTTTTACGGTAGGGGGTGCTATTACACATCTTCTGAAAGAGTACAGAATCTCCTGATCAAAACACAGAAGAAGAAGCTGAAACAAGTGATAGAACATTGCTCATGCAAATGTAAAATAATGTGATCATCAACATTAAACAGCATGTAAATCAAAACTGCCTAACGTTGCTGAATGAAATGTCAACCCAGGATGAGCTATAGGACTGTGAAGCTTTGGGGATGTTGATCGACTCGATCTACTATTTTGATCATCGTTCTGAATCCCATCCGGACAAAGTCTTTAAACAAAAAGCTGAGAAAATTAAATTTTTGTCAAAGTGTTGTCTTTAAAAATAAATAAAAAATAATAATAATTATTCAAATTACCCACATTCAAGTGTTGATAAAAAAGAACGCATGAATTAAAATTATTTAAAGTGCAGTTAAAGGTATATTTCAAGTATAAAAAAATAATACCTAAATAGTAGTATACTTGTATTATTTTGTATTATGTATTATTTTTGCACTTTAAGTATGATGTTATGTTATCACACACCATTTTTTTTTTCCAAGAGCCTATCACCTGCAGGTGTGCAATGGTGATTGTCAATTAATCACTCAAAAAAAAAAAAAAGAAACTTACAAGTATACTTGCAGCATAACACTACTAAACTAGTTGTTTACTGAGAGTATACTTCAAAATGTACTTTCATAAACTAAAAAAATATATATATACTTATAAGTTCATTTGTAGTACAGATGCAGTACAAATGTAGTTTGGCTATGACCAGAACAAGCTCAAACTTTTAAGATTGAACATTAGTCTGGGGAGTCTGCTCTGTATTTTCTACTGCACAAGAGGCGTGATCAACGGGCATAGTTCAATTGACTCTGTACGCAATTGGATAGTCCTTCAACCCATCAGACCAACGATCCGGGTGACGTACTTTGCAGCAAAAACTCCAGGCAGGAAATGTGTCAACAAACGTGTTGGTTTGTAGCATTGATCAGCGGTTTGCAGAAGCAGCAATGGCATCGAGAGATTTTTGCAGGTTGTGCAAAAAAAGCATGAAAGTGAGTGGTATTTACACCCACTCAAGTGTTTTGTTTGCTAAACTAAAGAAGCCATTGAGCATCGTCGAGAGGTTAAAAGGAATTGGATTGGATTAAACCTGCCAATAGCACACCAGGTGGATAAGCCAGTTTGTGATTGGTCCCCGCAGATTTGTAATGGTAGCAACATAGAAGAATGGACAGGTTTCCAGCCTGAGCTGCAGGGCGAAATCAAATCGCTGGCAGATCGGGCTGGGTTTGCCCAGTCTAGTACAAATGAGAAACTTAGTTGTGAAATAGTTGTGCACTTAAAGCTAAAATTTACACTCACAGCTCCGATGTGAAAACCTGTCAAATAAAAATCTGAAGTTGAATGTTGAGATTTGCACACGCAGACAATAGTCACAAACCTGTATTCTGAATTTTAACCCTCTGGGGTCTGAGCTGTTTTCTGGGCCCTGGAGGTGTTCTGACATGCTCTGACATTTGTGGTTATTTCTGTTACTTGTGACATTTTCATGGCTAAAGTCTAATTACACTGTATTCAGCACAAACTCTGCTACAATAATATATCAGCAGCATGTATGTAAAAGTTTGTAGTTTTGAGATAATGACATTTATGCGTGGTTTGTGAAAATACAAAAATAAATTCTCACTAAAATAAGGTCATGAAACCCATACTGATTATTTCTTCACAAGACTTTTGAAAATTGTATCACGTAGCCTAGAATATTTGCTCTAAAACTATGTGAGAATCACCCTGACTGCTCATTCAGAGAAGACAATATATTGATTTAAAAATTTTACGACGTGTTTTGTGTTAGAAAGCAATATGCGAAGGGGCGGATCACCTCATTAATATGAAAGCTTTCCACACCTGAGAAAGACAAAGAACCTCCCTAATGGCCCTATTAGGAGCTTATCAGGGCCCATCATTCTGACCAACCTTGCACAAAGAATGAGGAGATTTAAAAAAGAATGGCTTTTAAAATTGTTTGGATTTATTTACAACACAACATAATACAAAGATACACAACAAAAAAGCACTTATTGAAGAAAGAGACCTTTGTGCCATTCCTAAAAACATTGTACATACCTTTCATTTTCTAAGGTGTTTGATTTTCACTTTACCATGTTCATGTACAGAGACATGGACTGTGAATGTTGAAGTCAGCAGGACTCAGTGGCATCTGGGCCCTGAAAAAAAAAAAAAAAGTGCACATACTGATATCAAGAGAAAGGCCTGCACGATTTTGGGAATACATTTTAGATTTTTCTTGTTAAAATTGCTTTTAAAATTCACAGAATACACACACACACTCACACAAATGTTTCCAACAATATATAATGAACACCAGGTTTGTTGTGCATTGTAGGTATAGGCTATGCGCAGTGCTGCATAAAATAATAACAATATAGCAGCCTATATATATTTTCAAAAAGATTTCAGTAACAACTAAGCTAGAGAAAAATATATTGATTATCATGTTACTTCAAATGTTTCCATTCGTTATGATGATATGAAATGAGATAATAGTAAAAACATGAAGCCGTTTGGAGCGTTTTGCTTTTCCAAAATATGATACATTCAAACGCGATCGCGATCAAAAATATGATACATTAAAACGCGATCGCGATCAAATATAAAACATTATGGTTAGGCCTACCATATACATATCTACGTTTGAGCAGATATCCACAAACACAGTAACAGTAAACACGGGTCTAAATATCAGGGTTGCCAACTCTCACGCATCTGGCGTGACAGTCACGCATTCAGCCTCAATCTCACGCTCTCACGCTTAACAAAGAAATCTCACGCTAAATTAGACATTCTTCTGTGCTGTATTTTTTTTTTTTTTTTTTTTTTTTCACTCGTGTGCACTAAATTTCAGAATTACTATAAACAATTCAGGCTCTTAACTACTGGATGGACCACTATTTATGGCGCAAATTAGTTAAAATCTCCCGGAATCTAGAGCGAGCACGCATGCGAGACAGAGAATAACCGTAGCGCACGCACGGCGTACGGCAGCGTTGAGCATTGTAGCCAATCACTGACATGTCTGTTGAACGCATTGGCCAATCAGAGGCGTTTAAATGAGTCGCTGTCCTGAAGATGTGTTTTGCGCGAGCTCACCGAGTTCTACACTTTCGCAAACCTGTCATTATTATTGCCTATAAACTTAAGATGCAAATAAAAGATTCACTGCAATGTATTTGATATTCTTGATGCTGTTCTGATGCGCTCCATTACGCACCGCTCTGTTTGGTGTTAGGATGACTAAAAGTTCAGCGGTCTAGCTCTTCAATGTCAGAATGATTAAAGAAGTGAACGAATGCCTGGCAAAATGTAAGTGGAAAACATTTAATATTTGACTGTTTTACAATAGAAATGTTCAACTACCGACAGTATCCGGTGACGCGAATTACTCAACTTTTTTTTATTTATTTACTAAATTTATCCTTTTTGAATTGAAAATATGCTATAATTTCTTTGATTAATTTAGAGAGAATGCATGCATAATTAAAAATAAAATATTATTTGCAAATAGTTACAATTATTTCACTAATACAATAAGCTTTTTTTTCTTTATTCCCTTAAATCGCTTTTATAATTAATTCCTTTAAATAAAAATACCCCCCCCCCCTATGGCGTCATTTTTAAGTCAAATGTCATGAGCGTGTAAGACATGCTCACGAGCACATTATGTTATTTCACGCGCGCAAAAATGAACCTTCAGCTGGCATGATAAAAGTACTCGCGCACAAATTCAACAACCGAGAGGTGTACAGGTAGCTGCGAGCGAGCGCCTGGCATACTCTCATGCTTGTACAGTGGAATCCTGCTCGCGCGCAGTGGATTTCTGCTCGCGGAGTGCTGTTTTGCTCGCGCAGTGGATTTCTGCTCGCTCAGCTGATTTCTGCTCGCTCGAGTCTACACGACTTTTGACAATTTGGGGGCGGAAACCAAGGAGGGCACTGACCCTCTTATGATTGGTCACTTTCATCATGGAAAATCTTGGGAAATCCTAACCCCGCCCACCTTCTGACGCAGCGCGCGTAATGCCTGGTTCAGATTACACGATTTTAACCCGATTTTGGCACGATCCATTTGACGTAGGGTGTCGTGGGGATTCGCAAACGACAACGGGCGTCGGGACGCAAGATTCGATCGTTTCATCTCGTATAGTGTGTCATAGTGGGCGACAACCTACGTCGCGTCTGCGATGCTTCACGACATCACGACAAAAAGACTAGCATGTTTAATTTTTTAACGGTCCTCCACGACGACGGTGCGCGAGTGAGTGAGTGAGAGAGAGAGTGTGTGTTCGCGAGTGTGTGACTGTGAGTGAGAGAGCATGTGTGTGTGACTGTGTGTGCGCGAGAGTGAGTGTGTGAGTGAGAGAGCATGTGTGTGTGACTGTGTGTGTGCGCGAGAGTGAGTGTGTGAGTGAGAGAGCGTGTGTGTGTGTGTGTGTGTGTGTGTGTGAGAGAGTGATTGCGTGTAGGCTATGTGAGTGAGCGTGTGTATGTGCGAGTGAATGAGTGTGTGAGACGGCTCGCGATGACTGGTCGGAAAACAACGTGTAGTCTGACATGTTTCTTGTCCACGACATAACAAGATTTTTAGGAGTCAAAATCGTGTAATCTGACACAGTGACTATCGTAACAGACAAAAAAATCGTGTAATCTGAACCAGGCATAACTCAGCTCGCTCTGCTACTCCGGCTATCTCTGTATATTTTAGACAACGAAATATGTGATAAAACACCTTACTAACTATTTTCGTTTTCATTTAAAGAAATCTTAAACATGATAGCCACACACATGTGGTTCATGCAACGCGTATTGATTATATTCACTGCACATAACGTTTGCCTATTAAAAACAAAACTAAATATAAAACACAAACCTGCCTCTTTTCGTTTTAAATATAATATAAAAACATTAAACATTTTAATATGGTCCAGGCAATATGTGCATTTGTACTAAACAACAGATTTTGCAGTAAACAACATTACAGTTTTTAAAATTTTAAATACAATTATTACAATTTAAAATGACAAAACTCAACCCAGTCTCTTTTTGTTAAATTTCAGTTTTATCAATATTAGCCATTATAAAAGTATAAGTAAAAGGTATAAGAAGCTATACAAATAAAGCAAACAATTCAGTCAAACACACAAAGTCAGCGCTCTAGTAAAACCATACAACGGTAAAGTTAAATAGCTTATAAAGTTATGAAACTTCCCCTCAGCCAAAACGATTGGCCACAATGGCCAGGGAATAAATTATAGATTCACGAGACCAAAAATCGCCCGTTAGATATACACAAGACGAATTATATCTCATGTTTAACCACTACAGAGACGCCAGCGAAAGCGGCGAACGTCAGAAAGACTATAACCGAGGAAAGGCTGTTCCAGGCGGGGTACATGAGTGCCGAGCGCCCGGTCATCGTTGTATGGTTAGACAAGAGCGCTGACTTTGTATGTTTGACTGAATTGTTTGCTTTATTTGTAGCTTATAGCTTCTTATACCTTTTACTTATACTTTTATCATGGCTAATATTGATAAAACTGAAATTTAACAAAAAGAGACTGGGTTGAGTTTTGTCATTTTAAATTGTAATAATTGTATTTAAAAATTTAAAAACTGTAATGTTGTTTACTGCAAAATCTGTTGTTTAGTACAAATGCACATATTGCCTGGACCATATTAAAATGTTTAATGTTTTTATATTATATTTAAAACGAAAAGAGGCAGGTTTGTGTTTTATATTTAGTTTTGTTTTTAATAGGCAAACGTTATGTGCAGTGAATATAATCAATACGCGTTGCATGAACCACATGTGTGTGGCTATCATGTTTAAGATTTCTTTAAATGAAAACGAAAATAGTTAGTAAGGTGTTTTATCACATATTTCGTTGTCTAAAATATACAGAGATAGCCGGAGTAGCAGAGCGAGCTGAGTTACGCGCGCTGCGTCAGAAGGTGGGCGGGGTTAGGATTTCCCAAGATTTTCCATGATGAAAGTGACCAATCATAAGAGGGTCAGTGCCCTCCTTGGTTTCCGCCCCCAAATTGTCAAAAGTCGTGTAGACTCGAGCGAGCAGAAATCAGCTGAGCGAGCAGAAATCCACTGCGCGAGCAAAACAGCACTCCGCGAGCAGAAATCCACTGCGCGCGAGCAGGATTCCACTGTACAAGCATGAGAGTATGCCAGGCGCTCGCTCGCAGCTACCTGTACACCTCTCGGTTGTTGAATTTGTGCGCGAGTACTTTTATCATGCCAGCTGAAGGTTCATTTTTGCGCGCGTGAAATAACATAATGTGCTCGTGAGCATGTCTTACACGCTCATGACATTTGACTTAAAAATGATGCCATACCCCCCCCCCCCGTTGAAATATCTCTTCCTCTAAACCCCCCCCCCCCCCCCCCCGTTGGAGAAGTCTCACTCCGAGCTAAACTCAAAAGTTGGCAACCCTGAAATATTATAATATTCACCATATATCTAGCAACAGTTCAACTGCAATGTGAAATTTATGCAACAATAGCAAACTAATATGTAAGAATTTCTTACCTTATCTTTCTTGTCTTCAAATATCGTTCTTCTTCTTCTGATGTAAATCCAATGTAAGCTCAGGCACTCTTTCAAACTCGACGAAAAGTGAAGTGAAGTGTTTTGTTGTTGAGGTAATGAGGGCGATCGCGTTCCATGTGGAGATTTGCATGTGAATATCTTTTGCGCGAGTGGGCGTGGCCGAATTAAAAATAATTAGGAAGCGTTTGAGAAGCTGGACATCTTGTTGGTTTTATACAAATTACTTAAACAGAGAATATTTGTTTTCAGTTTGAATCCGATCATTTAAAAGTACACACTTAAATGTTTATAAAGGTGTATGGCTCATAAATGTGTGACAAGTATTCGCTGAGTTTTGTTTCAGTTTATAGACGTGCTCAAGAAAAAAAAGTTCACCGCGACGGAGAGGCAGAACGCACACACTGTTTATTTTCTTTATTTTACAAAAGCACAATGTTTTGATTTGATTGGAAGTGGACACATACAAAAGTAGAAATACCACAGATTCTTTTTTTATATTTCTTTTTTCTGTATGACCATAAATGACGGAGAAATTTAAGTTTATAGTGCTACAATGTGGAGAAAATCCAGCAAAACGCGCCGGCGCGTTTGTCGACCTCAGAGGGTTAAGCTGCAGACAAGTAGTTACAAATGTGTAAAATGTCATTCACAGAAATACAATGACATACACAAACTTCTAGTACATAGTTGCACTTTTTTTTTCATTTACATTCGCAGTACAACCTCACTTAGGCATTTGCAACGTCTCAAATCTGTCACTGCAATTTCAAATCTGCGTGCCTTGACTTTTGCAACTCTGTGATATATTAGATGCAAAACTAACTTGTGCACTTGCAACTCAGTGGTGGCGAGAGAGAAATGCGGGGCAGGGGGAGGGCGCAAAGGAGTCATTTTATTGATTGGCGCCTAACCACTGAAATGGGACTTCTTTTGTACACGATGATGTCCCGAATCCCACATCCTCTGAGACGTTCTGAAATGCTATCGTGGCTTAATGCATTAGACAGTGATATTAAAATAAATAAATTATATTGTCAAACTCAGTAAAAATCATACTAATTAAAAATAGCCAACAATGTACAGGAAAGCAGATGAGTCCAGAACATGAACGCAACACGTTTAATTACATGTTAAGCGTTTTCCTCCCATAGAAAACTGGTAGGAATTGTCAACATTTTGAACCTGAATCTCCTCAGAGAACAGTTTAATTGTCTTAGATCAATGATAGGACGTAACCCCCATGCTTCTTGGGAACTATGAAGTACAGGTTATAGAACCTGGAGTCCCTCTCGGTAGGAGGAATACGTTCTATGACCTCCTTCGCCAAGGGATAATGCACTTCTTGCAATGCAATGTCCCCAGGCGTACACTGAGTCCTGAACTTGCTGTACACCGAAGCACCAAGGATGGCAGGGTTGGCAGAACGGTCCCCTGAGGGCACTGAAGAGAAGCGGGCACAATAAGAGCCACTCAAAATTAAATGCAGCCAAGAAACAACCAGACAAGTAAACACGGTCTGGATGATAAGCTGAATATTCATTAGAATAGTTTCAATATACAAATAAAGAATAATTTGTTGCAAACACACATAGTTCGTTTGCACGTGGTCGGAGGAACGAGAAAGAAAGGGCATCACCCGTCTGTTTAGTTCCCTCCAGCATTATAAATAAATATATATATACTGTATATATATTGCGGACCCATAATCTACGTGTTGCCTTGAGATCCGAGCCACTCGATTCTTTATTGCATAAGAATATATTTCCTCGGGTCAACAGGAGCAGAGCTAAAACTCCCAATAGTGCACGACTGTACAAGTCAGGAATTTATGAACACAGCCAGTCCCCTCAAGAGCTGAGTGTACGTGCTTCGCTCCTAAGCAGACCACACACACATCACGTGTGTCACCTCCCGTAATGTAGTGTCGAGCAGGAAGAAACAGATTGTAAACTGCTTATTCGTTCTTAATGGGACAAAAAACACTAAATAAGACTGACAGTTTGACATAAATTGCTTGCTGACGCTGGTGCTGCTGTGTTGCCGGCTTCCCTTTGTAGCTTCCGTGGTATGCTGTCACACGTCATGAGGTGACGCAGCACAAATCAAGACTAGTTGAACACATGCTTCAGACGCAGTCACGCAGAGGCATTCCCCAAGCTTGCAGGTAAGTTATGAAATTTGGTACACAGATAGAGGACAGTCGAAACATTAACCACAGCAATTTGAGTCTATAACTCGATCCCTCTAGCACCACCAACTGTCCAAATTTGCACTCACGTTTATGCTAATTACTTTTGAACTGTAATAAAATTATTTTTTTCTCTGATTCCTTGGCTTCTGATTCGACTGAACCCTATGACACCATTATCATCTAGGAAATTTTTCCTCCATTTTAATTTTCCGAATAACCTACTTTTTCGAACTCATAGACTGTTTCTCTGAATTTTATGAAAATCTAACCAGATCATCTTCAAACCATGGCAACAAAAAGTTCTGGAATTCGTGTTGATTCATAAAATGACTATGCCAAAATGACCGTGAGGCTATATCTTCGCAACGGTTTAGTGTGCTCTGACCAAACTTGGTTGTGTTATGAAACACAAGGCCTGAGTGTACCTGCACATTTTCAGCACAATGCTACCTAGTGGTCAGGAGATATGAAAAAATTGCTTTTTTGCTTATAACTTCTGAACGGTTTAATCAAAAATCACAAAACTCCTGGGCTGGGTTTCCTGAAACCTTCTTAACGCTACGTCGTTCTTAAGTTACACCTTAAGCTGTACCTTATCGATAATACGTGTTTCCCGAAACGTTCTTAGTTCTGTAAGTCATACGTTCGGAAGGTTGGTCTGGACCACTCTTAGCTTTACCTTATCACTTTTGCTGGTCTATATGAATATAATTCTGAAGTTTTAATACACCCAGACAGTGTTCAATTAGGCTAATTCAAGTGTTTTCATGCAAAGAATAAAATTGTCATTACACTGATTGTTGTTAGATTTTTATTTATATTATTATACAATATTATTAATTTTATTAATTTAATAATTAATGAGCGCTTTTAAAGGCCAGTGAAAGCATAGGCTACTGTCAGTTAATTCCTATTCAGACGCAAATATTGGTTCTCATGGGCTCGTACAGTATTTTAAACATTTACAGGGGTAAGTCGGTGATTTTAGTGCCGTCCGAATACATAATATCAGTGTTTTTTCTCACCCAACCCGCGTAAAAATCCCTGGCCAAATTAGTACCTACTGTTTTTTGACAAACAGGTCATGTGGTAATTTAATTGCCATCTGAATCCACATCTCTGAGTTTACAAGAAGAGATTCAAAATCCACTGTTTAAATCCTTTTTGATCACTGCCGAGCACTGTAAGCTACGTTAGATGTAAACTTTTATTACTGAAATGCTGGAAAGTATTTACAAGAACAATATTTCATCGCAGCTCCACCTCAGTGAACAAAAAGGGAAAGAGAAGAAAGCACGTAAAAATTGTTATTATGGCAGCAATATATGATACAATTTAAAAATATGTAGGCTAGGCTATTATAGGCTATTATAATTTGGATTATTTTTTTATAATATCCCATGAGTCCTAATGAATGCAATTTCAAATATTTCTGAAGTTCTTCTTTTATAAACACCGCTTTCTCACATAAACAGCCCCTGCAAGTGAGAATAATTGATTCTCGAGCCATCGATATCAACCAATTCAGCACCATCAACCGGACAGCACCGGGTAATGTTGCACGTAAGAAAGGTATATCTTAAAAAGCTTCCTAAGGTATGGTTAGGGGAACACGCCTAGAAATGGTATACCTTCAGTTAAGTTATACCTTAAGAGTCTTCGTAGCGCAACGTTATCGGGACACCCAGCCCTGTTCTTTAGATTCTTTAGAGATCTCTTTAGAGTCGGTGCAGCATGCTGAATCAAACAATATCCAATTTTTCCATATCGACCATTTTGGGTGTCTGCCATTTAGAATTTTGTTACAAAATGCTATATTCTACAAAAGCATCACCGCATCATTACGAAACTAGGTATGTGTCATCGGCACCATGCCCTGAAGGCACTCAAAAAGTTTAGAGACAAAAATATATAATGAAATTATAAATTTGCTAATAGCTTTTGATTACTTTTTCCTAATGTAATGAAACTTGTTTTAATAGATTCCTTGTTTACATGCCGTAAACATATATACCAATTTTGCCATAGTCAGCCGGACTTCCTGTCAGCCATTTTGATTCTCTTTAAAACATTTTTCTAATTTTTTTGTTACATTTTTCTAACTCCTCCTAGTCACCAAATTCAAGTTGTCTTCAAGACCATGCTGACTAAAATGTATGGATTTTGTGTCTATAGTAACCTAACTGAATTAGAGACTGAATCTGTGGAAAGATTTGACATATTGACCGCAAACTTTATGGGCCCTATCTTGCACCCAGCGCAATTGACTTTGTACACCGACGCATGTATCATTCCTATTTTGCACCCGCGCAAAGCGCGCTTTTCCCTCCACAGAAGCACATCGCTAAACTAGGAAATGAACTTGCGCTCCCTGGGCGGTTCAGCGCAAAAAAGGAGGTGTGTTCCGGCGCAAACGTTCCTTCATGCTATTTTGCAGGTTTAGAAAACAATTGCCCAAAAACCCAAATTATCATACGCCTTTTTAACCGAAGTTAATTTGGGTGGGTTTCTCCATCCCAAACGTCCCTGACGAGAGCGTTGCTCTCCTCGGCTGTGAACCGCTCCTGGCGCGCGCCTGGCAAATCCGCCGTTACAATAGGAATCTGCTTTAGAAAAAGCGCGTCTGCTCTTAAAGGGAATGTGAGATGACGCTCTGATTGGTTTATTTCACGTTACGCCCAAACCACACCTATGAATAATGAAGCTACTTCAGACCAACCCATTTTAGATTTGCGCCTGGCGCAAGAGTCATTTATCCTGCCGGGAAAATAGCAAGAGCGCCAAGACCCGCCCACAAAGTTACTTGCGCTTTGACACTTGCGTTTCAGATCGTTAAAATAGGGCCCTATGTGTGTCATTGCCACCTCACTGACCACTCCACATCAATTTGGTAACAGCAAAACCAATTGTTAAAAAATAATGAACCATTTAATCATATAACTAGTGATTGTATTTATGATTTTTCAGCCATTTTGACTTAAATCCTCTTAAAATATATTTAATTATTCATTGGTGTACGTCTAATGCTCCAGCCATGCTTAGCTTCTTATTTAGCCTTTGTTGTGCTTGGCCCCTTAACTGCTGCTTGCAGCTATATTTTCTTTTGTGTCTTATATTGTATTTGTCCTATTGTTTTCATCTTTGTTGCTATTTTAAATAACAAATATAAAATAAAAACTAGATTAAATAAAATGACATTTAAAAAGTTAAATAAGATTTTGGTCATATCGCCCACCCCTATTTTGGCCTAATGGTCTGTCATTCTTTTTTCTTTTATGACTTAAATCTTAACTTAAATTAAATCTTTCTCCGACAGCGACTTTGAAAAAAGTTGCCAGTCAGCGCCAGCTCTTTAAAAAAAAATAAAATAAAAATCATTCTCACAAGTTTCAAGGTCCCTAGATTATTGTTGTATGAACATATGAACATGCAATATATCAAAAGAAAGAACAGATCCAATGCTTTTAAACAAAAAAAAAATTGTTTTACTCTAGCTTCATGCATTCTTTTTTTTATCAACACTTGAATGTAGGTAAGTTTCATAAAAAAGCAACATTTTGAACAAAAAGCTACGAAAAACGCGCTTTTGTCAAAGACTACATTTGGAGTGGATTCAGAACTAAGATCAAAATCCTATAGCTCAAAAATCCAGTCCTATAGCTCGTCCTGGGTCGAAATTTCATTCGGTAACATAAGGCAGTTTTGAATTATACAAGTATGCTGTTTAATGTTGATGGTCAAGTTATTTTGCATAGGCATCTGCTAACATATATTATTGCTCGTTTCTGCTGCTTCTTTACATGTCTTTTTGGTTTGGAAATTCTGTACTCTTTCAGAAGATGCATAATAGTCGGAAATTTCCACCAATGGCTGGGAAGCGTTGTCTCATAAATGATGGAAAATTCCATTAATGATGGTTAAGTATTTTGGCCGTACTGCTCAGTAACTTGCAAAATAGTCTGCATTAAATAATTTGCCATATCACCCACCCCTAATGGTTGGTACTCATAGATTCAATGTTTATAAATGATTTTTATGGTTATAAGTTGGTATGAAAGGCTATTCACAGCATTGTCAACATTGTGAACAATAGTCACATTTTGCTTCTTACCATTGAAGCAAAAAAATGGAAATAGTTCGCTACAATTCCAATCATTCCATGTGCTATACTGCATCAAACCACATGCTTCATGTCCACCGTAGTTGTTTGGTTCTACAGTGTACCATTTCTGGAATGTAATTTTTTCATCCTGATAACACCACCGCCAGCTATCAATGTCATTGTACAGTCCAATCCAAGCCATTTTAGCCATATTATAAACTGTGTCTCGTAGATTTGCCAAGTCATCATCATTTTGAAAAGTGGCCAGGTCAATGTGGTTCTCTCTGCAATAAGCTTGTGCCTGGTAAAAAGTCTTCTGTTCCTGGATTAGAACATATTCACGTGAGATGCCACCAGTAAATGACCAGAAACCTGTTGAGAAGAAAGTATTGAATGTTACAGTCAAATACATGTGAACACTAAATTTGCAGCATCCCACCAGGATTCTCTTCAAAAAGGTTTGTATTACATACTAAAATAAAACCGAGCTGATGCAGTTGTTTTAACAAACAGGTGTAGCCCTTCTAAATCAAATAATTGAAAATCGTCTATGTAAGTAATTGTGTAAAACTATTGTTTAAACTTTTAAATAATAGGCGTGCCTTCTTATTCTGTACAGGGTTTCCGCGGGGTCTTAAAAAGTCTTAAAAAGTCTAAAATTCTGAACTTTGAATTTAAGGCCTTAAAAAGTCTTAAAAACGGCCAGATTTTCATCCTAGGTCTTAAATTACATTTAGTCAGGTCTTAAAAAGTGTTTACCCTCGTTCATTTCCAGACACGCTGGCCGCAGAAAGTTATTACAAAGTAGCAAAAGAGTGTCGAGTTGTAGCCTACAAAGCGGAGCTTTAGCAGGGGTCTCCAACACATCACTCGCGTGCTACCAATAGCTCGTGGCTTGATATGAGCTAGCTCGCCAGAGGCCGTTCACATATCGCGTCTTTTGCGCGCTCAAGTTTGTTCAAATGTAGGCGCGCAGCAAGCGCACTCATAATTGAAGCGACGCGCTAATTTTTTTTTTACCAGACGCAACGAGATGAAAAAAAATCTAAACTTTTCAGAATGGCGCAAACGCACCGCAGGTCATGTGACAGGAACCAACCAATCACCCCTTTCCATAACAACATTGGAAGCTCAGTCAACATGAAGGATGGGGATGCACCCAAACACTACTAATAAATATAAGCTAATGTATAAATGTCAGTAATTTATCTTTTTTGACTCATTCTTTTTATAAAAAAAAAATGTAAAGGCTGAAATATGAGGTTTATCTTTGTATAAAACCTTTTTTGTCAACTTTATTTGAACTTGTACATGTTAGTAGATAACATATTGCAAGACACTCTTTTAAAATCTAGCCTTCATTTTTAATGGTATTTTAATGTTCACGTAAACAAAAAGTGCATATTGATGCTAATCAATTTGTTATTTGCTGTTTTTCGACATAAAACTTGTTGAATTGACTTCATTCTGTAGTATTAGTACTTTTTGAACAGGATTCTGTAATAACGTGATAATTTTAAACATCTCATCATTTCCTCTCTAGTTATGATCAACTATGATCAACTAAAATCAACAATAATTGTGTTTTTACAGTATAATATGAAAAAAAATCTACCTCCCTCTCTCTCACACACACTCATCAGATAATCATAGATAGATAGAAAGAAAGATAGATACTCTAATGATCCCGAGGTAACTATCTATCTAACTTGGATAATGCGTCGTGTAGGTCTTAAATTTCAATCTTTATGGTCTTAAAATGTCTTAAAAAGGTCTTAAATTTGACTTACTGAAACCTGCAGAAACCCTGCTGTATTGGATGTGAAAGGAAGCATCTAATTGAGGTGTTACATTTTTTTTTCTATGTAATCTTGTTTGTATCAGTTTCTTGAGTGTGAACGCTGTAAAATAATCATAAGAAAATGTTGTTATTTATTAGCCTAGAAATCTAGACGCAGCCAGGGTAGTCTAGCAACTCTCCGTTGACTTTCGAGCTGGAAAAACCAAACTCTAGTCAGGCCAGTCACATCGTGTATAGAGTCGGTGGGCGGGCTTTACATAATGACGACAGAGTTGTGACGGTTCCGCGTGAATTCCCTGTTACTTGAAAACAAAGAAGAGCTGCTGCTGGTGAACAGCGGTCTTTCGAATCGGCTTTGTCCATGACTCTGGAGGACTTGGAGTTAAGCTTTTCTTTGAGAAAAGAACAAAGAACGGCACTTAAGTAATTCTTAAAACAGGAAGATGTGTTCGTAGTTTTGCCAGCCAGATACAGCAAAAGTTTAATCTATCAACTAGCTCCGCTGTTGGGAAAACTCCCTGGTTGGTTGTAGCGCTGTCCTATTGCATGCAGAGCGAATTTGAAAGACAGCCGTTTATCCCGCCCCTCAGATTGAGCCCTGATAATGGTGAGTTGCCAGACCTAACATCTTGATAGATTTTTTCAAAATTAACAACATTTAAATAATACATCATCAGTGCTTCTTCCAAAACTAGTTTTTGTCTTGCCCTGATTCACTATGGTATGCCAGGGGTGCCATTATGGGGGTGCAGAGTATGCCAGGCATATGGGCCCAGGACCTAGGGGGCCCCAAATCACGAGTTTGGATTATATTATTATTATTTTTTTTTATTTTTTTATTACATACAGGAACACGTTAACTAATAATATTGTAGTAAAATAAAATGAAAATCTGTGAATTAAAGAAAGTAAGAAGTGAATGTGAGCAAGCTCTCGTCACTTCAAAATACAGCGCATGACGTTAACAGCATAAAAAAAGAACACGATGGATGGAAAGAAGCACCTGTCAGGAGCACAAAAGCGAAAATGTAAAAAAAGTATGAATGAAGATGTGAAAAGGATGAAAGTTTCTCTTACGAATTGGGTCCTTACCAATAAGAATATACAAAATATTGGAGATGATTGTAGTGACAAACAGGGAATGATTGGAGATGCTTGACAGTTCAGTCTTTCCATCATGTTTGGACTTTAGAATATTGCTAACGGTATTCTGATGGTGGTTTAGAAAGTGAGAAATGCACTGGAAAATCTTTAAACACGCTCTATTAACTGTGTGCTTTAGATTATGCAAATTAATTCCATAGGGGAAAGAAATGTAACTCATGGAACCATCAAAATCCTTCTTCAGGAACTTCACAAAATGCTTTCACTGCAAAGGCCATGCAAGTATACATTTAATGAGGTGCTCTGAGAATAATAAGCTGATGGTTCTTTTCATAGTTAGATGGATATTTTCCATAGTTCCATTTTCCTGCTTCTGGTTTCATACTATCACGTACCATTTTTGTGTGTATGTGTGTTTAGATTAGTTATGTTTGTAATTTTATTAATAAAACTTGTGCACAATACATATTTGGTTCTGATTCTCTGCTTGCAACAAATTTTATTTTACGATTTAGATTTTGACTACAGGCTCTTACTAGTACTGTACAATAAGAAAGACATTTCCCTTCCCCGGAAATGAAAATTTCTTAGAATTAATAAACAATTAACACTGAGTGTTCATGGGACGAACAGGTTGATTGATTGATTGATTATTGATTGTAATATTAATTTTACTACATTCAATTAATTCTATTAACAGATCCAAATATTCATAATTAATTGTTACAAGTTATGATTGATTATTAATATTTATTTTGAGCTAATTTGCTACAGAAGGGTGGGCCACACTAGCCACGTTTCCATTACCCTTCAAATTGCGCAAATTGAAATTGCGAATTGAAAATACGCCCAATGAAAACACGTCAAAATCTCCCATATGTTGCAAAAAAGGTTTTACACTTGCATGAGGTGGTTTTTCAGACAAAGTTGTTTTTCAGGCGAAAAAGGAATATTCTGCAATGGCAATTTTTGCGTATTTAAAGGTCACTCGACGTACATAAAAGTCGATCATTCAGAGCAAAGAGGACACGGACAACGCGCCGACAGACAGGACAAAGCAGGTTACTTTTGATATGAAAAAGTCTCAACTTTCAAATTTGGTCATTTTTTAAAGAAATTTGAACAATAAATATCGTTTTGTGGCTCCTTAATGTGTCGTGACAGATCGCTGTAGAGCCTCAATTAAAGCTGATTGTCTCTTGCTTCTAGTTAATTTATAGCATCAAAAAAACATAAATGAACATCAGAAGTAATTTTGTTTCAACTGTGGAAAGACGTCAGTACACACCGTTTTTCAAGTTCAAATCCATCAACGTTAATCTACTAATTCTCCTGACTGCTTTGTTTGACAAAAATGGCGGATTCGGCGGATTATGATTGGTCAGATCTCCTGTCAATCAAACTCCCTGCAAAGGGTGAATTGGCTCTATTATTTAGAAGGTAGGACTTATTCCAACTTATTGCCTTTGCAATTTCTACCATTCATAAGAAATATGAGTGAACAATCTTTTTATAAAATAAATCATGGCTATCTGTTTGACAAGCCATAAAGGGGATATAATTTAAGGCTTAGAATCTTACTTTTACAGTGAATATAAGGAATATGACCAATTCTTAACAACAGCTTTTAAATTTGCTAACATATGCAAATAGGAATGCTCTATTTTCATGGCATTAAAAAATAACTTTACTTGAAAATGTGATTTGTAAAAGCATCATACTCAACAGATAGTTTTGTGTTATTTATATATTTGTGAACATCTTAACTAACAGAATAGAACAAGCATTTTTGTTTGAATAAGAGATCAAACTACACTGATTTTTTTTTTTTTACATAGGCAAATGAAAACCGTATACACTTAAACCATGGTCACTAAAATTTGAGTGTACGAAATTTCTTATGACATCACTCTCTGAAGGGGCTTTTTTATAAACATGAATTCAAAATATAATAATGGTAATACACTCAAAATGTAGAAAATCTACAATCTGCTCGACTTTACTGCAAGCCAAGAGGTCATGCCATGACGATCTTTTACTGGTCACACGTCACGTGATGCGAATTTGCAGTTCTAATGCAAAACATTTCACATGAGCTTGCGTGCGTTTGAATGGAAGTCCATAGAACGAAAAGTGCAGTTTGACTGCCCATTACAAATGCCAGTTGACTGGGTGATTTAAAAACAAAACATTCATTCATGAAAACGTAGATCTAAATTACCTTTGTGCTGTGGAAATACAACCCGTAAGACAGAACACAACGAGTGGCCCAGGTCAATATAATTATAAGTACAGCTTAGGCATGAAATCATTACGAAATCACTGGGAAAATCACCTTAAAGGGTGACTGTGAGCGTGAGGAGAGGAGAGACGAATGAATTGGCCAGTTTGCGAATCGAGGAAGAGAGTATAGAGCTGGATTTTTGTTCGTGGTGACAAGAGCGTGCTGCGGCCACTTGACTGGATGGAAACGCTGGGTTTGGGGGCGGAGGCGAGACAGCTGGGGTGTGAGCTGCGGACAACTAGACAAGGGCAGGAGGAGCCGGTTTTTATGGCGGTGCCTGGACGAATTTGCAGGAGGACGCAGAGGATATGGCTCAATTTCCCTTGTTTATATGCGGAAGGGGAATCGAACCGAGGATCCTGGTTTTAGCTTGGCAAATGAAGAGTATTCTGCGGAACACTCTTCGTTTGAGGTAAAGTGCTGCTGGAGCTCATCATCGGGTTGGTTGGGACATGGTTTAAAGGGCAGGGTGGTGTCATCTGCCAGAAGAATTTGTCAATGGGATGACGTGGTGTCTGCTGCTTATATAGTACACTCTTAATGATGATTGACAGCTTCTCCCAAACCTACGTTTTTAACTTCATTTAATGGAAACGGCGTCATTTCGCAATAGTTTTTTATCGACATTTAGAATATGTCACAAAAGTTTAACGCAAATCTGTAATGGAAACACGCCTTCTGTCTGTGCCTCCTCTGATGCTAGAAGCCAATCACAGCACTAGAATATACAGTAGAAGCATCAAATTGCAATATCCTCCTCATAGGAAAGGGATAAATGTAATTCCTTGTTCTCAGTCTCCGGTATGTTACGAGTTTAAAGTTATAAAAGGGGATGATTGCGTAACATTGATGTGAGACACTGTTGCTGTGAGTGAAGGCAGGAAAAACAACCAGGAAACATCACTTAAACGTTTAAGACGTTAAGACGTTTATTCACAATCTTCCTCAAGAGAATGAAAGATAGTATCAACAACATAATCAAAAATAAAAAGTAATACAAAACAAGGAAAAAAACAAGAGTGTCGCCAAAGCAATGAAATAATCAAAACAAATGTAATATCTTAATTTTAGTCATCCCTCTAAACTAACTAACAAAGGAAAACGTAGAAACAAAACCGAGTTCTTCGGCGGATACGCCGCCTAAACCAAACTATACTAAAAACAAAAGTACACTAATGGCGAACACTCCACGCCAAATTAACAGAGAAAATCCTTCCTCCCGTTGGTGTTGGATGTACGCTTCCGCGATCGGTAGAGTTAACTCAATACTCAATACTCGATGCTCTAGATGTAATGAACAACTGCTCGCTCGTTTAGAAGTCAGCTACACTAACAACAAATGCAGTGACCATTTTAACAGACTTACAGGAGTGTTTCTCAAATCACGTAAACTAGGCATATCAAAACATTAACAATAACCCATAGACTCAGGGGAGTGTTACTCAAGTCGCGTGAACAAGATATAAGCTCGCAGACATTCCTAAACAATGGTCGTTTCAACAACACATCTCTGTGCGTGCAAGTTGGATGAGATCTGGCGAGGATCTATCTTCCTTTTCATGAATGGGCTTTTTAAATCCAGCAGCGCAGTAGTGGATTGGTGGAACAGCTGCTGACGCTTGCCCGCAATGACGACATGTAGCCAATTAACAATCGCCACCTAAAAAGATTGAATGGAGACACAGAGAGCAAAGAAACACACAAATACACGTGTATCGTAACACTTCCCTCCAAAAAAGAAAAAAACATTAAACATGAACAAAAGAACATGTTTTTTTCTTTTTTTTTTATCCTTCCAGACTGTTTAGGAGCACAACAGCTTAAACTCTGGACAAAGCGTCCGCAATTATATTCTCCGAACCTTTCTTGTGTTTTATCACTAAATTATAGCCTTGTACCATCAAAGACCAACGCATCAGCCTTTGATTCTGGTTGTACCTACGACCTAAAAACACTATAGGATTGTGATCAGTGAACAGAATAACTGGCAAATTGGTTGAGCTCACATAAACATCAAAGTACTGCAAAGCCAATAATAAGGCTAACGTTTCTTTCTCAATCGTAGAGTAGTTCAATTGATGAGAAGTACGTGAGAAGTAACATACTGGATGGTCGACACCATAAACGTCTTCTTGCACCAGCACTGCCCCGCACCAACAGAACTTGCGTCGATCTCGAGCTTAAAAGTTCGTTCAACATCAGGAGCTGATAAAACAGGCATACTGCACAACAAAGCTTTGACATTATCAAAAGCATTCTGACATTCGTCATTCCACAGGAAAGTGTTTGAAGGACTAAGGAGTGACGTCAAAGGATTGGCCACAGTCAAAAAATTCTTGCAGAAACTCCAGTAATAACCGGCCATTCCTAAGAATCTGCGGAGTTCCTTGCGCGTAGCAGGAACAGGAAAATCTATAATCGCAGTCACTTTTGCCTCTATAGGTCTAACTTGACCTTGACCCACTTGTTTGTCCAAGTACATAACTGTAGCTTGACCAAACTCACACTTCGCCAAGTTTAACGTCAGTGAAGCTTTCTCAAGGCGCTCAAACACCTCTCTTATCATTGACACATGTACAGACCAAGTAGCGGAATAAATCACGAGATCATCTAAATATGAGTTACAGTTTCGGACACCCGCAAGCACGATGTTAATAAGCCGTTGGAATGTGGCTGGAGCGTTACGCATTCCGAACGCCATTACGCAATATTGTAGAAAATCATCTTGGGTCACAAAAGCAGAAATATCGGACGCACGCGATGTTAAAGGCACCTGCCAGTAACCTTTCAGTAAATCTAATTTACTGACAAATTTAGCGGACCCAAGGTTGTCCACACAGTCCTCCATACGAGGTAGTGGAAAACAGTCAGGAACAGTTACGGAGTTTACCTTTCGATAATCCGTGCAAAATCTATCGGATCCATCACTCTTAGACACAAGCAAACACGGTGAACTCCATGGACTAAAACTCTGTTTCGCTAAACCATGCTCACATAAATACTCAACTTTAGTTATGATCACAGTACATTTAAAACATTTGTTCGATAAGCATGTTGCTTAATAGGAACTGCATTACTCACGTCGATGTCATGTTGTAAAACCATAGTACAAGAAGGAACGTCATGAAATAACAAAGGAAAGTCATGAATTACTTTTTTCACATAATTTCTATGAGACTCGGACAGATGAGACAAGTGAGAATTTAAATCAGCCAGCACCTCAGAATTCTTCAACCTGGTGCACTGCTGATACGTGTGTCATACTAAAACTCCATCATCTTCCTTGTCCTGCATAGCAGTGAAATCAAACGCTTCGCACGTAAGCGCAGCAGCACAGGAACTCGACTCATTAACTTTCAGAACATCTTGCGATGACTCTCTAACATGATATGCCTTCAGCATATTTACATGACATACGCGAAATTTCTTTCGGCGATCCGGAGTGCGAATCACATAATCAGTATCACTCATTTTTCTAAGCACTTCATATGGACCTGAAAAGCGTGCAGACAAAACAGAACCAACGACAGGTAATAAAACAAGCACCTGATCTCCTTCCTTAAAATGACGTTGAATAGTTTTACGGTCATATTTACTCTTCATTGTCACTTGAGCATTCAGTAATGACTGTCGTGCCATAGTACAAGCCTTGTGCAATCGCTCACGAAATTTACTCACATAATCCAACACTGTGGTTTTAACACTCGATTCGTGATCTAAAATATCTTCTCTGAGCATCTTTAACGGGCCTCTCACAGTATGCCCGAAAACAAGGTCAGCAGGACTAAATCCTAAACTGTCTTGTACTGCTTCTCTAGCAGCAAACAAAACTAAAGGTACCCCC
Source organism: Scardinius erythrophthalmus (assembly GCF_964197995.2). NCBI lineage: Eukaryota > Metazoa > Chordata > Actinopteri > Cypriniformes > Leuciscidae > Scardinius > Scardinius erythrophthalmus. Next base: position 23,598,204 of record NC_138224.1, on the reverse strand, counting down.
TCGTCCCAGTCTTTACCTGTAACCATACAGTACCGACGCAACATCGCTTTCATGGTCTGATGAAACCGTTCCAAAGATCCCTGAGACTCGGGATGATAGGCACTTGAAATTCTGTGAGAAATATTCTTTAACACTTGTGTAAAAATCTTTGACAAAAAATTCGTACCTTGATCAGACTGCACAATCTTCGGTAATCCAAACATTGAAAAGAATTTTACGAGCGTGCTACTGATCACCGGCGCCATAATCTTCCTCAGGGGAATCGCCTCGGGAAAACGTGTCGCTGTACACAATATTGTAAGCGAGTATTGATTACCAGATTTTGACTTGGGTAAAGGTCCAACACAGTCTACAATGACGTGCTCAATAGGCTCTCCCAGCACTGGTATAGGGACCAGCGGTGCGCGCGGAATCACCTGGTTTGACTTACCCGAGAATTGACATGTCTCACAGGTTCTACAAAATTTGGCCACATCAGCCTTCATTCTGGGCCAAAAGAAATATCTCAGAATTCGATGGTACGTTTTCTTAATGCCTAAGTGACCAGACAAATCATGATCATGAGCGAGCGAAAATATTAAGTGTCTGTAACACGTCGAAATGACAATTTGGGTCACAGAACCCCACTCCGAGTCATTCGCAACGTCAGCACACCATTAACGCATCAGCAACCCGTTCTCGCCCACCAACATAGGTACCATGAAAGTGGAGGACAAATCATCAGCATCAGCGAACTTACGAGCCTGTGCACGCGTCACAGCACAAACAGGAAAAACCTCAGGGAATTTCTCTGACATTTCATCAGTGTCATCAGACAAAACAGGTTTATCACAAACCTCTAATAGCGGCAAAATTTTACCACCTGACATATCATTACCAAGAATGAAATTCACTCCATGCACTGGTAAACTGTCACGCACTCCAACTTTCACAAGTCCCGAAAACAAATCTGACTTCAGATGAATTTGATGCAAAGGAACCTTCATAGTATTTATTTCAAGACCACGTACTAACACATGACTTCCACAACAGGTTCGTTCGGAGAACGGTAATGTGTCAGCTATTATAAACGACTGCATCGCTCCTGTATCACGTAACATAGTAACTCTGACTGGATCCAGAGATTGTTCGCTAACAGACACAAATCCTTCCATCAGGAAAGGTTGATAACTAACATCTAAGACATCACAATTCTCATAGCCTGTACGATCAACAGTCTTCACAAACGCGACACTTTTAGTATTGACACCTTGCTCTTTACGCTTTAAAGCTAGGCAGTCAGCAATAAGGTGTCCCGGTTTACGACAGTAAAAACATTCTCTATCTTCCTTAGCTTTTGGAACATTTTTCGAACGCCAGTGATCTTTCGAGACAACAGGAACAGAAAAAAACTTCTCCGTCCGAGCAAGAGTAAAAACACTCTTGTGTGTCAGCGCAAACTCATCCGCACAAACAGACGCCTGTGACAATGATGTCACCTTCTGCTCATTTAGATAGACAACAATACGATCAGGAATTCAACTTTTGAATTCCTCTAACAAAACCAACTCACGGAGAGCATGAAAATCTGATACTTTATTTGATGCGCACCACCGGTCAAACAGCAAACTCTTTTCTCTAGCGAATTCAACGAACGTCTGATTTGAACCTTTCTAATGATTCCTAAATCGCTGTCTGTAAGCCTCCAGTACGAGCTCATAAGCCTTCAAAATTGCCGTTTTAATAACGTCATAATCTAAACTATCTTCCAAAGATAGTGCAGCACATACTTCCTGAGCTTTTCCCGTCAACTTTCATTGCAGCAGCAACGGCCACACATCCCTAGACCAGTTAAGCATAGAAGCAACTCGTTCAAATACATTAAAGTATGAGTCAACCTCAGCCTCTCTGAATTGTGGAACAAGAGAAATGTGTTTACTCACATCAAACGTACTCACACCTGTCGCAACAGTAGCCGGCTGCCCAGGTTGAGCATGTGATACATGTTACTCTGGCTACTCTAAGCTCCAGCTCACGCAACTTCATTTGCGTGTCCGCCTCTATTTCCAAACGGCGGACTTGAAGTTGCAGATCTAACTGAGCTCTACGATCCTCTGCCCTCTCGCGCTCTTCCCGTTGGACCCTTGCCAAACGTACTCGGAGACGCGACTGATCTCCCGACCCAGTCAGAGCCGGAGAAAAAGGTTCGAAGGGCGGCAAGGCTGCTTTGGCTTCAATACCCTCCACCTCACCAGTCTCCTTCGCATTCTCCTCACCAGAATGACAAACCTCAGAGCTCAGAGGATCCTCCTCCCATCTATCAGCCAATTTCAACACACCTAAATTCCTCAACTCCTGTACCACAACGTTTTTAATTTCACGCTTAAGCTGCTGTTTAGAAACTCTAATGTGGAAATGTTCAGCAATGCTCAATAAATCAAAACTCATCCCAAGAAAATAAGATATCCCATTAAAGGAATATCCCACCGCTGCCACCACCATGTTACGAGTTTAAAGTTGTAAAAGGGGATGATTGCGTAACATTGATGTGAGACACTGTTGCTGTGAGTGAAGACAGGAAAAACAACCAGGAAACATCACTTAAACGTTTAAGACGTTAAGACGTTTATTCACAATCTTCCTCAAGAGAATGAAAGATAGTATCAACAACATAATCAAAAATAAAAAGTAATACAAAACAAGGTAAAAAACAAGAGTGTCGCCAAAGCAATGAAATAATCAAAACAAATGTAATATCTTAATGTGTAGTCTGGTGTTCCTGCAAAGCTACTCCAGGATAGATCAAAATGAAGGCACTGATGAATGGAGCATGGGGCACATCATTAAGGAGACCTTCCGATTTCTGACTGTCACTGACTTAGGACGTTGCATCTTGTGACTATTACAAAAAAATTAGCAAAAATTTGGGAAGCATGGGCAACTGCTTAAGGGTAAAATAGTTTGCACTGCATCCTCTGACTATTTCAGAAATGAAGCCTAGTGCAAGTTCTGCCAGGAACACTCAATCGTTCATGTCATGTATTACCTTCTCTTCTATCCAATCATATCCTAATAGCCAGTATAAAAGGGTGGTACTTACACATGTCTGAGTTCGCAGATGCTGTCGCTTCAACCACCTCCATCCTCCCCATCCACCACCAAGACGGGACTTTTCCTTCATCTCCCTAACACTTCTATGCTGGGTCCTCCCCTCCATCCTCCCCATCACCTCCAGACGGGCTCTCCCCTCTACCCTGAAGACGCCAGGATGTCCTCTCCTCCTTCCACCCCACCACCACCAGATGGCCCCCTTCCTTACTTCGCAGGGGGTGAGCTGCGCCCCTGCCTTCGTCTTCAGGCAGGATATGCAGATTCCGTACCCTCGGAATGCGAGTTACAGACGGGGCCTACGCCAAAGAATTTGATCGTTTGCTGAGATCTTAAATAAATGTTTATTGTCACAGTATTAATTCTCCCGAGTCTTTCTGGTAGAACTGGCTACGTTTGTGATCGTGAGCGCACATTTGCGACGTGACGTCTCAAAGCGACACCGGGTCCTTAATGAATGAATAATTGAAAATATGGGATACCCAGAATAATCAAAGATCTAAATTAATTCATAATCAATATTTTTGATTATTTTCTAATAAGAAACACAATCTAAATTTGATTATCATTTGAAATTGGAGTCAGATTATTAAGTAATATTGAAACTAAATTCTAATAAATTAACCCACCCAGCAATGACTTGTGGGGCCCAGATGAGGGCTTTATGGGCGGCAAATGTGGGCCCCATTCTGGGCTTGCACCCGGGATCCACATTGGGGCAAGCCGTGGAAGCCCAGACTTCCTAAAAGTGGGACATGTCAGACCCATTTGGGCCCCGCATGTCATTGCTGGCTAGTGTGACTTGAAATGTATTGAGTTACAATTACACTCTAAAAAATAAAATCGTAAAAAAACGGTCAATGACTGTCAGCTGCGGCTGTCAAACAAAAACCGTAAAAATAAAGTAAAATATCCTAATTTAAATAAGTGCAAAATACTTTTACAGAAATCTTCATAAATCTTTTTTTAACAGAAACGCACAGTTAAAACACAGTTTTTTCACATTTATTTTCTGATTTTTTTTACTGAAAAACATGCAGTTAATTATATGCATGATTTGTTGTGACTATACGTCACTGCATGCATCAGCAACTACACAGTTACTGTCAGTTAATTAAAGCAACATGCAGCATTTCATCAGTGTGTCTCTGCTCATCCTGGACTGAAGCTCAGGCTCTACTCTTCAACACAATGGTGGCACACGAAACACACCATACAGAAACACTTTAAACTCCAACAGAACATTAAACACTAACAGATCTCTCGGGATCTCAGCATCTTCACTTATTACAATCCAGACTTTATTTCTTTCATACTAACATTCTTATTGAGAATTAACAGTGGTTTAGAAGTTGAAGTTTTATTGAAAAGAATAAAGTTTGATGTCACCATGATGGAGATCAGTGTTTGCTTTAGTTGGGCTCTTGACCTTTTAGTGTTTAACTTTATTGTTTCTCTGGCTGCTTTAACTGTGTGTGTGAACTTGCGTGAGGCATAGTAAATCAGGTGGAGAACTGTAATGAGAGCATTTTTTTCATTTAAATTCGACAATTGAAGCTCATTAATTGATCATTAAACAATAAATGACAAGATTAGAATGTTAAATTAAAATTAAATGAAATTAGAATAGATGGGTGTCTGTGACAAATTAAAAATAATACAACAAATTTTATATTGCACAAATGGCAGCATACGCAACAGAACTTGAGGATTCACACATCGTCACATCACACACCTGCAGTGCTTCTGTGAACGGAGAAAAACAGAATAAAACTAACTATATAAAAGAAAGAAAATAAATAGGTAAGCTAGCGTTGCTAACTTAACATTTCAGCCATTATTCATCAAACATAAATGCAGTCAACCAAACATTAAAGTTACACTGTTACACTACATTTTCTCCTTATGGAGGATCCCTTTACCACTCTACAGTTAAAGTGTTGTTGGGAAAATTTGATTCGCGTATCTACCCCGAAGTGATACAATTCTGTATCAAAATGTTAAGGCCAGACAAGTAGTTTTTTAAGGCTTGGTTTGTAGGGAATTACAAACCTGCGCACATATATTCAAACGCGCATACCAATAGACTGAACTCGTAATACGCATGTGCACGCCATCAGCTTTCTCACAGGTTTTGCGTTTAAAGTCTGTGTAGAGTTTCCTGTTAAAACGGTGTCGTGTTAGCAGTGTCCTGTTTTGTGTCTGTTTTTATCTGCCTGAGTTCTCATTTGTTTGTTACCATGGTTTCTGATTAGTTACATACCTGTTTCCTGTTTCATTAGTGATCAATCTCAGTGTATTTAAACCTTCTGATTTCTTAGTTCTGTATCCTGTGTTAATGTTTATGTTAATGTGTAGTGTGCTTTTTATTTCTCTGTTTCATTAAAGTCTTCTTAGATATTGGTTATTCTGCATCACTCATCTCTTTTTATACTGATAAACAGTGGTTACGTGACACTATTCTAAACAGTATGTCAGAGCAAAAACTAGCAACTGTAGACCTGTGAGAATGGATTGTGTCAAGGCACAAATCTGGGATTCTGTTTTATTTTTCCAGTTATAACAGGCATATACACATGCACACACAAAACATTGTGAAAAAAAAATACTTACCTGAAAAAAAAAGCAAACGAAACAGCCTTTCCATTGTTGATGGATTTACAGAATGTATGGAGCCTGAAAATGTAGAAACAACTAGAATAATGACAAACACAGTTAAATAAACAAGAGTCAAGGTTGTAAGTATAATATAAGACAAAACTCCTGATTAGACCCCTGCAAAATGAATGAATGATCCCTACACACATTTTTATACATTACCTTTCATGCAAATCATCTTTCCTCAGATGCAAATTGGACATGGAAATTGATTAATTTACATTTGGATTTTGCTTACTCTTTATTCAAAAATGTAAATAGTCAGTGCCTAGTAAGTACAAATACTGTAGTTCTCCATCAGTCTTTTGAAACCCACAACAAAATACAGGCTTTTGATATGTGCTTTAATGGGTTATGAAAACCTACAATACATTTCTGAGAACAGATATGCATGTGCTGTATGTTACAGAACTTGTTAAATGTTTTAAGTTCTGTTAGAAAACTGTTTTAAGGGACATGCTGTATTGACATGATAACTCATTTTGTGTTACAAATGGAAAAAAAAATTATACAAGTTTCAAACCAGCACTGTAAACCCTAACGCTCAAAATACTTAATTAGTTTGAGTAGGACAAACTTAAATTAAACTAATTAGTTCAGTCAAATTAACTTTTATGAGTATTTAGCACTTTCTTTTTCTTTCAAGTTCAAAGAACTGATATATTTTAAGTAAACTGAACTGTTTCATTGTTTTGAGTTTTATGAAATGATTTATTTTAATTTAAACAAACTTAAGTTTAACTGAAACGGCTGGGATGTCTATTTCCCAGCATGCTTTGCCGATGGCACTTGAATGGGAGAGTAAATGCTAAAATTAAGCGTAATATAATGTTTTTTTTTGTGTGTGTGTGCAAGATTAATGTTAAGTGGGAGACTGAGTATTGATTAATGTTTTGTTATGCTAATTTAGAAGAATTTCTGTTAATGTTGGTTTTAGGATAGTTACCATCATGGTGACAAGTGGTGCATGCGGCTTGATTTGAGAGCAAATAAAATCTTTATATTGTTGCACTCATGCAGCAAGTGCTGTATAACATACTATTGTTAGCATGATAACATAGTATGTTAGCAAACTAGCTTGTTAAAACTAAAAGATAATACTAAAGAAAATATTCACATTGAGATTACATTGAGATTAGTTTTAAGTTAGTTGTATGAAATAGTGTACTCTGATTTTAATTGTTCTTAACTTGCAATTAAAATGAATATTTATTAACACAACGTTTCGGTCACACGACCTTCATCAGTTCCTTATCTGCTGAAACGACCTACCTAATTGGTCTTGTTATCCTACGCACCTATCACCTGCAGGTGTGCGATGGAGTTTGTTCACTAATTGTTCTTAACTTGAAATGTTTAATTGTTCTTAACTTGAAATGTTTAATTGTTCTTAACTTGAAATGTTTAAGTACAAACTTAAAATCTGCCAGTTCTGCTTACTTAATCTTTGAATTTCAAAACTTAAAAAATTGAGGCAATCGATTGCCTTAAATGTTTTGAGTTCTGCTAACTTATTCGGGTTTACAATGAGTATAATAAATTAAAAGAATTATGTCATGATTCTGCCTTCTTGTCCTTGATTTTCGCTAGTCTTGAGGCAGGATCATGACAGACTCATGTTTTGTGTGCAAGCACATGGCCTTTCTGTTTGGGCCATGTGATTGTGTTGTCTCGTTACTTAACCCCGCCCCCTTGTTCTCCTCGTTAGACATTATTGTTTAATCTGTGTCACCTGCTGTCATTATCAGTTTCTCCCTATTTAATCCCCTTGTGTTTGCTGTCCTGTGCTGGTTCATTATCATACTTAGTGAAACCTTGTGAGTATCCTGTCAAGAGTATTGTCTAGAGAAAGTTCTGATTCTGTATTTGCTGTTTGTTTATCGTCTAGTTATCTGTCAAGGCATAGTCTAGTTTAGTCACTCCATGTCCTGTCCATGTTTTGCCCCCTTATGGGTTTTGTTTTCCCTTTTTGTCTACAATAAACTTTGTTCAATTGCATACGGTCTGCATATGGGTTCATCTCCTCCACACTTCATAACAAATTAAACCCATTAATTCTAATAGAGTCATACCTTCAAAGACTATTTGCTTTCAAGCAAGTGTTGTGGATAATAGTATAACAACCAACCCGAAACAAACTTAAAGGGTTAGTTTACCCAAAAATGAAAAAAAAAAATGAAAAAAAGAAAACTGTCATCAATTACTCACCCTCATGTCGTTCTAAACCCATAAGACGTACATTCATCTTCGAAACACAAATAAAGATATTTTAAATGAAATCTGAGAGAGTTCTGTCCCTCCATTGACAGTCCATGCAACTACCACTTAGAGATCGTAAAACAAATCTATATGAATTGAGCGGTTTAGTCCAAATTTTCTGAGACACAATCACTTTATATGATAAACAGATTTAATTTTGGCTTTCATTCACGTAATTATAAACATTCATCAGCGCACATCTGATATGGTAAACAGAAGCTCAAGCATGCTTGCTTAATGTGCGAGAAGCAATGAGGTTGATTCTCGTGTTATGCAGCATGGTTGAGCTTCCGTAAGAACCAATGGTTTGTTCTTTACGTCTTATGTTGATCAATGTTGAATGAAATCAATTTGAATAAAAACCTAAGTTCAATTTGTTTATCATATTAAGCTATCATGTCTCTTCATAAAATCTTGACTAAACTGCTCTATTCGTATGGATTAGTTTTATGATCTTCTTATGAACTTTTTAGTTGCATGGACTGTCAATGGAGGGACAGAAAACTCTCAGATTTCATTTAAAATATCTTAATTTGTGTTCTGAAGATAAATGTATCTTTTGGATCGCACATCACTTAAGGTGTGGTTATGAGTAAATTAGATGACCACCTCCCCCCTTTGGGGCACCAGTCAAAGTCTTTTATCGTGGCCAAATGAGATCACTACCAATAAGGGGCTTTTCATTTATTTAGAATTAATGTAAACTGGTCAGCTGATTTATCTGAAAGATTGGTGAGATCGATAATTTGTAGAGCCTCTTCAGCATTATCAACACAAGGATGACACAAGTGTAATAAAATACATTTTATTAACAAAAGACAAACAAGAATGAATCCCATACATGATAAAGTAATAAAGTTCAGTGTGGCTACGGAAGAGTTGCGTTATCTTTTGGAAAGATAAACTGTTGTTACTCTGAAACTAAGGTGAAGAACCTTATAATGCATCAAACAAATGTGATCAAGTATGAAGCACATTTCCCCTCAAGCTTTGTGTTTTCTGAAATCATGGTCTGCTCCAGCTGTTCCTTCAGTAGCCTAGTTTCCATTATAGATTGGTGCAAAACTTTTGCAATATTCTCTAAATGTCGATAAATCAACTATTGTGAAATGAGAGCGTAAATTGGGAATCAGAAAGCGTATGTGGAACCAAGTGCAGAGTGTTTAATGAATCAGCAGGCTGCAAACAGCATAGCAAAACAGGCAAGGTCAGGAACCAGGGTAAACGGTCCAGACAAGGCAAATGGGAAAACCACAAGGAGTCCAAGGCAGATACACAGAAAAATCCAACACAAGGTTAAATGCTCAGTAATTCTACCTAAAAGGAATAACAAGACTTTGCAACTCAAGCTTGTGCAAGCTGGGTTAAACATAGCAAGACTAATGTAATGAGCATAATGCAGTTCAGGTGCATTGTGACCCGAAACTCAATACGCAGGCGATGGCTCCCTCCTGTGGTGAACAGGTGGTATTTCAGATGGAGGTACAGGCATGACAGCTTACTCACAACTTGCGCCGGAGCAAACTCTCTTTTGGCATTAAAAAACTACTGTCAGGAATTAGCGATGAAAAGGCGTGGACTTTTGCGGCTGACCTTATTGCATATGCATTTGTAGGAGTTTCCCTTCCAGATGCAAAATTTATGGGAGGAGAGTATTTAAATGAATCATGCAATGTGATTTACTAAGGTTTGCACTTATCAATTTACTGGTGTTTGCACCATTATTTACCGCCCATAAAAAGCATGCTTAAACCAGACACGAACTGGTAGATTGTGTTGGTCATTATGGAAATGATCAGGCTATGGTAATGGTAAAGGGTAATGGAAACGCAGCTATTGTTTTCATGAGTGTCATCAAAGGAAAGGACTGGACAAGTGTCAAGTCCAGATCAAGCTCTAACCTTTTCATAAACTGAAGTTTCTCACCAGTTATATATGTTTAAATAATTTGTAATTATTAAATATTTTTTATTATATTTATTTACATTTGTATACTTTTTATATTACACCCACATGAGGCCTTTCCCATTATCTCCATCAAAAATAAAATAAAAGAGATAAAATATTATTTATAAACAGCAAACATATTTTTTAAAAATGTAATTAATGCATAAAACATGGGCTAAAAAAACATACACAAATACAGTGTGTGTGATCTGTGATCAAACAAATCTGTATGAGTCTAGTAGTAAATGAGGAAAGTTGAGTTTACACATGTAACGGAGGCCGGTAAGGTAGTAAGAGCTCTGCAGGTAAACCTCACTCCCCTTGTTATAGGCTGTGGTCTTTAGCAGGGTTTGCATGCCCGCCTACCATGTAGGTTAACTTTAGTTAGAATCCTGCTGTAAGGGTGGTTTTTAATAGCATAGAGGAAATGACCAATCACATGTTTAAGCTTGGTCAGTATAATTGAGACATAGCTTATGCACATACTTTGCTTGAAGGTATGACTCTATTAGGTTCAAAGGCATAATTCACCATTTCATAATTTATTCACCTTTTTTTAAACTCTTATTACTTTTTTTGGAACACAAGTTAAGTTATGTCAGTGTAGGAAAAATGTGATGTGTGTGCTCTTACTGTGAGCAATGGTAAGATTTCCATGCTATGTACAGCTATATTTGAATAAAGAAAATACAAACTCCAAATGAAAATCACTGTTTCTACAAACATTTTGCATCTAAGGAAAATGTTTTGCATGAAAGGTAGTGTATAAAATATGTGTAGGGGTCATCATTCATTTTGTCTTTTGTTGCAGGTAACTTCTGAAATCTGCTTTTGTGGTGATTCAGGATAATTCAGTCTTCTTTTTTATCCTTTGTGTATAGATATAATTTTATATTTCAAGACAGATGATATAGTTCTTGAAGAGGAGAGAGAGAGAGAGAGAGAGAGAGAGAGAGAGAGAGAGAGAGAGAGATTAAACATATCCTTTTTAACATTCCAAAATCATCAACATTATTGCATCACTCTTACACTCTAAATCTGAATCTAAATCTAAAGATAAAACCATCCCTCCATCATCATCAACAGAACAAAGAACATTTGCAACAGACCATTTTTCAACAAAAAACTGTACATTTTTAGTCAACTTGTGATAAGCCTATTCAATTTTAAAGCAATCTGCTAATAGTCCTAAAAAGACCCCATACACTTCTTTTGACCCTTTATTCTGAATCATATTTTTCCTTGAAAGCCATTTAGAAAGTTTAGCCACTCCAAAAACATAATTCAACAAAACATGTTTGTGTTTTTTCTTAACAGAATACAAACAAATAAAAAAAGAAAAACATTCTCCCAAATCGAACACCACTGTTCTAATGAATTAAATAACACTCCTAACCAAAATCATCCACAAAACAAATGCACAACAATTTCATTTTGGTTACAAAATGGACATTCCACCCCTTGACCGGAATTTAAATGGGCTACATGTTTTTTAGTGGCTATAGCCCCATGTATTGTTGATAGCTTATACAAAGATCTCCAATAACCTTTCACAGACTGATCTGGGTCAAAAAACAAAAAACAAACACATTGATGGTTTAATTTCTTCCAAAGATCTCATATGGAGTATTTTCACACACAGAATATAAGTCTGTTTCTTGCCCAGCTCATCAAAAGAACCCAGCTAAACATTTGAAAATGAAAGAAAACTTCCACCTGCCTCTCTCAGTGCTGAACGTAGACTGGCAGACTATCAACCTCACAAAAAAAAAAATCCTTATAAAAAAGTGGCAATTCAAAGAGCCACATGCCAGGTAAGGCAGTTAAATCTCTTGATATATTCAAAATCTGCCACGCATGTAGAACTGAATAATAAAAAGATGTTAAACCTCCAAAATCCACTTCTTGAGTTTTTAACCCATACTGTAAACTTTGAATTTACAGTTCTTTACTGTAATCTTAACAGTATGAATTAAAACCTGTGTAAACTCATTTCATTTGAGGAAACAAGTTATCTTAAGTTGGTCAATTGCCATTTCATATTTATACTGTGATCTTATTTCATTTGAGTCCACTAAAAAAAAGAATGTTTCTAAAAAAAATTATTAATTTAAATGAGTTAACAAAACATCAATTTAACTCAATCCTCTTGCAGATATTTGGTAGTTAACAACAGCATAAATGCATGAGACGAAGAATTTTCCAGAAAACCCATTATATCTTTCGCACGCACGCACACACACACACACACACACACACACACACACACACACACACACACACACACACACTTTGCTGACGTATGACGGCGCTTTTCAGGAGACCACGATGATTGGTCAAAGTTGCAGAAAAGTTGCGGTGATTGGTCAAATCGAGTTATTGAATAGAACAAAGAAGGCATTTTAAACTACATTGTAAACAAACATTTAATGAAGATATGTATGTTAAAACTTCATCAAGTCATAGAAGTGAATATATATATCGTGTCGCGGGGAAGCGGTTAGTGTTAGCTGCGAAAGCAGCCAGAAAAATGGAACGCAACTGGAAGAAAACAAAACTAGAGGTATTTCACATTTTATGGAAGGAGAGCTTGATTACTAACAGAGAGGCTTTAAAAGCTGCTAGATCTGCTTATTTTACAACCCTTTTAGAAGAAAATAAACATAATCCTAGGTATTATCTGAAACAGTGGCTAAACTAACGAAAAAGAAAGCTTCAAGCACGAAGTTTCCAAGCAACACAGCTGTAATGACTTTATGAACTTCTTCACTTAAAAGATTGATAATATCAGGGACAAAATTATAACTATGCAACCGTCTACTACAGTATCGCATCAGGCAGTGCATTGTAGTCTCCCTGAGGAAAAATTTGATTAATTTGTTGCTATAGGAGAGGAAGAATTTACTAAACTCGTTAAATCATCTAAATCGACAACATGTATGTTAGACCCTACACCGACTAAGCTACTGAAAGAGATGCTTCCAGAGGTCATAGATCCTCTTCTTAATATCATTAATTCGTCTTTGTCTCTAGGATACGTACCAAAAAACTTTAAGCTGGCTATGATTAAACCGCTTGTTAAAAAAATGCAACTTGATCCTACAGAATTAGTCAATTACAGGCCGATCTCGAATCTACCTTTTCTGTCAAAGATATTAGAAAAGGCAGTATCTTCACAACTGTGTTCCTTTCTTGAAAGAAATGATATCTGCGAGGATTTCCAGTCCGGATTTAGACGTACCATAGTACCGAGACTGCTCTCGTTAGAGTCACAAATGATTTGCTCTTATCATCCGATCGTGGTTGTATCTCTCTATTAGTGTTACTCGATCTTAGTGCTGCATTTGACACCATTGACCACAACATTCTTTTAAATAGACTAGAAAACTATGTTGGCATAGTGGAATTGCACTAGCATGGTTTAAATCATACTTATCTGACCGTTATCAATTTGTAGCAGTAAATGAAGAGATGTCTCATCGATCACAAGTTCAGTATGGCGTACCACAAGGCTCAGTACTAGGACCGCTGCTGTTCACTCTGTACATGCTACCATTAGGAGATATCATTAGGAAACATGGAATTAGCTTCCACTGTTATGCCGACGATACTCAGCTGTATATTTCTTCAAAACCTAACGAAACTTACCAATTCACAAAATTAACGGAATGCATAGCTGATATAAAAAATTGGATGACTTGTAATTTCCTACTTCTAAATTCTGAAAAAACAGAGATTCTAATTATTGGACAAAAAACTTCCTCACGTAATAACCAAGAATACTGTCTAACACTTGATGGCTGCTCTGTTAAGTCTTCGTCGTCGGTTAGGAACCTGGATGGGCTCTTTGATACCAATCTTTCATTTGAAAGTCACGTGTCTAGTATCTGTAAAACCGCATTTTTCCATCTTAAAAATATATCTAAATTACGCCATATGCTCTCATTGACAAATGCGGAACAATTAGTTAATGCTAATTAGTTTCGGTCACTAAACAGAGGTAATTGGCTAATATCTTAGACGGTCACATTCACACTTACACAATCAAAGATATTTTGTATAGCACACTTGGTTTGTATACACTTAAAAGTAACGTTTTCAGTTTTCAGTAACGTCAGAGGTCATGGCAACTACTACATATATAAGCCGACCAATATTACTTCTCTGATAGTAGCTTTGGTTTGGTCATGCCATGGTTTACCCCGTACTCTTAACTAAAGTAACATTACATTAAACATTATTAATTTAGCAACAGTTTACTGTCCTAAACAGAAATTCCATTTTAGTCTTTAAAAAACCAAGTACACTGTAATTAGTACCAAATAATAGCAGAACTCTAAAATCGCAGTTGGTGTGCCCTATGCTCCACTCAAAACTGGAATCTAGTCCGTCAGATTTGACACCGTATTACATTTTATGGTCCTTAGTAAATGCGAGAGAAAAGCGCTCTCTGTTATGAGAACAACGCTATATTGGATACAGACGTGGTATGGAAGTGTCATGTTATTCAAGATAAAACCAAAAGCGTCAATAAGTAGTTGACTAATAAATGACTGGATTCAACCTTATCACAAACATGCAACTTGATCCAACAGGCCTGAGCAATGCCTGCCATGCTTTCATGCTCCCAAAAGGGAGACTGCAAAACTGCAAACCTACCATCACTGAACGGGCAACCATCAACTCTTGGCCTTCTCGGCACTTCAGGAATGGAGACTCCGAGGTGTGGCTGGGGCTGCATCTGTACTCCGTTTCCCTGATCGTTCTACTCCTGGGAGAGCAGAGTTATGGAATTGTGTGTTTGGCACTCTGAGGGGGCCCAACTCATAGACTCATGTCTCTCAACTGAGGTAGTTGAGGCCACGCTCACTCTAGATCTCCCTGCACAAGGAAACCGGCGGGAATCATCACTTTGATCCAGTTAACTGCCCGGTTGGTACAGAGCTGGAATTTCTGCAGGATCGATTCTCCACAGGGTTATCCCCCATGACTAAAGGTTTACGTGGTAAGCCTAGATGCTTACCACGCATGTTTGGGTGGTGTCTTTGAAGAGAAACCGTTGGTTTATCGTTCGTGGTTTGTCGGATCAGGAGGAGTATAGCGTCTTTGTAAGCCTTATAATAGGGGTATCCCTACAAGAGGTGTGTGATGCAGCGGGGTGGTCCTTTCCGCACACATTTGTCAGGTTTACAACCTAGATTTGGGCTTTAACCTGGGTCCCAGGTGATTCTGTCTTTGTTGTGCTTGCCTGATTTCACAGAAGACAGGCACTGGTCACTATGGCAGCATTGAAGCCATTGGAACTATAGACGTTCCCATAGCGTCAATCTCGATGCAGTGCAAGTTCCCTTGAAAGGGAAAGCCTCGGTTACAACTGTAACATCGGTTCCCCGAAGAGGGAACGAGACGCTGCGTTGCCCTGCCATACTTCTGGCGTGCCTGTAATCGACTTGCTTTGGCCTATCAGAAGCTGACAATGTTTGGTCTTGGTGCGCTTTAAAGCTTCCAGCCCGCAGAGATTCTGCGCGTTTCCATAGCATCAATCTTGAAACAACGTCTTGTTCCCTCTTCAGGGAACCGAGGTTACAGTCATAACAGAGGCGTTTTGAACACTTATATCTTCTAAATTCTAACTTTGTCATTGTTTTGGAGCACACTAGCTTATAGATAACAGTAAAGTTAACATATTCATACTAAAAGCCAAAAAATGTATTGGTTAAAACACATGATCACACAAATAATATTTCATATGAATACTAAATGAAAGACTTAATAGTTTTCTGATTGTAAAACAGCATCCAAAATAAATGCAAAGGTAAAGCACTGCAAGGTTTTTATTTGCATTATCCACTTCCAAAACCCCAGTACAGCTGCAATGATGCTAAAGGCTCGTACTGTTACATCACTGATTGTCATTTGGGCACATATTTAGTATTATACATGGTAGTATGTCCAGGGCCGGACTGGGACAAAATTTTAGCCTGGGAAATATCACATTCACATTCAAAAATGGTTTAAATACTTAGGCTGGGGCCATGTAAAACAATTACATTTTCAAATGTAAAAACTGCACTTTTAAACTGCACTTTCACTTCCATTTTCTTTTTCCTTCTCTTAATTCTCCCTGTTATCTCTCCCTTAGATAAATATATTCTCATGATGAAGTTATTATTGTATTAATTTTGACAATTGGGCAATTTTTTTGTGGGGTATTTTAAGATGAAACAACAAAAACAAATTGTCCCACAATGTAATACTTTGAATTTAACTTAAATAAAAATTTTTGCAACAAAGTTGAAACAGTTTTGTGTGGACTTTACATAGACATAATGATTTTTATAGTGTTGTAGGGCGGGTGCTAGTAAGTGTGGGCTACCCTGCGAAAAAGCAAAAGGCTCTCCTGAGAATTACCATTTGAACTCTCTCTTGCATATGTAACAGCAACATCCGAGATGCACAACAGAGTCAAGTCAAGTCAAGTCATCTTCATTTATATAGCGCTTTTAACAATGTACATTGTTTCAAAGCAGCTTTACAGAGATAAGCGTATAATTTAAAGGGTCATTTCACCCATTTGAACATTGTTTTTTATTTAAAGTGGGTCATATATGTAGTCGAAATGTAAAATAATTTTTGAATTTGGTGCCTTCGTGACCGAGAAAAGACAAAAAATAACTTCAGAACGCATTTGTATGAAAGACAACAACTCCCACAATGCACCACATTGCACAGCTCCGCAAGCCCCTCCCACTAATCCAGAAAGCGCATATCTGCCTATAAGAGAAATCACTCTTCCGTCTACAAGGCTAGCTACTACCAGAGCTTGAAATTCATTTCACATTCACACAAAATGTCTAGTTAGTTGGCGAACTCATATAGTGCATTACTCCTCGTTTGTATTTCTTTCGAAAAGGTGAATTATTGCATGGTACCTGGATGTTCAGTCAGAACATATGCGGTGCGAAACTAGGATAGTTCTCAACACAAACGTCCGTGTCCTCGTCTGATTCAGAGATTTCGTCCAGGAGAAATTGTCATCGTTGAAATTCTTTGCCGCAGACGGACTCTATCTCTGTGTTCGTAGCGGTTCGTAGTTGCATAGTGAGATCACCGGCGCCACCAGTCCGCCCTAACTCGAGCCAGTCCGGGCTCCTCGTCCGCGGCAGGCAGGTCTTCTCTGCCTCGGCTGCTCTTCGCTATAATGCGGCTTGTAAAGGTAGCCACAAACACCTGATTCAAGCATCAGACTTCCGAAATCCTCTTCTTCTATATCATATTGAGCACTCTCCTCCGCTATTGTCATAACTGTACATCTGTCTCCACAGCGCCTGTTAGCTTAGCTTCAAACAAGATGGAGGATATTGCTTTCAGTTTCAGAGAGTAAAGTCCCACCCACTGATCTGTAATAGGTCTGTAGCGTGAGCGCGCCCCACCCTGGGAAAGATGAGAAACTAGTGTCTGTAGTCTTAACAGAAATCCCCCCCTCTAACACTTCCTCCTACAATGACGCAAAATGACGATTTTTGCGTCATTGTAGGAGGAAGTGTAAGAGGTAAATAACAGATTTCTCCCGTCTCAGGGGAAAATGAGAGAGTGTTGCACGACCATTCAATAGTATGACTGGGTTTCTAACAATGCAAAGCTTAATGCAAATGGGTGAAGTGTCCCTTTAAGGTAACAGAGATTGTTTTGGCTTTATAGCAGAGTTAAGTTATTTTCCATCTAAAGAGTGCAGCTCACACCTCACTTTTACAGTTTCGTCATCTCCCCCTGCTCCCCCCCTTCTCCACCTCACCTAAAACTCACTAAAAACCTATGCAATATTAAATGTGTACAATAAGTAATTATACATGTTTGGTATAATTTGAAATGTCTCAGTGCGACTGGTACAAAGGTTTCATTCCCAAAGAAGTAAAACAAAAGGTAATAAAGTCTTTAAGAGTTTAGAGATAACTTGCATACAGAGGAGGGTGCGTCTTCCAGGCAAATGGCCTCCTGCTCTCAAAAGGTGTAAACTCTTGACTGCAAATTCATTGTTAGCAAATGTTTCCATGTGAAAGAAGTTTCTATCTTGGTCTGGGTATATAATGAATTGCAACAAGAGGCTCAGGGCGATTTGTAATTCAAATTAGCCCGCTGTTGAGGCAAAAACAAATAACTAACAAAATAGCATCAGGCATAAGAGACATCAGGATTCAAATTGTCCTTAAAAGATATTTATTCTTGCAAGAATGTTCCCAGTCCATCCACAGTCCAGCTGCAGGCGGAGTGAGACCCAGAGCAGAGGTTGGCCAGCATTTTTATAGTGTTATCTCTTGTCACCCTTCACAGCACAAGTAACAAAAGGGACCCCCCTTGACCCCTCCCCAGCACGGGAATCTCCTTACCTCTGAAATCTCACACACACACACACCCTGCAGCTGTATCAATATCATAAAAGAAACTCAAAATACAGCCAAAGAACGCATGGCATTCGTTTGTTAAATCGTTGAAAATAAAATACAAAGAAAAGATGAATTTTTCCACAACACCCGCCATCATGTATTTTATAATGTCAGGTTTGCATCTTCTCTCTTTATTCCAGAGCATTTGATGTTTTCTGATTTTATTCCGACTGACTCTGAAATTGTTTTCCAAAGTAGATTAAACGGATTTGTATGTTACCGCATGTTTTGCGTCAGATTAGTGACTACTAATATTTGGCGCTAATTCAAGTGTACATGTTTTGCAAAGACAAGAAGTGAATTTCCGTTTAGGGCAGCAAAAGTGCTGCTTGACCAATCTAAATCTGGGTGTGTCTTACCTCTGTTTTAATTTAATGTTACTTTAGATAAGTGTACGTGGGAAACCACGGCATGGCCAAACCAAAGCTATTATAAGACAAGTAAAGTTGGTTGACTTACATCTGTTGTAGTGGCCATACCTCTTCTGAAGTAAACGTTACTTTAATTTCAAGTGTATGCAATCATGGGGGCTATACCAAAGTATCTTTGTGACTGATCTCAGGTATATAGCAATTACCTCCGTTTAGTGACAGCTTTCTAATATGAACAGGTAAAATATACAGTAAGTAAAGAGTTAAATAGAACAATCAAATGTATTGCTAAACTATTATATAATTGACCAATAACCAATTGGCAATCTAACTTAAGCCCCCATTTGGACCAATAAACGGGCTTACAGTGTAAACAGTAAAAGCGGTATATTCTATCCCCTAAAACGTCACCGAAAACTTTATGGGTGCCATTTCTGTACCCAGGACACTGTATGTATAAATATGCATGAACATTTACTCTAAAATACACTTTAATTTTAAGCAGTGTCCTGCATATTAATGAGAATATTTGTGAAAATAAGGGAAGCGAAACAATCTAGGGTTTATTTACACTTTATTTTAAGGTGTCTTTGTTACACTGTAATTATACATTTAAGTACTGATTAATATAATAATTAACTATAGGGTTATGATTAGGGTTTGGTTTATGGTTTATTGCATGTAATTATGCATCATTTATAGTTATTACTATAGTAACTGCATGTAACATACAGTATGTAACAATGACACAGTAGAATAAAGTGGTGCCCGATCTAGTTCTGTGGACAAAACCAGTTTGGCAGCTTTGCTGGGGTTTCTGGGGAAAATGATTCAGACCCATTCAATTCTCACAAGCTCTATTCAGTGACAGGATGAAAAATGAACATACTCATCAACAATTCATATAAACAACATGTTCATTAGGACAATGACAAATTTTACATTTTATTGAGATATTTCCCTCTCATAACAGAACAGAATAAGCAACACTTGACAAAGACATGAGTGAAGTAACAAATAAATAAAGCACTGTTTATATAGACATGACTGTATGATTTTGTAAAACACTACATCTATTCAGATAAATCAGATCAGTTTTCTCCAGCATCTCCATAAAATCCCAGTACAATTGCATGACCCGTACATGTGTTCTGAGAACTTTTGTGCCATTTCATCCAACAATAAATATTTCCGCTACTGTAGCCAGAGTACAAAATTACCTTTCTGCCAATGACAGGTGAATTAAGAAAATATACTGCCCAAAAAACAGTTTTTTCTCTCAAACCAGGGCACCTGTCATAAATAAATAAATAAATAATTCATCAATCAATCAATCAATCAATCAATGATGATTTAGTGTGTAATATTGTCATGTTGGTGGTTTAATAGTGTGAATATTGTACAAATGTGTCATAACATGGACATAAAAAAAAAAAAAAAAAAAAAAAAACTTAAATAAATAAATAAATAAATTTCAGGCATCCAAGATCAACTTCTGTTAGATGTTCTGTTAGAGTCGCAACAGATGATGTACTGGATCCTTGTGTAGCCACATCCTGGCCAAACAGTCTAAAGACAGCAGCTTAAAGGACATAAGTGTTCTCTACACTTCTAATCAAGCATTTGGAAATAATCCACAATGTATTTCAAAGCCTCAGTATACTTTGTTACACAGATATCAATGTGGATATGCAGTAAATAGCATTATACTTACTGGTACATATCAAGGAATGCATCCACAGGGTCAGATGACACAGATGTTAAGATTTTAATGAACTGATAGTCTCATGGGTATAGGTATCAGTAGGTATAGTAACGTTTTTTAATTTCTTTTTATATATATATATATATATATATATATATATATATATATATATATATATATATAAGCTAAATCTACAGTATAGATCAAAGTCCTACCTGCGGGGATATAAAATGCACTTTATAGCATGTCAGAAGCAGCATTTTCAAGTCAATTTAAGTCACTGACAATGTAAAAAAAAAGGTAACAGTTGACATGACAGTTGACAAATCTGAACATTATTTAATTTGTATCTTAAAGATATATTTTGTGCAGCAACACAATGACAATTCATTCTTCAGAATGAATGACAATAAAATAAATAGTGATCTATACTTAATATTCTGAGTAACATAGTTGACAGTTTTTTTTTCTTTTCTTTTTTTGCTGTAACTTCAGCATTAGGCAAGACTTTATATATTTTACAGTTGAAACATATAATCCAACTTAATTCATAAATTCTATAACCATTATTATTATTATATTTTATGAAGTAATGAAAATCAGAGCCCCCTCGTCAATTTGTCATCAAAATGTCTGTCACTAAAGGTAATGATGTGAAGCACACATGGTTTTGGGAGAAAAGGTTGCATATTTGCAGAATATATGTATTAGACTCAACATTTGTGAACAACAGCAAAGTGAAATATTTAGATTTGCTAGTGTAGTACAATATAAAAGACTATGTTCTTATTTCTTCATTTAGACCCAGATAAATATAAAATAATATAGATTATTCATCACATGTGCGTTTTGAGAACTAAACACGAAAAGCACACATTAAGAAAATCAATAAAAGCTGTCGATTTGAAACATGATAATCCAACCCGATCTCAAGGCAATTCATATGTATTTTACAAGGTGGCTAATTTGTATGAATTCATACGACCTCACTCGAACGATTTTTGCTAAATTGTACATATTTTACGAGTTGGCCAATTCGTATGAATTCGCACAAATGACCTACCCCTGACCTCACGCCTAAACCTACCCATCACTGGGGTTTAGACAAATCGTACGAATTTGTACAAATTGGTTGTGAGATAGCGTTAGCCTGGAAATAACCTGGCCTGGAATCTGAAAGATTAAGGGTCTGGCATCGACTACTTGGATAACACTATGACCAATCACAAGTTATCGCTTAGCTACCAGCGGAGCTAACTGGTAGATTAGACTCTTACCGTATCCGGTCGGCAAAACAGCGAAAACGTCCTTCTTGCAAAGGAACGATTCGAGCGCCGTCTTTCTGTTCCTCTTTTAGATAAAAAGCCAAGTCTAACTCGTTCATTGTAGCGGCCAAAGCCTTTTCAAACAACTGGTGTTCATCCATAACCATCTTGCAATGTTTACAAATGACTTCGACGTCACAGCGCTGTTGTCATCTGTTTAGCTTGCCTCTGACCCGCCTATATCAGATAACCCAATGTGATTGGTGCAGCTCGGATACAAGGGCATATTTAATGAGCATCATTACTTGACGCCAGAGTAACTCGCTGAGCAAATTCAACTTGTGCTCTCACGAGAATTCTGGATTTCCAGGGTAAGATAGCGTTGGAAAATCATATCAAAATCATGATAATTTTTTACTAAATAAAACATCAGATCCAAATATTAAATTTCTCTTAGTCATCAAATTGTTTAAATTATAGGGCACACATACAGTATGTAAGGATGACACACAAATCAGCAAATGCCATTCTTAACATGATCACTGTTGTTGATGAGAGGTACTATGGCTTTTCCCCTGTTTAAGAAAAGGAGGCATTTTCTTTGCCTAACACTATTTTATCTATAGGTGTTCAGAAGTGTCTCCTCCGTTGGAGAACAATATTGTTTTAGAAAAATATACATCAGGAAAAAGCTTTACAAAAATAAACCAACTGAACATAGTCATCCAAAATCTACTTAGAAATAAAGTTCACTCTGAAATAGACTAATATTGCACATGGGATTTCCTCTAACATGATTTATGTTCTACACATATTTGTTGGAATCCATGGATTTACATGACACCTGTTCAGTCCATAAAGGTGTCTGTCAGAAGTGGAGTACAAGTCATCATATGTTGGTCCCATAAATGTCCAGAAAACGACTGATTCACAGGGTTTGATCAAAGGCACAGATTTTCTGCAGAGGTGTTTAGAGAGTCTGAAGAATCTGTTGTCATGATTATGAATTCCTCTTCTGGGATCTATGACAAAATAAATAAATAAAAAGAAAAACAGATTTATTTAATTATTATGTTATTTTTTTTTTCAAATATGCAACTCCAAAATAGATTCCAATCATAAATATTTGCTAGCGCAGGTTAAAATCTCACATATTCTGATCATTTCATCCTTACATCTACTATAATACAATAGAATACAATAAATCAAAATATTTTGCTCATCTGTGTGCGAGCCACCACCACTGATAACAGCATGATTTAAAAAAAAAAAACAGATTGCCCTTTATTTAACACAAAGGAACAAAATTAATAAAGGGCTAGTCAACTAAAGATTTTTCAAAAACTGAAAAAAATATTTTTCATACCCAAAAACATACCCAGGTGAAAAAGATGTGGTATTAAATGTATTAAAAATATACTTGAAATTCAAGTAGTATATTTATAATACATTTGTATTTCCAACATGCTTATTTGAAGTGCATTAAAAATACATTGAATTGCATTTTAATATATTTCTAAAAAAGTATACTAGAAGTACATTGGTAATACATATATGCTTAGTTACACTTTTAAGAAAAATGCTAAACACAAGCATACTTTTAATATATTTCTAACAAGTGCACTAAAAGTACATTGGTAATAAATATATGCTTAATTATACTTTTTAGAAATATGATAAAAACAAGCATACTTTTAATATATTTCTAAATAAGCTAAACACAAGTAAAAGAAGCTCAATCACAAAACAAGCTACTAAAAAGTTGCAAAAAAAAATTAAAGCAGATAATAATAATAAAAGAAAATACTAAGGCATTTCAGTATAATTTATTCATGCTGCAATGCATGCTGGGAGATATTGATGAGTTTTGAATGATGGCTCCTATCATGCACTGCACTTTTATCATCCCCGTTATTGAGATTCATATGCTGATTCTTGATGTCTGTGTGTGTCTCAATGATACAGTAGTTCAAACCTTTTTTTGTGTACAATATTTTTTAATATTCTTCAAATAATCACAACACTGATGGATCACATGCTGTAGAATCATAGGGCTAGTAAAATCAATGAACCATATATTCAAAGGTAAGACTCTAAATGAGCTCAGTGAATCAGGCCTCTCTACATGATGATTATGTCATCATCAATACATAACCAACATCACCTGACTCATTTTCTCTCTGATTTTCTTGCCATAACCAACATGTCTTATAAACACATAGTTACAGCAGCCAGAGATAAACTAATCTTAGAAAGTCAAGGGTCAAGAGCCCAAATAAAGCAAACACTGATCACCATCATGGGGACTTCAAATGAATGAAACAATAAATCATCAACATCTAAACCTCTGTTAATTCTCAAACAGAAAAAATACTGGCAACCAAGCTGACGTTTTTTTACCGTCAATATCACAGTTGTTTTTACATTGTTTTTTTGTTTTGTTTTGTTTTTTTGTTATTTTTTGCCCGTAAATTTAAGTCCCGTAAAACATAAAAGGTTGCCACCATATTTTTTAAGGTAAAATACTGGCAACCACAACTGCCGTTTTTTTACCGTAAATTTCAGATTTTTTTTTTTTTTTTTTTTTTACACTGTAATACTCACAGGTTGCTTTATTGCTGCAAATAACTATATCAGTGACTTTTTGATTGAACTTTGCTAACTGTAAGTTGTGTTGGGCTAATCTCATGTACACCTTAACTCATAGAGTGCTGTATAGTGACGACAGACAGGAGGATAAAAATTAGTGATGTGCGGATCGATACTAAAATATCGATATCTCCGATAGCAGCTTTGTATGTTCTAGAATCGATTATCTTATCAAAAAATCGATATTTCAGTAATTTGGAGCAAATATGTAGTTTATTGGAAATAGAAATACAGCGGAAAGTAACCACAATTACCCTCGTTTATCTGAATAATGCCAACTTAGTCGGAACTACTTGTTCTTCCGCCTGCCAAGTCATGAGCGTAATATGGCACTGTACAACTGCAGAGCACGCTAGCCAGCCAGCCACTCAGTCCGCTGGCACATGTTGTTCAGTCAGTCACGCTGTCAGTCCAGCGGATTGGATATGGCTGAACGCAAGCGAAGTTATGTGTGGAGCTACTTCACTTCCATAAACTCAAACGATGCGGTTTGTGACACGTGTAACAAAACAGTGAGGTACTGTGGTAATACCACAAACCTAATCAAACATCTACATATAAATCACAAGACAGAATATGATGACGTCATGACGAGGCGGTCAGAGGAGGAGGAAAGGAGAGGTACAGGTGCTGCTAGGGCGAGACAGACATCGCTTTCAGAGTCCTTTGGTGCAGCAGGCAGGCACTATCCAGGTACAGACTAGGGAGAAAATGAGGCGATGTGGCTGTATTTTGGGGGCTTGGGTTTTAGTGACAATGATAAAACAACGGCAGTTCCCTGAATTCTTAAAACAAATTTGTTTTAGAACTTTGGTTATACATACAGTTTCTATTTTATAAAAAAATGCTGTGACTCAAATCGAAATGGCTAGTACAATACATAATTAGAGAAGTACCATAATAACTTCATAATTGTCAACCCACATTTTGAAATTTCTATTTAACCATCAGTCAAAACAAATGAGACCAAGAATAATACAACTGAGTATTATTCTACTGATACAATATTATCTGTCTTCTTACCTATCAAATACTTTTCCTGGCAAACGTACTGTAAAGTCCAATGCAGCCTTGTCAATGGGCCGGCTGAATTGATGTGCGATTATCTCAGGGACACATTTTACTCCAAGCTGAACTATTGCAGACATTTTGGTCATTTAATTATTTCATTACATATTTATTTACTTTATTTTAGTAAAATGTGTCCCTGAGATAATCGCACATCAATTCAGCCGGCCCAGATTTAGTTAGGTAAGGTTATCTGCAGAGTAGATCATTTAAATTACAGTGACAAGGCTGCATTGGACTTTACAGTACGTTTGCCAGGAAAAGTATTTGATAGGTAAGAAGACAGATAATATTGTATCAGTAGAATAATACTCAGTTGTATTATTCTTCGTCTCATTTGTTTTGACTGATGGTTAAATAGAAATTTCAAAATGTGGGTTCTGACAATTATGAAGTTATTATGGTACTTCTCAAATTATGTATTGTACTAGCCATTTCAATTTGAGTCACAGCAATTTTTTTATAAAATAGAAACTGTATGTAAAGTACCATTTCCTTTCTACTTTGTGGAAGCTATTTTAAAAGTTTGGTTTCATAGATCAAGTAAGATCAAGCATTCAATGCAGTTTATCATTTAATTTGCCCTTTGTATTCTATATTATTTGTAGATAATTCCCCAAGAGCAGCAGAACTCACAAGATGCCTGGGAGAGATGATAGTAAAAGACCTCCAGCCCCTGTCTATAGTGGAGGACCAAGGGTTCCAGGGATTTGTGAGAGCTCTTGATCCAAAGTACAAACTCCCAGGAAGAAAAAAGCTCACAGAGACTCATCTTGTAAACATGTATGATGAGTGTAAAGGCAAAGTAAAGTCATCTTTGCAAGATGTTAATAGTGTCGTACTTACCACTGATATGTGGACTTCAGTGTCCACAGAGGCATATTTGACTGTAACATGTCATGTCATTGAAAACTGGCAAATGAGGGAATTTGTATTGGAAACCCATGTGTTCCATGGGCAGCATACAGCTGATAATATCAGCTTAAAGCTTAGGCAGATCACAGAAGAATGGGGCATAACTGAGAAAGTGGTTGCAGTTGTGACAGATAATGCTGCAAATATGGTTGCAGCAGTACACAAGGCAGGATGGAGGCATCATCCTTGTTTTGCACATACACTGAATCTAGTTGTAAAGGACAGTATCAAAAATGTCCCAGAAATGGTGAAGGTCCTGGAAAAATGCAGTGCGATTGTCTCCTTTTTTCACCACAGCAGTAAGGCCACAGAGAAGCTCAGGGATATTCAGAAACAGCTGGAAAAAGCAGAACACAAGCTAATTCAGTCAGTAGAGACCCGCTGGAACTCTGTCTTTTACATGCTAGAGAGGCTCTATGAGCAAAATGAAGCTGTAACCACAGCCCTCTGCCTTTTAGGAAAAAATGCACTGTGTTTAAACGTGGGAGAATTATCCTTCATAAAGCAAACAGTTGACACACTCCAACCATTTGAAGAAGTAACCCGGGACATTTCAGCTGCAAAACATGTTTCAGTGTCCAAAGTGATTCCACTCGTGTCACTCATTCACAGGTCAGTGGCAGCTTGTGAACGTCAGGGCAGTCCACTTGCCACACAGCTGGCACAGCAGTGTCAGCGCAGATTTAGGGGTATTGAGAGCATTCACTGTCTAGCTGCCAGTACCTTTCTAGATGTTAGGTTTAAACATCTTGGATTTCGAGACAAAGACAATGTTGAGGTAATGAAAAAACGCCTCTGCGCTGAAATGCAGGAAGTTTGTCAGACAGGAGAGTCAGCTTTCACTTTAACTCCAAGCTCAATGCCTACTGCTAGCTCTACCTCAGTGCCTTCTACCTCAGGGTCTAATCAGGATCCTGCACCATCTGGTCCAGCTGCGACCAAAGGAGGGATATGGACCGATTTTGACAAACAGGTTTTGTCAAGCCAACATCATCGGTCAGCTTCCACTGATGTACTCATTGAAGTACGTCGGTACTCAGAGGAAAAACTGATCCCCCGAGATAAGGATCCACTACTTTGGTGGCAAGAGCATGAACAAACCTTCCCAACCCTGAGCAAACTTGCAGTCAGATACCTGGGAATCGTTGCTTCTTCTGTACCTGCAGAGAGAATCTTTTCAAAGGCAGGCGAGGTTGTGAGCAAAAAAAGGAGCAGACTCAAAGGAAAAACTGTTAATATGTTGTTGTTCCTAAACAAAAACCTGTGAATGAGAGAAATTTTGAGGGAAGGTTAAAAATCTTCAAGGGGACCGGATTAACGTCACTAAACCAAAAAGTGTGAATGTTTATTGTTTTATGTTAAGATGTTCAAGCAGGCTTTTAAGATATACATGCTCAGATGCTGTCAATAAATATGTAAGTTTGCTCTTTTTTTGTATGATAATTCTTCATCAATAAACAAGAAGAACCCATATGTCTCGTATTCAGTATGAAGTGACACTTTTGAGTACACTACTTGTTACTTTAATTTCCCAAACAGTAATTTTTGGGCAAAGTATCGGTATCGGATCGGTATCGCCGATACTCGCCTTCATTTTACTTGGTATCGGATCGGATAGGAAACCAGTGGTATCGCACATCACTAATAAAAATGGACACTCATGTCCAGCTTGATGAGGATATAGTCAAAGCTTTGAAAGGTAAACTGAGAAGTCAACGGAATTCTAATGCATTTCTATGCAAATTATTACACATATATTCAAACATGGATACAAAAATGTTAATCATTGGTTAATTTTATATAAATTCTTCTTCCCTTTCACAGATCCTGTGATAAAGCAGTCTTCAAATACTACAGTGTCTGAACCACAAGCCCTCAGTTGCAGAAAATGCGAGTCATACTCAAAGAAGTGATCGTCCACTTGAAGATGTGACAGTCAAACTCTTGACTGATTCATTGATTCAGCCATTTGTAGGCCTAAGTTTGTAAATAATGCATTATTCACTTCTACACATTGTTTTTCCTTAACTTTTATTTTTTCAGAAAATTGAATTGAATAACTGGTGTTCTACAAAAAAAAAAAAAATATATATATATATATATAAATATAGCTCTGCCATAGCATTTCACTGATCTTTGTTATAATGTATTTTGTTCAAGAGATTATATATGCTGCTGTACTTTTTTAATGTACTCTTATTTACAAATAAAATTTATTATTATTATTATTATTATGTATTTATTTTGCAATGTACACAACAAGATAGTATATTAAAGTTTTCTTGATTTCAAAGTCTATGTTTTAACATTTATATTAAATTATTTTGGCACTTTTAATATACCATTTTGAATACTGATTAAAACAGCTTTATAATAAACTATTAGTGTAATGCTAATACTGAGAGCTGAAATGCTATTTAAATGTTCTTGAAGTACATTAAAATTAAGCTTCAAATATATTATAACTGTAGTTTAAGACATATGAAAGTATATTTTAAATTAACTGTAAAGAAATACACTTAAATGCACTAAATGTACTTGAAGTGGTTCCATTTTAGCACAATTTAATATATTAAAATATAGTGCAAATAGCTTAAAATTGATCTTAAACATATCTTGAAAAACATGTAATATACTTGAAGTTGTTTCAAAATAATACATTTAATACGCACTTAGTATAGTACAATTTAAATATATTTATTTTTCACCTGTGTATATTGCTTGTATGTTTCAAAGACACTCATAATGAATTTGTAATGAACTTGTAACACAAATAAAGTACACTTTAATATCACTAATCAAGCATGTAATTAGTCCCTACACACAGCAAAACCCCAAGTGTTAAATTAACACTGCTCAGTGTTTATCTAACCCCCAATTTCCACCAGATGCGTAACGGCTGCGGAACGGCTCCGCTGCGTGACAGCTCCGTGTTCCGTCGTCCGTCAATACCCACCAGGTCCGGATTTGTTGCGGAACGGCTGCGTCCATGACTGACAGCTGAAGTCACGAGGACCCACGAGATCTCGCTAATTCACGTATGATCGCGCGATATATAGTTTCTATAAACAGAACGTTATGAGGAAATGGCATATTATGACGTTTTCAAGGTGTAGTGTAGGGAAATATGATCCGCCATGATCACGGTGTATTTTATTTAGAAAATTAACCGGATCTTTTATTTTGTTTTGGTTTGTTCTGTTTTTTTGCTCGACTTCCTGTCCTGCGCATTCTGCCCTGTAGTGCTGCGGAGCTCTCCGGCATCCGGCAAAAATAGAAGCTCTGCGTATCTGCTCCGGAGGGCTGCGGATCGCCGGAGTCGGAACGCAGCTGTACCGCATTCAGTGGAAATACACTCATTGACTTTAATGGAAACCTATTGCCTCCGCCGCCGTGCCGGAGCCGCAACGCAGCCGGTGGAAATTGGGGGTAATCCACACTCTCAGAGTGTTATAAGTAACACTGAAGCGGTAACACCATTACACAAGGTAATGAGATAATTAAGTGATTCATTGAGTGATGATTGAGCATTATTGAAGACACTTAATGTTAACAAGCAGAATCACTGAAGGAGAAAAATCACAAATTGTGTGTCACCATTATGGTGATCAGTGTTTGCTTGAGTTGCTCAGCAATGGTGATAAACAACATATTCAGATAAACAGATCAACTCTGAACATTAAAAAACAAGCGACTGAAAAGTCACATAAAAAAGCAGAAACAAAATAAAATAGTAAGAATAGAGGAAATTAACAAGAAAATTAACCTCATTATTTATTCATGCAGCAATGCATGATTAATGAGTTTTGATTGGTGGTATCCAGAATGCACTGCAACATGCTTTATAATTGTCACCATTGTTGAGATTCACAGGCTGATTCTTGATGTCTATGTGTCTAGATAAAAAATAAAATAAAAAACTTTGGTTTTAGAACAACTTTAACTCTTCGGAGTCTTGGGCTATTTTGGCCGTTTTTGAGTACTTTTTATTTTTTTTATTTTGCGACATAAACAAATGTTTACCATACCAATGTTTGGTATTGTTTTTTTCAGCACAACATCACCTATATGAACAAACAATTATTTTTTCGCTTTTATGTACTGTATCAACATACTGGACCCAAAATCACACAAAAAACACAAACATGCTCAATGAAGCATTTTAAAAGGTTTAAAATGTAAACACAAGTTGTAAATGTCAACATATACAGGTAAAATTCAGATATAATCAAGCTATATACAAAAAAAATATGATTTACAAAAAAAAAAGCGAGTGTAGCCATAGGCTTTTTTTTCTCTTTTTAGCTTTGCCACTTTTTAAAAGTTTATGCACACAATTATTCAGAGAGCTATATTTAAGGCCTTGCATTCCCAGAGTATGAGGGTTCCCAAATAGTGCAAATACAACATAAAAAAGGTAAAATTGAGATCAAATCTAACTATATACAGCAAAAAGCAGGTGTGGCAATAGGCGTTTTTTTCTTTTCTTTTTTGCTTAGAAACTCTACAAAACACTTAATGCACAATTACTTACTCCTTGAGTAACAGGGGTTCCTAAAAAGTGCAAATATACTATACAAAAGGTAAAATGAACACAAAATCAAACTATATATACAACTATTTACAACGAATATCAGGTGAGTTTTTATTTATTTATCTGTGCCACTCCTCAAAACAGTTTCTGTCAACAATGAGACCAAAGACATTCGCTTCATTTTCCTTCCACAAAAAACTACCTAAACTACCTAAACTATCTACACTACTCCTAAACTACTCTCAAAATCTATTCAAACTTTTCCAAAAACTAGCAATAATATCTCTCTCTCTCTCTTTCTATATATATGTCTCTCTGTCTACTCCGTCAATCTCCCGACTCCCGCGGGCGCCTTTCAATTTCACTTCTTTGCTCAGTTGGCTCCTCCTCCACTCCCTAAAATGTGCAGCCTGAAGAGCAGAGTCAGCAGATTCACACATTTTTCTCCGTTTTGTTTTATGACAAAAACCGACGAAGTTATGAGAATAAATGCAACGCCTGTCGCATCCCATCTTGCGTTCCTTTACGAACGCGTCAATGTTTTCAAATTTTTTTTATACAAAGTTTAAATTATCATATCTCCGTTTTTACTTGGTCTATCAACACAAAACAAAAAGTAAAATAGAGTTTAGAGCCAGCACTTTCGACAGAAGTGGACAGCAGCGCTCAACGTGACTTTGTTTTTATGCTTCGACGTCTTAAACTGGTCATGTGATTTGATCACGCCGGCGTGATCGGCGACTCGGAAGAGTTAAGGAATCCATTGAAAATGTAAAAAAATATAATATGCTTTTATAATCAATAAAGTAAACCTAACTCAGAGATTAGGCTCTAAATGAGTTCAGTGATTCATGTTAAAAATTGTTTAAACACAACCAACACCACCAGATCAGTTTTTCTCTTTCTTCATATGGTTGTTATAACTGAATTACAGCAGCCAATCTAAATCTAAAGCTAAAAATGTAAGGGTCAAGAGCCCAACTAAAGCAGACACTGATCTCCATACTGGTGACTTAAAATTTGTGATTTTCTCCTTCAGTGACTCTGCTTGTTAACATCAGGTGTCTTCAATAATGCTCAATCATCACTCACTTAATTACCTCATTAACTTTAACACTGCTTCAGTGTTACTTATAACACTCTGAGAGTGGATTTTGCTGTGTACAGGCATATACTTAAAGTATACTTAAAGTTGTTCCAATTTAGTACACAAAAGTACACTAAATACACTTAAAGTTATGCTTTACTACAATTTAATTACTACTAAAATATACTTAGTACAAAATTAGTTCTTTCAAAATAGCACACTTCAAGTTAACTAATCATTAATACACTTGAAGTATACTGATAATTAGTCTGGCTGCAAGTATACTAAGCATTTTTTTTTTTTTTCACCAGGGTAGTTCCAACGTACATTCACAAACAGCATTGTAAAGTTGTGTGGTTGGAACAGAGGTGTATAGTCCAGGGGTCAGAAAGTAGAAGTCCTGCCATATGTTTATTCCACCCATGAACTCAGCAGCTGATTTCACTAATTAGTTCTATCTCCTGTCTGAATTAGCAAATCCAGGTGATTGGAACAAAATACAAAGGAGGACTTTTAATTTCTGAACCTGGACTTTACACCTCTGGCCACATGTCAGCCAAGAGCAAAATAAATAAAACAGAACTGGACCATATCTGAGCCACAAAATCTGTGTATATTAAATATGGAGGCATCTCAGCCTTAATAAGCCTGCTAACAAGCAGAATTACTGAAAGAATGAAGAGAACAGAAAAAGAGCCGAGCAGAAACACAAGAACTACAACTGACTTCAGCCACAGTCTTAGATGAAATCCACTGAAGAGAAAAAAAGACATTAAATCTCTGAAGATCTCAGCAGAGGAGGATTAAACTACTCCACAAATAGCATTACCAGCTTCACTTATTACTAACCAGACTGACTTTATTTCTGTCAGACGTCTATAGAAGTTGTTATTAAGAATTAACAAAGGTTTAAAGGTCTAGCATTCACATAATACATTATAGACTTCTATAATTTAATGTTAGGCTGCATAGATTAGGTCAGCCGGAACCGGGAACACTTCCCATAAATCCTGATGTACTCGTTACATCATGAGAAGAATGGCATCTACGCTAATTTTAGTGTCTGTGTTTATCCTGAGGTTTTCCTGCAGCCTGCCGGATCCAGGCCGTATCCAGATCTGACGAAGGACCTTCGCCTGGACCGATGACAACGCAGTGCTGAAGTGCCAACTAGTCTCTCCCTATGGAGGATCCCTCTACCACTATACAGATAAGGCGTTGTTGGGAAAATTCGTTTCACGTTCCTACCCCAAAGCAACAAAATAAAATAAAATTCTTTATCAAAATTTATAAGGAAAGACAAGTACTTTGTTTAGGCTTGGCTTGTAGGGAATTTCAAACCTGCGTATTTTCAAACGCTCATAACTATAGAACCCATTCTAAATGCGCATGTGAACGCCATCAGCGTTTCTCACAGGTTCAGGTTTAAAGTCTGTGTAGAGGGAATGGTGTCGTCTTAGCGGCCCCTAATTTAATAACAAATGATCGTTGCGACGGAAGCAAATCAATCAAAACTAACTTTAGATGAAAAAATTACTTAACTCTGCTATAAAGCCAAAACATCTCTGTTACCTTAAATTATACGCTTATCTCTGTAAAGCTGCTTTGAAACAATCTACAGTTGTAGTTGTAGTTCTTGTGTTTCTGCTTGACTATTTCTTTTCTCTTATTTTCTTCAGTGATTCTGCTTGTTAACAGGCTTAGTAAGGCTCCATATTATGACTCCATATTTAATATACACAGGTTTTGTGGCTCAGATAAGGTCCAGTTCTGTTTTGTTTTGTTTTGCTCTTGGCTGAAATGTGGCCAGAGGTGTAAAGTCCAGGTTCAGAAAGTAAAAGTCCTCCTCAGTATTTTGTTCCAATCACCTGGATTTGCTAATTCAGACAGGAGATAGAACTAATTAGTGAAATCAGCTGGCTGAGTTCATGGGTGGAATAAACAAGACGGCAGGACTTCTACTTTCTGACCCCTGGACTATACACCTCTGTGTTGGAAGCATAGTTTCTTGTTTGCATGACATGTGGACTTAATAAATCTTAAGCAAAATAAGCAAGCTAACATTCAGTACAATCTATATATTTTATTTAGAATAAATACAAATTATAATTTAAGTGTTTTAGTTTGTCAAGAGATTTAAAGCACTGTTTTTGAAGAGTGCGTGTGCGAACGTGCTCTAGTACGCACAAACAATCCAGAATCTGGAAATAAAGCAAAATAACTGAGAAAAATTAGAAATAGCCAATCTGCTGAATTCACAAGTCTGACAGAACATTAAAGATCCTCAGAGTTTGAGTGAATGTGCGACTGATGGCACAAAAACTTTGTGTTAAAAAAAAAAAGTTACTAATACACACAAAAAAAGTTACAAATGCAGAATTTTAAGATTTATTATTGTAAATGAAAATCATATTTAGGTCACGACTGTCAGTTGTTTGTGAACCAAATCTGCTGTAAAAGCTGTTTAAGCCCATTGTATGAAATGCTTGAATGGACATGTCCATATAATAATGCAAATTAATGCCCATGCATCTTCCCCCACGGAGGGTTGTGTTTAGGGTCAGGGGATAGAATATTGTTTGTACAGTATAAAAATAATTGTCTCTGGAAAGTCCCTATAAAACATGAAAACCCAACATGTTTGTAAGAATACATGCATTTGTGAACAGTGACAAACACATTTTGATTTTGAATTTTACTCCATCAATGAAGCTAATGTGTTTGCTCATGTTTAAAGGTGTATATCTTTAAAAAAATACCTTACAAATATTCAGTATCAATCACAGGTATGCAGTATATGAACATGTAGACAATATATATTGTTTCGGAGGCAGAGTTAAATGATCGGTAAAGTACATTAAATAAATAAAATTATTAATTGAAGAATGAAAAGGGACCAAGGTTTGACCAAGATATAAAATGATAAAAAAAATAAACTTAAAGGCTGGGTAGGTAAGATTTTTCCAAAAAAAAAAAAAAAAAAAAACATTCCAAATTTGTTTAAACTGTCTTTATATACCAATACATAATTAAAATGTAAGTACTCTGAAAAAGAGAGTATACAAATCGAGTGTCTGTAGACCTCTTACGACTGTTGTAAACACAGCTAATTATTTCCATTCACTCCACCCCGTCCCTTCTGAGCTCCTTCCAAAGCCACGCCCCCAAAACACATGAACGTGCGACGCCTAACGCTCAGGCTCAGCTGGAAGACGCATTTATTTACCTTAGACGAGTAGAGAGGAAGGAGCGCAGTGCATGCAGTGACATCATGTCAGAATCACATGTAATAAAATACCTAACTTTATCACTATAAATATAAACAAATAAGATTTATTTTAGTACTCACTATCAAGCTAGCATATCGATATAGTGGAGCGGCTAAGTGCTTATGTTTGGCAGAATCGTTCAGTTTATGATACAAGCGTGAAAATTGGCATGAGCAGTCTCCATGGGTCACTTGACAAGAAAATTGTCCGAGCCACTTGAAATTTCAAGATGGCGGCCATTTTTCAAGATGGCCGACACCTTAGTGGAGCAGTTAAGTGATATAGTGGTTTATTTGGTGATACAAGCATGGAAATTGGCATGAGCAGTCTCTGAGGGTCACCTGACAATAAGCTACCTACAGCTACTTGAAATTTCAAGATGGCGGCCATTTTTCAAGATGGCCACCACCTTAGCGGAGCAATTAGGCTTAAGAAATCATTTAGTTGGTGATACAAGCATGAAAATTGCCATGAGCTGTCTCAAAGGGTCATTTGACAAGAAACTGCCCACAGCCACTTGAAATTTCAAGATGGCGGCCTTTTTTTTAAGATTACCACCACCTAAATGGAGCAGTTAAGTGATATAATTGTTTAGTTAGTGACATAAGCATGCAAATTGGTATGACCAGTCTCTAAGGGTTGCTTGACAAGAAAACACTCTCAGCCACTTGAAATTTCTATTTTCAATATACACCCCTGGATCCTCAAAAGATCAATTTTCCGATAGAAATGTTTTTTTTTTTATTTTTTATTTTTTTATTAAGGACGATTTGGTGTCATTTTATTTTATATGTTTTAGATTATTCTAAAGAACAACTTTTAACGCATCAAAATACAGTTGTGTTGATTTGTTGATTATAGATAGATTAGACAAGAGTGAATATCTGCACTACCAGGGCACACTGGTGATATATCACTGCTGTTAAACTCAGAGTTCAATGTCAGAATTGTAAAGTTAGTATCCCAAATGCTGTCTAATCTACCCCAAAACAGTTAGATAGCCGCACCTGAATTGACAGGTTGTGCCAGTGAGGGAGAGCCGAGCCAAGGTTAATGGGGTTTTAGTTAACCGGATGGTGTACAGATCGCACGGGATATAAATGGCATTGGATGAACGATTGGACTAAGTGTAGGGTTAAGGCATGAGCTTAGGCCCCGTCCACACTACTGCGTTTTCGTTTAAAAACAGAGACCTTTTGGTAGGTTTGCACCTCCCGTCCACACTAAAACGGCAAAAATGGAGACTCAAAACGGATAAGTTTAGAAACGCTGCCGACCCGTTTTTCGTTTTGAATCTCCGGAGGGCGTTTTAGTCTGGACGGGTCAAAACGGAGGACTTTAGAAACTATGACGCAAAGGCTCACGCTTGGCTCTATGATTGGGTGTCATCAGTCATGGAGTATACAAAGGTAATATTCAGTACCAGTAAACTTCACCCGCTGGAACTGTTTCTTACAGTAAGAAACTCATCATATTGGAGTCTCAGGCACGGCTCACGCGGAAAACGCATGCATGCTAGAAATAGAACCAACGCCTATTTTTTATGTGACACGCAATGTTGGAAGCGTTTCCAGGCAAAATAGAATAGGAAAAGATGTTTATATGTCATTTTGACACAAATACATATTAAAAAATGACATTTTGATGTTTGAAAGCATTTTTTTACAGTCTATGTTTGAAAGTCTCGAGGTTTACACCGGCACGCGCATGCCCAGTGTTGGTGAATGGTCACGTGATCCGCGTTTTCAGTCATTTTAATGTGGACGGAGATCAATTCTAATACGCTGCTAAAACGCTGGTGTGGACGGAGATCGTATTCGGTTTAATTCTCCGTTTCTAAACTAAAACGCCGTAGTGTGGATGGGGCCTTAGTTGTATCCCATACATCAAAGTGCTTGGTAAAAGGTGGTAAAAGGATAAACCCTTGGCCTCTGCCTATACATTTGCTGCAGACATGGCAGAAGCCATCATAACAGTTGAGAAAACTAACTGGGACAGATGTTTCATTTGTCAGCAGGACACCAAACTCATTCATCCGAGTTTATTCAACAGAGAGCACGATCGTACTGGTTATGATACCATTGCAAGAAATGTTCCATTATTTCATAAGATCAATGCTCTGCCTATCTTACTTAGTCCAACCCGACTAGATGAAGGTGATGGCATAGAAAACACATTGACAAGAAACAGAGCAAAATATCATTCAAGCTGTAAACTTATGTTCAATAACACAAAGCTGGAAAGGGCCCAAAAGAGAGCATCTACTGCTGTTAAAGACACTGAAGATACCAAAGATATCCATGTCAAGAGGCCAAGAGGATCCCAGCCCTCGAAAGCTTTGTTGCACATGCCTATGTAGTTGCCCCTGCTAGAACCTATTTGCATGTTTCTTTTGCCAGTGTTAGTCCTCTATGTTTTCTGGTGTAGGCCTATGGCTCGGCTTCCCCTCGCCACATCGGCGCATCATGTTTTATTTTGTCACCAGACTATCACTGTGACAATTTCAGTTTAGTTCCTTAGTATTGTTTGAGATACTTTCTGTTTGTCATGGTTCCATGGCTGTGTCAGCCAGAGTTGCTGTTGCCTCTGGATCAGTTCTTATTGACATTCAGTATTAGTCATTGCTCAATTTTTTGTTTGGTGCACGGTCCGTTCAGCACCACAACTGTGCTAATTTATAATCTTATTTTTGTTTCCCCACCTCTCAGTATTAATTTGACATGTTTAATAACTGTTAGTTTAAAAAAACTAACCTTGTGACCTCCCTCCCTTGTGACTGTTACCTTGTCGTGGTAAGGGAGCTTGTGTACCTCAATGAACCCTGAGAGCTATGCCGGTGGGAGGCAACTCCTGACAGGCTTTACCAAACTAGACAGTTCATGGGTGAGGAGTCAGACAAAACACAGTCAAACTACCTCTCTTGACAGAGTCTTTTGAGGAACCCAATACATTTCTATGAGAAAATGTATCATTTAAAGATCCACATGGCGGGCGGCAGAAATCCTGAAAAATTGCCGCCATCTTGAAATTTTATGTTGCTGTGGGCGGTTTCTTGTCAAATGACCCTTTGAGACAGCTCATGGCAATTTTCATGCTTGTATCACCAACTAAATGATTTCTTAAGCCTAATTGCTCCGCTAAGGTGGTGGCCATCATGAAAAATGGCTGCCATCTTGAAATTTCAAGTAGCTGTGGGTGGCTTATTTTCTAGTGACCATCAGAGACTGCTCATGCCAATTTTCATGCTTGTATCACCAAATAAACCACTATATCACTTAACTGCTCCACTAAGGTGTCGGCCATCTTGAAAAATAGCCGCCATCTTGAAATTTCAAGTGGCTCGGACAATTTTCTTGTCAAGTGACCCATGGAGACTGCTCATGCCAATTTTCACGCTTGTATCATAAACTGAACGATTATATCACTTAGCGCTCCACTAATACTGGTAAAGTTTAAAATATACTTTGTTTGATTCGGTAACGAGCTATATTTATTAGGCAAAGCTAAAAACAGGTTGCATTGATACACGTTTTTCCATTACCATCAGTTAAACTGTGATGAAGGTGAATTTCGTGTAAGATTCATAACATATATGGTGTTTTGTATGTAAGAGTTTCCATGATGAAAACATTGTTGACTCTGATGAGGACTACACTCCGGAGACAAGTACCGCTTCGTCGGTTCGAGGACAGGTCCGAGGTCGAGGGCGAAGCAGAGGAGGTCGTTCAAGAGTGCGGGCAACCAGGGTCCGAGGAAGTAGTTTTTGCCTTGTTTGCCTTCGCTGACTGCATATGCAGGTGCTTTGAATTTTGAATGCTCTTTCTCTGCCATAATTTTACTCTTCGTAGGTTCTGCGTCTCTCTTGCACTCCTCAAATCAAACGGGTGCGCGCACATATGGGCAGATCTAGCAACAGGGGTGGTAGCCATGGTTGCGAGAGTGAGTGACAGTTGCCCAAACTAATCAATTGTTTTGTCCCGAATGGAAATAATGAGCTGTGTTTATTGCAGATTAAAAGGTCTACAGTCACTCGATTTTTATACTCTCTTGATATATTGTCTGAAAACAAGTATTTTTATCTCATGCAATTTTTGATTTTTAAATATGTATAGGTCAACAGTACCAAAGTACAGTATTTATTTAGAATGATTTTCTGCTGTGTAAGACTCAAACCTACAACAATACAGCACTCCTCTGAATTTTGACCCACTGTTCAACAGTCTCTTACTGGCTAGCTGATTCTCTGTCAGTGCAGATCAGTGAAGGTTGGCGACGGATAAGTGCAGTGACTGCGGCTGCAATTAAAGCACTTTGGTCATTGGTGTGACAGGCATCCCACCCAGAGCAGTGCATGCTGATGCTGACCCATCTGAGGTATTAGAGAGTGCAGCATACACCCGCTCTTGGAATCTTCCTCAAAGTTAATCCGGTGGGCTGGTTGGGTGGGCAGTGATGCCAGATGGTGTCTGTAGTTATGAATGATGCCTTGGTCTTAAGTATTAAGTTGGATCAGTGTAATCCTCTGCAGCATATGCAGAAGGCCTGCAGGCCCAATCCATTGAGGACACACTTGCACTCCCCCAGTGACTCATTGATACACTACTGATCTTCTTCTCCAGCATGTAGCTACAGCTACTGCTGTCCGCCTCATGTTCTTACCCACGGCCAGTCCTGTTCCTCATTTATAACTTCATTTGAAATACTACCATGGGTTCATATTCAGAGTTTGATTGGTCAAGCCATAGAATTGCACATAGGTTTTAGGCATGTGCCGGTATTCGGTAATGCGATAAATCGTGGTAATGAATATGCACGATATTGTTATCGCGGGCACTTCAAAATACCGCGAAAAATAATAATCCGAATTTAGATTTTTAGAACGCGCATTATAGCTTATTTTCCATCAACCGCTTAAACAAACACTGCGTATATGCTGCGCGAAACACGTGCGCACTCTGATGTAAACAATCGCCACTTGTATAAGCATGCGGCCGGTGCGCACTTCTAGTCTAATGTAAACAGTCCTCACATGGAGAAGCAGCATGGTGGAAGGAGGAACGCCGCCGCATACAGTCTATGGCCGCCGCCGAACTATCCGGATCCATCCCGCTTCTAAAAGCAGAGCTGCCAACTCGACGCATTCAGCGCGAGACTCTTCACACGCTCACGCCACACATCCGTTTTCTCACGCAGAGAAAAATCGCGGAGCAAAGAGGACACGAAGACCGTCAAACAAGACAGAGCAGGTTACTTTTGATATGAAACAGGAGAACAATTGTGTCACAGAACGTTACATTTAAACCATTTAATGACCAGCAGCATGTTAGATGACTAAAACAAATAGATAAAGAGGAGTATTTTGCTGAATATGTGCACTGCACTTTTTTACATATTTATTATATTTTTACTTGTGTCATTACATAATTGTTATAATGAAAACCACATTATATTTGATTTAATTAGTTATTTCTAACCTTTAATAATACCAGCTGATAGGGCTCTATATGGTTACATAGCATTTTGTGAGATTTTTTTTTCATGAGAAAAAAAAAAAATAAACCTTGTGGCCTATCTACTGTAGCCTTCCTAATATTTATCCAAAATTAGTCAATAGTGAATCAAGATTTAAATCAAATCCCAAGTATTGAATTGAAATCGTTAAATTTGTGTAAAGCAATAGAAACAGTAGCCTACCAGTTATTGTACCATGTAATCATTGTAACATGTTGTCACTAAACTTAATAAAATTCAGTTTAGTTACCAAATGTTTTGACAATCACAATTACACCTTGTGATGCAAGTTTTATTTATTTTTTACACCACCCCCCAATCCATCTGTTTCTCATGTGCAATTAAAATATCGTGATAATACCGTATACCGTGATAAAAGCTCACTCAATTAATCGCACCATGAAAATGTGATACCGGCACATGCCTAATAGGTTTATGATCTGATAAACCCATAGACCAATAAGCAAGCCCCTTGCAACTTACTCCCAACACCCTCAACCACATAACAATATACTAACAACCTATTTAAAACAGACAAAGACATTTAGCAATCACATAGAAACACAATGAGTACTCAGAACATATTAGCAACTGCAATGCCCTGGCAACCTCTCATGATACTTTAGCATTGCGGTGGAGGTGACTTTTGCACAGGAAAAACACCACTCATTAACTACCATCCAATTATCCTTAGAATCCAGACCATCCAAGTGACCTTATAAAAGCCACGCATATCATGATATAGCCATGACCATCGATGTAACCAGTATGCACTGATAAAATGATTTATTTGTACAGTAAATATAATTTAATATTTCAGTTGAAATGTCTTAAGCAAAATAAAATACAGTTTTTCTCAATAAGTAAGTCTTAACATTCTCTAAACTGTAAGTGCATCTGACACAACTGTTTGCTGGAACATCGCAACTCTATTGTCTGCTAAATGCAATTACTCACCCAAAACATTTAATTCATGCTTCAAAACCTAGTTATTGTTAGCCTGGCGTCGTCATACTCAGATTCTAGTCAGAATATGAGTCTAATACTGCTCCATTGGGCTGTGATTAAGGGGCGTGTTTCAACCGAACCAGGAAAGAAAATACCTCTGCACTCAATTGGATAAACCTACAACCAATCAGAGCAACAGAGTAAGTGACGTATATTCTTCATTCAACTTTCCGATCGACAAATGCCTTGATCGCGGTTCTCTATTCCTCTTTTAAAATTAATGCACTGTCGATATCTTCTATGACAGACGCGATGGCGAAATCTACACATCTCAATTCTCCAGCTGCAGTCTTCTTTGTTGTAAACGAATTCAACCCAAGCACTCTATGGTGACGTGGATGATTACGTTACTGTGCATCATCTGTTCATCATCGTATAAAGCCCGTCCTGACAATTTGATTGGTCCGAACAGCTCTGGTTCGAGCATAGTTGCTCCACAACGGATCAAGTCCAGACCGAACTTCCCGACCTCAAATGTTGTGGGCCAGGCTAATTTCGGCTGGCATCCAGGCTAAGTTGTTGTGGCAGTAAATTTCCCAATGCCACCAAAATAAAAAGTGTTTTTGTCATCATGTGAGCCACACTGGTAAAATGTTAAGATGTTTTTTCACCATAAAAATATTTGTTATATGCAAATTTCATGTTTTCTATTTTTAGTTGACACTGTTTTCTACACTATACAAGAATGTCAGTTTAATGTTAGCTAATTATCCTCCTCCATCCCCAGCTCTTCCTCTCGTCCAGTCAGGATTTGGGATTCTGATTCCCCTTGAATCAGACTAAATTCTTGAATTAAGTTTTACATTAAAATATTGACATTAATGATATCTGCAATACATTTATGTTGGTTCTGTTCTGTTTACCCTAAGGAGGGTTATTGCTGCTCTCCCTGCTCTTATCCATGCTAGGCTGCCCAGAACAGAACCATACTGCCAATCCAAACTGTATGCTAATTGTCAATAGTCTTTGATGATAGCGGTCCTGACAGAAACAAGGACTTTTCAAACTCTGTTGTATTGTGCTTCACTGAAACCAGGCTGAGTGAAACTATTCCGGACAGTGCGTTACATCTGTCAGGCTTCCAGCTGTTCCGGGCTGATCGTATCGCGGAGTTAACAGGGAAAACGAGAGGTGGTGGATTGTTTCTACATTAACGAAAGTTGGTGTTCAGATGTAACAACACTGAAGAAGATGTGGTCTCCTAATTAAAAAACTATAAACTATAAACATTTCTTCTCGTGAATGTGTACATCCCTCCAGATGCGTGTGTGAGCGCGGCGCTACAACAGCTGGCTAAATAAATAGCTGAAACATAACAAAAGTACCTAGACTCTCTTTTCATCATTCTTTGGGATTGTAACAAAGCAAATCTCTCCCGTAAACTGCCAAAATACAGATAGGATGCTACATGTCCCACCAGAGACAGTAATATACTGGATCACTGTTACACCGCAATAAAGAATGCACATCACTCCGTCCCAAGAGCAGTTTTGGGGCTCTCTTATCACTGCCTAGTTCATCTTATACCAGCCTACAGGCAGAAACTGAAATCAGCTAAACCTGTAATAAGGACTGTAAAAAGATGGACTAATGAAGCAGACAGGGATTTAGAA
The DNA here is from genome assembly GCF_964197995.2 of Scardinius erythrophthalmus. Classification (NCBI taxonomy): domain Eukaryota; kingdom Metazoa; phylum Chordata; class Actinopteri; order Cypriniformes; family Leuciscidae; genus Scardinius; species Scardinius erythrophthalmus. The sequence goes on along the minus strand of NC_138224.1, from coordinate 23,554,814 downwards.
GCCTGCTTCGACTGCACTGATTAGACTGTTTTTGAATCTGCTGCCACCGACCTGGACGAGACCGTAGCATCATACATCAGTTTCTGAGAGGATACATGCATTCCTACCAGGACATTCTTATAATTCACTGATAAACCATGGTTTACTGCACTGTTAGACCTTACCAGGTTTTTTTTACAGTAAAATACTGTTAATTGTACAGTTCTTTACTGTAATCTACAGTATGTTACTGTAAAAATGCACTACATTTAAACTCAAGTTAACTAATTACGCTTGCAGAAACCGACTTCCTTAAATTGACCAACTGTCATTTAAAAGTTTTAACTAAAATGTATAATGCATTAATAATGTGAGCAAAGTATTACTGTGAACTTCTTTCATTTGAGACCACTAAAAAACTATTGTAAATAAAGAGATTTCCAGTGGACCAGTGACTACACAGTCACCGTCTGTTAAATAAAGCAACATGCAGCAAATCATCAATGTTACTAGATCTTCTCCTGAACTGAAGCACAGGCTCTACTCTTCACCACAACGGTGACCCAAAAAATTAATTTTACAGTAAACTACTGGCAACAGTGTTGCCAGTATAAACCTGTTTTATAACTTACAGTTTATTACTGTTAAAATACATTTCGTGGATGTGTCTTTTTATCTTACACTGTTAACCCTTTCAACCCCACAGGGAAATCCACACTACAAAGAGTAACAAATAACATTGACGCAGTGTTGCAGTGAGATAATTCAGTGAATATGTTGAATAATAAGTGAATAAGTGAATTAAGTGATTGTTGAGCATTAGTGATGAACACCTGCTGTTAACAAGCAGAATCACTGAAGGAAAGAGGAACATAAGAGCAGAAAATAGAGAAACACAAGAACTACAACTGACTTCAGCCATTACACATTATTATTAACCAGTATGGCTTTATTTCTGTCATACATCTACAGAAGTTGTTATTGAGATGTTAAATTGAAAATGTTTGGTTTGAAGTTACCATTATAGAGATCAGTGTTCTTTAGTTGGGATGCTGACCCTTGACTTTATAACATTAGTTTTTAAGTGGCTGATTGAACTGTGTTTTTGCACTTGTGCACACACACAGTTTGTGAATGATTGTGGTTCTGTTGATTATAATTTAAAAAATATCATCATATAGCCTGTTCATTCACTATATCTCTTTCAGTTTTTAATTCTGTATCAAGAATAAAAAAAAGTGTTTTATTACCTCCACTGTGGAGGTATTACCTCCAACTATAGTAATAAGTTACGATGATAATATTTTTTAACACATAATGCACAACCAAAAAAAGAAACAGCTACAATTTTTGTAGAAACACAGAGATATAAAACATCTGCATATGTCTCTCATCAATGGTGGCAATAATTTATTTGTATTTATGTATTCATGCAGCAGTGCATGCTGGGAGTTTTATACCAATCTGGAACCCAGCATGCATTGCGACATGAAACTTTTGATTGTCACCATTGTTGAGATTCATGTGCTGATTGTTGATGTCTGTGTGTGTCTAAGACAAGCAGGAGCTAAAAATGTTTTAAAGTACTACATTATTTCAATATTCTTCAAAATAACTAATTACAAAAACCTTGCTGTATTTCACATTATAGATTAACAGATATGATTAATATGAAATACCCTTAAATACAAAGCTTTTCCACTGGTTAAGATCAGAGAATCAGACATGCCCAGAATGATTATGTAATCATCACAATCGCCATTACAAATGTGTTTTATAAACTCATAGTTAAAGCAGTCAGAGAAAAAACTGATATAATAAAGTCAAGGGTCAAGAGCCCAACTAAACCAAATACTGATCTCCATCATGGTGATAATAACTTTATTATTTTCAATAAAACATCAACAACTACATATCTGTTAATTCTCAACAATAACTTTTGTACGAAAGAAATCATAAACTGGTTTGTAAACTGGTTTCACACTCAGTGTTGCTGGAAGTCAGTTGTAGTTCTTGTGTTTCTCTTTTTTCTGTTCTTGTTTCTCTGTCCTTCAGTGATTCTGCTTACCAGGTGTTCATCAGTGTCTCAATTCACTCACTTCTTTTCATTAAAGTGGACTATATTAGTGAACTAATGTAGGGAATAGTGAATGAGGGTATAGGGTGTGAATGGGATGACAGCCTCTGAGTGTCGATTTTGAGCGCTGTTAATTCACAGTATATTCCTGTAGGGTATTTTTGTTTTCTACGGTATATTACTGTTTTAATGGAAAATGGTATGATATTGTCAGAATTTGGCCTTTTTTTACAGCAAGGGTTAACAGTGTGTGAAACTCAAACAGCTTTGTAATGCCAAAGAGGATGCTTACAGAATTGGGGATAAAATCATGTATAACCAGGTCAGAAGCCAAGCGTCAGTTCTGGCAGGTCACGTTAGTCAAGCTCGCATCAGCTGACTCTCAGCTGATCCACGTCTACCTATAGAAATACGACGCCTATCACTGTATACATATATAAGCTCCTTCAGTATTATCAGCATCTATCACGTTTCTCAGGAGCTAAATACCCTCCTCCATCCCTAGCTCCTCCTCTCGTCAGTCAGGATTTGGCATTCTGATTCCCCTTGAATCAGAATAAATTCTCGAAATATGTTGTACTTTAAAATCTTGAATTAATGATATCTGCAATACATTCATGTTTATCCTAAGGGTCTGCTGCTCTCCCTGCTTTATACTCCTGCTCTCCCTGCTCTTATCCATGCTAGGCTGCATGGATGCGCAGGGAGTTCTTGCCCAGAACAGAACCATACCGCCAATCCAAACTGTATGCTAGTTGCCAATCGTATTTGACGATAGTGGTCCTGACTGAAACAAACTATCAAAGAAGATCAGAATGGCTAAAAGTCGCTACTCCGAAAAGCTGAAAAATTATTTTCAGCCAATGACCCGTCATCAGTCTGGAAAGGCCTGAGGACCATCACAAAGTACAAGTCACCATCCCCCCAATCTGTGGAGAATCAACAAATGGCTGAGGATCTGAATGCATTTTACTGCAGGTTTGAAAAACCCATACCCCTTACCCGCTCTAACTTGCACTTCACACATACACCTCCTGCAACTCTCATCCTGCTATTCAACCTGCGCTTAAGGTCTGTGTGGAGGACGTGAGCAAGGTCTTCAAAAAACAAAAAAAATAGGAAAGCTTCAGGCCCAGACGGTGTTTCACCAGTCTGTTTAAAAGTCTGCACTCACCAATGCTCCACTATCATTCTGGTCCCCAAAAAACCCCAAATCAATGGACTTAATGACTACAGACCAGTCGCTCTCACGTCTGTGGCCATGAAGTCGTTTGAAAGACTGGTGCTGAACTACCTGAAGAACATCACCGGACCCTTGCTTTACCCCCTGCAGTTTGCATACAGAGTAAACAGGTCTGTGGATGATGCAGTCAACATGGAACTGCATTATATTCTGCAACTCGATCGACCTGGGACTTGCGCAAGTATCTTATTTCTGGACTTTAGTTCGGCCTTCAATACCATATTGCCTGACCTTCTCACAGACAAACTGACCCAGCTCTCTGTGCCAACCTCAATCTGTCAGTGGATCACCAGCTTCCTTACAGACAGTCAACAGCTTGCGAGACTGGGAAAACTCACATCCAGGACTCTCACGATCAGCACTGGTGCTCCTCAGGATTGTGTTTTCTCCCCCTTACTGCTCGTCTCCCTGTACACAAATGACTGCACATCAAAAGACCCCTCTGTCAAGCTCCTGAAATTTTCAGATGACAGTCATCGGCCTCATCCAAAACAGTGACGAGTCTGCTTACAAACTGGATGTTGAACAGCTGGCTGTCTGGTACTGTCACAACAACCTAGAGCAGAACACGCTCAAGAGATGATCGTGGACTTCAGGAGAAACCCCCCTGTACTATTATATTGTGTTATAAGGAACCTTTTTAATAATAGTTCATTTTCATTCATATTAATTATGTATTATTACAGTTTTTTTTAAATTGCTTATGTAACCCCTCAGGTCCTAATCGCCTTGCTCTGTGCGGGCCTCAAACCCAGCACTACGGCGTGGGAGGTGGGCGCTCTTAACAAGGAGGCTACAGACCACAGTCACAGTTGCTAGTGCGCCTCTTGAGATCAGGGGAGTGAGGTTTACTCTAACAGCTCTCACTATCTGGCCTCTGTTACACTTACACACAATTTCTGAAATTATGGCTCCATGTCTTAAAACTCTTAACACTTAATTCAAAACTATTTAAACCTTTCTAAAAATGGTGTTTTTGTATAGTAACTATACAAAAATAGAAATAGTTTATTAATAATTTAAATAGTTTATTAATAATTTACTTACACTTTCTAATTTATCTTATGAAACACTGACAACTCCTAAATAACTGGTTTGTAAATAATGCAATACTTAATTTACAATTGATAAATTGATCATTAATAAAGTATGAAAATACAATTATTAAACACATTATAGATATGCTTATAAATCAAGAATAAAGCATTTATAGTTGTAAATATAAACTTCTTATTAATGTCTATTAATGCTTTATAAATGATGAATTAACTATTGCTTAACTAATAATTAATAGTGTGCAGTTATTATAAAGTGTTACCAGATTGTTTTACAAATGCAAACTAAGTGTAAAGCATATAATGTGCTTGCAGTGTTGCAGACTCGGTCTGAAGATAAAGTACACGAGTGAATGTTTTCAAGTACCACTTTTAGTGTGTAAGCAATTCTAAAAAAACTGTAATATTATTCTTGTTACCCCTAGTATTATAATATATAATTATATTAGGGTATTAGGCTTCTATTAGGGTATTACATAAACAAATTTAATGAAAGCAAGTCGAGTCAATTAGGTACTTTTATTGACATGGGAAAATTGTAGTAAAAAAAGACAGTGCTAAAACAACAGTTATTATTATATTATAAATAAATGGTAATTGACATTAATCATTAAGGGCCCTATCTTGCACCCAGCGCAATTGACTTTGTACACAGACGCATGTTTCATTCCTATTTTTCACCCGCGCAAAGCGCGCTTTTCCCTCCACAGAAGCACATCGCTAAACTAGGGAATGAACTTGTGCTTCCTGGGCGGTTCAGCGCCAAAAAGGAGGCGTGTTCCGGTGCAAACAATCCCTGGTGCTATTTTACTGTTCCATAAAACAATTGCGCCACTGGCCAGAAAAAACCTAGTCTAAAGTCAGTGGCGCGTTGCGCGTTGTTCATTATGCTATTTTAAGGGCGCATGCTTGACCATAATGTATAGCGTGCACAACGCGCTTACACTTTGATTTTCTAATCTACACAGAAGCAGCAGTTTTCATTTTTGCAAATCATATTATTACAAACGATAGATAGATAGATAGATAGATAGATAGATAGATAGATAGATAGATAGATAGATAGATAGATAGATAGATAGATACAATTTATTATAAAAGCATACATCTAGCTTACACATTTACCCACATTATTATATACCTGTTTAACCGAAGCTAATTTGGGTGTGTTTCTCCATCCCCAATGTCACTTATCTCTCTTTTACGGCCGTGACGAGAGCGTTACTCTCCTCGGCTTTGAACCGCTCCTTGTGTGCGCCTAGCAAATCCGCCGTTATAATAGCAATACGCCAAGGAAAAAGCGCGTCTGCTCTTAAAGGGAATGTGAGATGACGCTCTGATTGGTTTATTTCACGTTACGCCCAAACCACACCTATGAATAATGAAGCTACTTCAGACCAACCCCTTTTAGATTTGCGCCGGGCGCAAGAGTCATTTATCCCGCCGGGAAAATAGCAACAGCGCCGAGACCTGCCCACAAAGTTACCTGCGCTTTGACACTTGCGTTTCAGATCGTTAAAATAGGGCCCTAAAGGTGCAATAGGTGATTCTCTACAGAAACATATTTTGTTATGCTGGTTGAAAGTCTCCTCATATCCTGATAGCAATCACTGTGTTAAGCCGTCTAAATGTATTTTTATAAAAGTCTGTGGAAGGCGTAGGACAATAAAATGTTCGTTCAATCATTGCATTCGGTCCGAATTAAATGAAAGTATGTGTTCCCTGTCAGTCAACGTGTGTTTGCATACCACTGCACAGCCTGTTCACGCAGGCATCATACGTCATCAGCGCGTTTCATGTACACTGTGCAGACAGAGCGAGAATGGCAGGCAAACAGTTGTTTACGTTCATTATTGTAGTACTGTTACTCACTATAATGTTTTTTCACAGGTGAATGACACATGATGTAATCCAATAACGTTGTCTCTGGTCATCTCGCTTCCGGCCTGTGTGTGTTCATGGTGTTTTGGAGGAGGCGTGGCTTTGGACGGCGTTTTGCAGGGAGGATGGGATCGTATGCTTTCAATGCTAGCAGGCTAAAGTTAGCATTTTCCAGATCACCAATAGCACCTTTAATCAATACATAAAGAAATGAAAAAATAAAGAAGAAAAAATTCACACAAAACAAATGTAATGAAGGTCAAGTTCCAATATCTTCTCATATTTTTACAATAGTCTATGTCTATGATATCTTAATGTTTTTCATTATGTGTGTATTTTGATGTAATTGAGTTGTGGGGTGATACACTATTTGTTTGGGTAGAAATACACAAATGAGTTTAGAGTTGCAGTGTGTCTCTTCCATTTGATAATAAAATAAATTAAGTTTACGAAGACCAAAAGTAATGGACAGAATGTGAGCCTCCCCCTCAGAAATGGAAACCGTTTCTAAAATAAAATCGCCGTCGCGGCTGGTTAGGACAAAAACTCTGATTGACATTGAAAAGATATCTTTCATCGCGTGTCGTCGCGTCGCGCCTGGTTAGGACACGGTGTTAGGCCTTTATTTGTTATGACACATTCATAATAAATTCATGCTGCTGTTTATGCTTCATTTGTTGTTTGCACATCTAGATTTAATTTTATATATGGGTCAAAATCACTATGAAGTGCCTTTGGTTTCCTCATCAGAATCACTCAGTCATCATGAACATAATGCAAAATAATGAAATTCTGAGGTGTTATGTTAAATCAGCAAACATTTACACACATAGTAGTACAATGAAAAATCTCTTGAAATGTGTTTTTTTCTTCATTTCATACCATTTTCTTTGATTGGATGTATGTGACTTTGGCATGTCCCACACGCTGCTCAGCTAACTTCAGTGAGTGTAAAAAGTGGTTAAATGACACAAAATTAAAATATATTTTTTTATATTCTTATTTTTCTCAACAAGTTGTTTGATAAAACAAGTCAATTTGATCATTTATATGCTATTTTCATAATAACATTAAACATGTATGTACACATGCACGTTTAGTTTAATTGGGTTGGGGTGCCATGGAAAGAAAATGCTATAAAGGGGTGCCATGCTTTCAAAAAGTTTGGGAACCACTGGCCTAGAGAACATGTCATCCACTTATTGTCTGTAGGGACCGTTCAGCAGGCATCCCTGAGGCATGGCGAACGACGCAGTGTCTTGTTCCCTGTTCTCAGGGTACATAGGTTACAGTTGTAACCTGAGACGTTCCCTTTTGAAAGGGAACTCGCACTGCGTTGATGACGCTATTGGGGAACGATATATAGTACCCACGACACCATGCTGAGGGGAGTGCATGCCAATTATGGCTGTGACAAAAATGGCAGAAAACGTAAGTTTCACTGAAATGCCAAACATTCCCCCTTCAGGTCACATAATGGTTGTCAGTGACAGTATTCACTATGGCCACTGCCCAAGCTATAAGCCTCAAAGAGGCCTCTGATACAACGAAGGCCTACCAAGGCCAATCAAAGGCTTGGAACCAACAACTTCAAAGGAAGGGGTCCTTTAAGGGAATATGGCAGGGGGGTCCGAAAGGAATCCCGTCCAGTCACTTTCTGAGGAGGATATAAAGTCAACCCCACATGCCACCAGGGAGGCTGACCTGGTCTAATTTACTGATCTAGTCTTGCCAACGACCTGTCTGTTTCCTAAACAGAGTCTCAAACATTATTTGCCTCAGCTTGTGGAGGCATCTGATGGGGAAAGCATATAGTGGCAGCAATCGCTCACAGACCTGATCATAGAGATGGGCATCCTGGAGAGTAGAACTCAGCATAACGCTTTCGAACCCTGGCAAACGAGGGGAGTAACTCTACTCGATCCTGGATCTACACAGTGCACTCTAAAAGGGGGCTGATCTAACAGGGAGGCCTTGTGATAGTTCTTCAACCTTCCAACCAGACTTAGCGAGCTAAGTATTCATACAGAGCGATCCTCAGATAGAGTCTGGAACACTATGCTCAACCTGACTAGTATTGACCAGAATCTGGGCTAGAATCAGGGAGGCTACATGGGAGCCTGCAACGTGATACTTAATGCCTTTGCAATACTAAGCATCCAACTGGTTGGGGAGCCGCATTCAAGGAGGCCTGTTAAGGCCTAACTACTTGATAGAAAGACTGTTAGCAGAGCTAGCCTCAGAAGCCAGGTGCTCTCACAGACATTTCTGTGGGCCTGGTTATACTTATTTAACATTGTCAACTTGCAGTGTACTCGGCAGAAGTTCTATCGACCCTTTAAAGCAAGGGGAGTACAATCTTATGGTACCGGACTATCGAGGAGGCCTACTTTAAGGCCTACAGCTTTGAATGTCACGGACGTCAGCCCGGGCAGTGCTTTGACTCTAAGGGAGCATACTCAACCATCCCAAATGGGAGGGGGTAACTAATCTGTCTCTACCTGAGCCTAGGTAGTGAAGGGTGATAACATACGAGCAATGAGTAGCAAAGTACTGGGAAACTTTGAGAAATGTCTCAGGGTCAAGGCATATTATCTTCTATTTTTTAAAAGACAGATTTTATATTCTTAGCTAAACCCAAGGGAATGGATGCCACAGTATGTGGCCAACGGCATTTTACCTTATGACTTGAATTATTTCATTCAAGGGGCTCAGAGGAAAAATTCTTTTTCAACTTAAGGCCTTGCTGGATATACTAGCTACTATACTCAGCTCTAAAGGGCGGGGGGCCTGAGCATACTGCTTCTTACTTTCTAGAGAGAAAGGCCTGACAACACCCGTGAGATATCTGCATGTGAGGCTTTTTGAAGATAGCCACTAATATTTTTACACCTAATGCAAAAGGCGGACCTTGGCTAGACAACTTGTAAGAGGAGGCCAGTACTAGGAAAAACTAGATTACAGGAATAAAATTTCCTGATGGGCTCTAGCTCTAAGGAACCTACACTCAGATACTGAGAGGCTCGAGGTGAGAATGCTTAGCAGAACGCCACCAAATTCCTAGTTACCAAGCCTAAGCCAGATATCGAGGCTATGTCTGAAGAAACAAACTTTGTTGCATTATTTTCCTGTTATCACTGCAAATCTGCTTTGAAACAATCTGTATTGTAAAAAGCACTATATAAATAAAGGTGACTTGACTTGAAGTTCAGAGCTATAATCTCAAAACTGCTGCTCTAGTATAAGGTGGCTTTCAAGGTGGCCCGACGAGGGCCAATGAATGACTTTGTAGTTATATCTGGAGCTTGACAGTGCGGTGGCACTGAGTAGAATAGATCCTGATAGGGAGGAAGCCATCTCACGCAGAAATGTCTGTTTGATGCTCGGATGAATGGTGACCTCACTAGAGAATTTTCCATATAATAAAGCCAACCTGTACACTACCACAGATTGGCACTACCCACTACATAAGCCTGACGACTCTAACATAAGAGGAGGCCTATGGGAAGGGTATGCATAGCCTACCTATATATGGGATCTTCAGGGTCCTATTTTCACCATCCTATAAAACCCTACCTAACACGCCCCTTAATAATTTCTAACAGGGAACCTAGGTCTACTGTTCAACCTTACTAGAACTTTTGTAAAGAGATAAGACCTACTGAACAACATTCGCAAAATGGAGGCCTATCACCATTAAGAGCTTGGAAGAGCGCACTTACTACCAAATCCGACAGCAGACCTACAGAAGGGTTCCAAATTGAAGGAATAACTCATCATAGGTCCAGCCTCAGGGCTGATGTGTTATGCAAGGTTTAAATGCAGCCAGAGGGTGCTTTTGCCTTTCTGAACTTTCCCACCACCACCTCGACGGAGGTGCCGAAAAGTTCAGAAGGCAACACTGGTGCAACAAGAAGAAAGGCTTTTTCTTTCTCCCCGATGCCAACCAAGTTCAACCACAGATGCCTCTCCGTGGCCGTGGATCCTCGATAGCGGAGGCTGTTTGTTTGGTGGCCCGGAGAGCTAAGTCTGTGGTTTGGTGCAGCTCGTCCACTGCCTCAGGGGAAAGACCCTGACCGTGGTCCAAATCTTTCAGCAGATCAGACTGGTATGCTTACAACACAGCCATTGTGTGCAAGACAGCACCAGCCAGACCCACCGCCGCGTATGCCCTGCCATTTAAGCACAATGTCATTTTTTAGTGGCTTAGAAGGCAGGGCCGGAGGACTCAGTGTCGGCGCCTCTCCAGCTGGGAGATAGTTCGCGAACGTCTCATCAACTGGGGGCATCAACACATATCCGGGTTCGCGCATCCCCTCAACATCAGCGTAGGTCGCTCGCTAATGGTGATGGATGCACGCTGAATACAGGTTCTTCCATGACTTTTCGATCTCATTGTGTAGATTGGGCAGGAATACAAGGCTCACAGGAGCTGGAGCGTTATGGCCATCAAGTCTGCCACAAGCGGTCTCTTCCCTCAAGCGCTCCCATGGCAACTGAAGCGTTGCTGAGGCGTGTTCCATTACACTCAACATCTCAACATATGTGGGGGACAGGGTGGCTGTGAGGGTTTGGGTTCTACATCCTCTTCACCCTCATCAGCCATCTCCTGCTCTCTTGGGCTGGGTGCCAGCAGAGCACTTGCTGCCAGATCAGAGGATGTTAGTGACAACACATGCTCATCTGGCAGCTCACTCTCACGAGCCTCAAAGGGGCGTGAGAGATTAACACCTCTCTCAAACTCCTCGGCGAGCTCCCTCTGAGAACCCCACAATTCTAGTCTCTGCTCTGCCTCAGCGCGACGGGACCTGAACTGGCTGGCACAATTGCCTGTCCCTCCTCCCTTGAGAAGAGGGCCAGACGAGAGCGGCGTTTTCTTAAAGGAAAATCTCTCAGTTGGCACAAGCAGCTCCCTCAAGAAGTGATTGTGCATGCTCTTCGCCCAAACAGTAAACGCACAAGTTGTGTGTGTCATCAGGTGTAAAATATCTTAGACACAGTGAAGCGTTTTTCACAAGCCATGATTACCTTTTTAAGTTTCAGGTTGAAGTGTACAAACAAAACAGTCTCTGAAGACGAAAAGAGGATGACATGTTCTCTAGGCGCCCCTTATATACTTCTGGGTCGCACTAGTAGTGACGCCATAGGCTGTCGCCAGTCAATACGATTGCCGTGATTGGATAAGCGTTTCAGACACCGGTTCACGCGGAGGCGTTCCCTGATAGCGTCATCGACGCAGTGCGAGTTCCCTTTCAAAAGGTTGCAATTTAAAAGTTAACATTTATAGACATTTTAAAGAACCATCTTTTTTAGTGTGTAAAGGTAAAACTAAAAGTACCCACATACTCTCTCATGTCTCGTTCCTGGTTTGTTTTCACAAGGACACTTTAGTACTGTAATGTATTTCTCCTTTATTCACTTGCTCTCAGGTCACTGAGTATGAAGAAAACAATTTTTCTCACACACTGTCATCTCATTCATCTTCAAAGAAAGAGAAATCCCTCGCTCTGGGATGAGGACAGCTGCTCCAGCTACCAGAGGGGACATTTGTGAAGCGCTGCTCATGTGTACCGCAAAAGCAGCGAAAGGCGAGTGCTTTTGAGTCAGTCTACATTAGGTGTTGAAGAAACACAGTATGCACAATATGATTGAAGAAATGGCCACAATATTTGCATCAAAGACATACGCTTGAAAAAAAATTACATTGTCATGACACAGTAACAAGGCCTTGGTTACATCAGGGAGGAAATAGTTTCAGACCATAGCCCATGTCGACTTTAAGTGCCTTTCTTAAGCTACATGTAAACAATCCCAGGTTTTCATTTAAATGGGTTAAAAAGATCCACATCACACAGGTAAAAATATATATAGTTCTCTCTCTCTCATGAGACTCTTGTGGTCAAATTCTGCTTCACTGGGTATTCTAGTTAGTTTATACTGCTTCAGTGGATACATGCACATAAACACTCTGACAGCACAGAAGCCACATGTCCACCAAAGCCCACAGCATCCACTGAGCTCCTGGCACTTACCATCAATAGGCTACAAAACAAAGCCTGAAACTTTTACAAAATTAAGATTTTTTTTCTTTTTCATTTTCAACAAATGGTCAGCTAAAATGCCTATGGCCCGAGATGCTGGAATCGGCTCCAGCATCTCTGCGACCCTATAGGACAAGCAGTTTAGAAAATGGATGGATGGGTCTGCTAAAGGAGATGCTTAACCTTTAGCAGACCAAAGTAAATATTATATGAGCTGTTTCTATTCATTTTATATACACATAAATGTACAGTATCAGTTTTTGCAGCCCTGTTACAGCCATTTGGATTATCTAAACTAATTTGATCTAATTTGTGTGATTGATTTAATTCTTTTCTGTCAAAAATATAATGTAATTATCAAAATGAAATAATAATAATAATTTATTTTTATATATTGTCTTTCAGGCACTCTATAGTGCTCAAGGTCACTTTACAAAGGGAAAAAAAGAAACAACGAATTAATAGTATATAAGTCTGAACAGAGAACAGCAGGAATACAAACAAATACATAATCTAAGTAAACAATAGCAGAACAAAAACGAATGAAGTGAGAATCAGGACAGAGTTAGAAACAAGAAATATAAGAATAACAGAAGTGAAGTGAGATTTCAGTTGAGTTTTGAATATCTGAGATTTCACTCATCCATTTAGAGGTTGTGATATATTTTTCCAACATTTAGTAGCAGTGACTCTGTAGGATCTATCATATTGGAGTGACTTACTAGTTTTTATGATAACATGAGCAAGTTGTAAACACTGAAGTATTTTAGGTAAACCAACTAAAAGGGAATTGCAATAATCTAATGAAAGCATGAATAACAGTTTCAGCTTCCTCAAGACCTGAGGCAGGACTGAAGACAAGCAATATGGTGGCGATGAAAAATGAGGACCTGATGAGATGGTTACAGTTTTTTACATTTCTCAATACTTAGGTCACTTTTGCAAAACTCTTCACACAGTGAGCACAACAGAGATCTATGTGGGCTAAACTATGGATAATTTATCATTGCATTCAATGATGATGCCAAACTCTGTGTACCTCAGGCCATTTTGCACATGAATACATACTGTTTTCAAAACTGTTAAACTTAAGTTCAAAACAATAACATAATACAAAACTGAATAAGAAATAAAATATGCTACATTTCTACAGTAATATAGAAATGAAATATACTGAATCTAAAAAATCAAATACAATCAAAGCAATTAGATAAAACTGAACACCTACACAGGTGTTAGTCTTTCAATTTCATCATCATCCATTCAAAGGGTAAAACTTTGGAATAATTTTGTACTGTAATGTAAACATCAATCATGTAACATAAACTGCAGTGAATTATAAACAGTAGAGAGTGTCATTCTTGTTTTGTAAAGAAATTGTAAAGAAAAGAAAATATTGTATAATGCTACCTGATGTTAGTGTTTTTTAGGTCTATGTTTTATGATTGACAAAGTGTGTTTGCTGGGTAAAAACTATGTGAAGAGTTTGGAAAAAAATGACTTAAGTATTGAGACATGTGTCCTAGCGATTGTAAAAAAAAAAAAAAAAAAAAAAGCCTTCAAACCTGAGAGAGGACTCAAATACCACTCTCAAATTTTTAACGGCTGGTGAGAGAATAAGCAAAACACCATCAATATCTAAATATAACATGTTTGGGGACAACTAACAAAATTTCAGTCTTGTCAGTATTGGTTCAAAGAATCAGAAGCCATACATTTTTTCAGATCTTGAATTCTGTTTGTTAGGGAAAGAAATGAGGTATACAGATAGAATGGGAGGCTATGATGTAGATTTGAATGCCATCTGCATATGAATGGAAATTTAAAATGTGTTGACAAATGATCTGACCCATGGGTAGCATATAAATTAAAAAGAGAGGTGGACTGAGAAGTGAACCTTGAGGAACACCTCTAGAAACAGAAAGAAATAGACACATTTGTAAAATATGCCAGTGTACTGTACATTACAGCTAGCCTAAATTAAGCTCACTCAGTAGGAGTTAGTTAGTGACTAAATGTTGATTTTTAATTGTTGTAAATGTGTATTTTTGTTTGACATTTTTTTACTTACAATAACTTTTCTAACAGGGTTAAAATGTTTGAGCTTGATGAATGCAGCAACACTAAATTTGAGTAAATATTGAAAACATTATTTATATTAATTGGAAAATTACATATGTGTAATGTTGTTTTTCGCCTCCGTCGCACAGTCCTTCATTGACCGCCTAATATTGCATATTGCACATAAAAAGAATAGCAGGCTGAAATCACAATCTCCAATCTGATTGGGTGGCATTATGAAACATTCAGAAGTCAGGATATACAGGTTTATCAGTCAGCTAGGAACAAATTTGTGTTTGTAAGGTCCAGGGTTCAAGGAAAAATATGTGACCCTGGACCACAAAACCACAAAAATCACAAAAGTCTTATGTGTAATTTTTTTCAAATTGAGATTTATACATCATCTGAAAATGCATAATCTTTCCATTGATGTATGGTTTGTTAGGATAGGACAATATTTGGCCGAGATACAACTATTTGAAAATCTGGAATCTGAGGGTACAGAAAAATCGAAACACTGAGAAAATCGCCTTTAAAGTTGTCCATTTCTATTGGCGATAGTGCTGCATCCATGCACAAAAATAAATGTTTTATATATTTAAGGTGGGAAATTTACAAAATATCTTCATGGAACATGATCTTTACTTAATATCCTAATGATTTTTGGCATAAAAGAAAAATCTAACATTTTGACCCATACAATGTTTTGTTGGCTATTGCCACAAATATACCCGTGCAACATAAGACTGGTTTTGTGATCCAGGGTCACATATGAACTGTTGGAGCTGTGTCCTCAGACGGGTCCCCAAAATAGACCAGACTTCTCTGTCTATGCTGCTACACTAGTGTGCATATATTGAAGGTTGTGTTGATATTTTATAGCCCTGCAATTTTACAAAAAAATAATGTTATATAATTATTTTGATAAAGTTGAAAATATGAATATGAAAATATGATTGTAGGCAACCAATTTATTTATAATTTTTAGTAGTAGTTGATTAATATCCAAACACATTGTACATTGTCTACCAAAGTTTTGCCTAATGCCACTAGGTGACACTATTCAACTGTTCAAATCTTGTTTCTGAACTTGTTCCCATATCTCAGTCTGCTTCAACTGCAAACTCCACTACATGTTTGCCATCTGAAGTATGTTATCCATGAGAAACAATGGTAAAACAACAAAAAATTGTAGAATCCTCTCATGTATGTATTTTCATGACATTGTTATTCTAGTGGACACAAAGCTACTTTTGTGAAGACTGTTGGAAAAAAAAAAGGAAAAAAAGACACTCAATATGAATATGACTCAGAGTGCTCTGACTCTGCCAAGCCTGTCAACTATTGCCGCCTACATGTGCCTACGGAGGGCAGATGAGCTGTGTAATCTATATTAAGATTGAAATGGCAGTGTCCACATGGACTTATTTTCCTAGGACTCTGCAGCACTAATGTAACCTCCATGTACAGTAATGATGCAAAGCAGATTAAATACAGCTTTATGGGGAAATCTCCAATGGAATGGTGGGAATTTACCTCTCAGGGATGCGTGACTGGGGTCAATAGTTATTGACGTGAATTTAGGAAACACATTTGCACATGATCTACACTAAATGGCCTAAAGTATGTGGATGCCCCCTTCTAAATAATGGGTTGGCTATTCCAGGCATTTCTGTTGACTAATCATAGTGCACCAGATTGTGTACAAATTGTGTACTTTGTTGGAACAGTTCTGGTGTGGAAGAACTTAAATGGCCTGAATAACACCTAGACATGTTGAACATCTGATGAAAAGCCAAAGTGAGAAGCCAAAGAACATTGGAATGTGTTTGTCCTGTGCTGATCTTTGCTGCATAATATTCTTGGGGTTCATAATGCAATGTATTCAAATATGGAAAAGAGATACAGAGTCCATGGTGAGTTCAAACCGAGGCTGACCAAAGCCTGATCCCAACATACATTCTATTGTTGCATAGAATCTGTTTTTATTCTGAGCTAGTTATAAATACTACATCTGCACACGGATGATGATGATGTGCATTATATTGGATAATCTCTGCCTGAAAGGGTCACATGACACACGTGTTCTCTGTTTAAGGAAATCAACATCATGGCATAGTAGCCCGGCTTGAAGGTTTGGTTTGTGACTAAGACATGTAATATAAATAAGCCTAGTTTGTGTTTGAGATTTTGTATGTGGTTGCATGTGTTTGGTACATGCAGTCAGAAGGGCTGGTTCAACTGTTTTGTGTGATTGCTGTGCTGTATGTGGGCGGACTTAAGCGGAGCGGGCTTGTGTCATATCACAGCATGGCATTATTCACATAGGACACTTAACCACAGTGTTTTGAGTGTAAGAACATAATGAAATGTCCAAAAATAATAATTTTCAGGTATTACTGGGTACTGTAAATATCATTAAACAATTTTAACATGCAGGCCACATTTCATCCCAAAATTTAAAGATTACAAATATTGTCTGTTCAGTCTATTCATTTAATAGAAGATGGACTATTAGGATTTTTTTTTTTTTTTTACATCATCTATCTATTCTTCAAAAACATGTCCTAACATGTTGTGGGGATGCCGGAGCCCAGCAGTGTCTCGTGTCGTAACTTCCAAGTAATGCATGAAAGGGATGTGATTTTAGGTTAAAGATGTGCTTAAATGTTTGTGCATAATTCACAATTTGAACATTCTCATTTCTTAGTCTCTTATTCATTTGAATGTTTGTAGTGTAGTATACTCTCAGCTCAGCTCAGCTCTGACAGGATTGTATCTCTCTCAGCCATTATGACTACTACAGTAAAACCTCCCAGTGTCTAAATCAGAGCCTGAGGATTTGAGATTGAAGTAGGTAGACATAAGCACTGGCCTTTATGCTCTTTATGTTCAGTCTAGTTCTGCATTTATTACAGCTGCATAAATCCTTCTGCTCACCACAAGAGGAACACAATCAGCAAAACATAATATCTAATACATGGCCAGGAAATATTACAGGCGGTTTGTTAGAATAGCAGGGCCTGAATTTCGTTTTGGAAAACACCTAAATGTATGCTCAGTCAATGTGTCTTTTTTACAATTTACAGAAGCACAGAAAAATACAATAGAATAAAGAAACAATTTTTTTTTTTTTAAACAGCGCTGTATGGTTTTCAGGTAGGTCTAACAGAAGTATTCAGGTAAGAAATACCACAGAAACTGAATAATCAAATATAAAATAACTCTGCATAGTCTTTATTGTAAAAATGTAATTTAGATTTAATCTTTATTAAAGCTACAAAAGTTATTAATTTAAAGGGTTCCTTGATTATAATTTCACTTTTTAAACTTTAGTTGGTGTGTAATGTTGCTGTTTAAGCATAAACAACATCTGTAAAGTTACGACGCTCACAGTTCAATGCCTGCAATCCCACACTGAAATTTAGGCCCTGAATAGACTGTAGGACTTCTCAAAAAGGTTATAACATGCACACTTGGGCACTTGGGTTGATAAGTAACACCTTAGCAACCACCTAGCAACACCTTAGAAATGACATCCAACACATTAACAACCTTGCAATACCTTGGAAACCTTAGCAACTGCGTAACAAGCAAATAGGATATCCTAGCAACCTCATAGCAATGTGATTAAAACACTCAACCAGAGGTGATAATAGTCCAGGGGTCAGAAACTAAAAGTCCTGCCATATGTTTATTCCACCCATTAACTCAGCCAGCTGATTTCACTAATTAGTTCTATCTCCTGGCTGAGAAACTGTGCTAATTAGCAAATCCAGGTGATTGGAACAAAATACTGAGGACTTTTACTTTCTAAACCTGGACTTTACACCTCTGCACTACTCAACACACCTTAAAGTTAACGTATGTAGTTTCTGCAACACTAGTGGCATCTGGGGGAATTACAAAAATAAAACACATTTTGAAAAAAACTTGCAAATGAATTTCTTTCCCACATTGAATTTCTTTATCCATGTAAAGCATCAGCCAAGATCTCAAGCCCAAATTCTACATAGTTTTTTACCTACACAAGTGTATTCGTATTGTCAAATGCTTAGCCTTTCAAAGTATACTCCATTTGATAGCATGCGCGAACGCAGGAGGTTGACACATGCACTCTAGAAAGTTTAATCTTTGTCAAGTGTCTGCGTTATTTATCTCCAGAATTTATGACCCATTAAAATGTCTTTGTTTTGTTTTAAACTAAAGTTGCAGCTCTCTCTAAACCCCCTCACACAAGCACTTGTCAATGCGGCCGTCTGTTGTTTTTGAAGTCTCCGGTTATTTGTTGTTGTTGTTCCTTCTCTTTATTTTCGTTTTCTACTGTAAAACAATGGCCTGGGCCAAGTGTTGCCACCTTGTGGAACTGCTGATTAGTGCAAAACCAATTCAATGCACATGTGCGACCTGCCCGTACAAAATTCGGGTTGTGCGGGTCCAGTACACGCATACTATTCTGTGTGATAAAATTTGTGGGCCGTCACATATGCATAAAAAACCAAAGTATACTCATAGTGGCTAAACACCCAAACTCTCGCTATAGGTTGAAGTTGGAAAGAGACGGAGCAGACTGTTCTCAATGTCTCAAAGTGCCTGGGAGACTTATGTAAAAATGTAAAAGGAAGTAATAGTGATGTTTAATTCAAAAAAGAAAACACGCAATCAAGATGCAAAGGAAATGCATGATCCTTCAGAAATCAGTCTAATATGCTGATTTGCTGCTCAAGAGACATTCAATATTATAATTATTATTATCAATGTTGAAAACATTTGTGTACAATTTTTTTTTTTTGTGAATGAAAAATGAATACAAAGTTCAAAAGAACAGCAAGACCCAAGTTTAGGGTCAGTAAGAATTTTTAATTTTTTTTGGAAAGAACACAAAGAATGTATACATTTATTCAGCAAGGATGCATTAAATTGATCAAAAGTGACAGTATAGACATTTATAATGTTACAAAAGATTATATTTCTGATAAATGCTGTTCTTTTGAACTTTATATTCATCAAAGAATCCTGAAGAAAAAAAAATGTGTTTTCAACATTTATAATAATAATAAACGTTTCTTGAGCAGTAAATCAGCATTTTAGAATGATTTCTGAAGGATCATGTGACACTGAAGACTGGAGTAATAATGCCTTTAATCACAAGAATAAATTACGTTTTAAAATAAATTAAAGTTAAAAAAAACTTATTTTAAATTATTATAATAATATTTCACAATATTACTGTTTGTTTTGTATCTTTAATCAAATAAATGCAGCCTTGGTAAGCATAAGAGACTTCTTTTAAAAGCATTAAAAAACATACAGATCCCAAACTTTTGAACGGCAGTGTATGTCATCTTTTATTTTATTGAGTAACATTATCTGAGAGACGTGATTGCCAGCACTGCCAATCATGAGATTCAAGTTACTGGCAGAAGGAATAATTGGACTGATTTAATTAAATTTTTTATGTTATGATATTACCACACCCATTATTGTCTACAGTATAATGCTATCTGATCATTGCTCTCAAACACAGAGGATTTGACTCGTTTATGATGATCAAACCACTTATTTTTGGGCTGGAAATAGACCTTTATTTAAACAACTTCTAAAACAACATCTAATTATTGATAATTGTATCGTAAAGTAAGTGCATGAAAAAATGTGAACATTATTGTTTAATACAATATTCCCCCAAACATTTGATTTAATCCCCCCAAAATAGACTTTAGTTGTAATTAATATTTTAAGATTTAACTAATTCTAATGCTCTTTAATGTGATTTGTTGTTTGTATTGTATTCTTGCAGTTCTGCAATAAAATAAGGTGATCAGACTCTGAAGTATTGAGCAATACACATACATTATGGTTTGACCGCTCCCCTTTAAATCACTCTCTGATGAGACCTTTTTATTTGGTTCACAATGCTCAATTAATGATTGTAAACTGAGTTTGGTGTCTTTAAAAGAAGTATCTGTGCTGAATTTCACAAAAATAAATCACAACAACCCCATGTTATTTGCACAGCCATTGATACAGGCTGCAGAGTATAAGCTTTTTTCACGTTCCTATTTGAAGCTTCTGCTTTTTGAACGCGGAACTGTTATAAAGGCCTATTGACGGAATTTACATGTATCGGTATCTGCAAGTACCAAAAATGAATCAGCCTAGTTCTGGAAAAAGTGGTATTGGTGCTCCCCTAATGATTTCTGATAAAATAAGTAATCTAAATAGCTGTAAAAGTAATCTCTTGAGAATTAAACTGACCTTAATAGGAATTTGTTTTCCTCATCCCCCTCGCTGCCTCTGGGAATCATTATGCCTTAATTTAACCTGATAAAGACACAACACTCGCTTCGCTGGTCGTTCTGCTTTTATATGCTGCTTCAACTTATATAACCAGTACATCATGTATTTAAGATATTTTTTATAGTGGCTAGAATGCACTATAATCCTCATATTTGATGCTGAACATGTTGAGTGATCTAGATCAGCATATCAGATTCCTTGATCAAACACACTCATTTGTTTCTGTAAGCAGCTGAGCTCAGTTTCCCTGAATAATTCAAGTGTGTCTGTGGCTCATGAGGTTCTAGTGTTGTTATGTCAAGGATGGATTATTATCCTGCAAGGCCCCGGGGCACCAGACGCCTGGATGCCAAAAAGAATTGCAAGCACCTTGGAAGGAAAGGATATATGATACAAGAGCTTGTGACTTCTATAATGTCTTCAAAGACTGACTATATATGAACAAACAGCATCCAAAGTCTGAAGGAACATTTCATTGTTTGATTTAATCGAAGTTGCTGAACACTATTTTAAGCGGGACTCTGAGCGAGACATTTCATTCATGAACAAACTGAATCAACTGGGACATCACCTTTTTGAATAAGAAGAGAAAGGGATCAAAAGAATCATGAATGTATATGACTGAGATTACTGATGAACATATACAATTAAAACAAAATCCTGATTAAAATTCCTGCTTTATTTAGGCCATAATTTGTGTCCTTTTACTATATCCTGTGTTAATGTGAAGTCTCTTGAGATTTGTAGACACAAATTTCAATGAGGAATAAGTTCTGCTTGGTCGACTTGGGCATAAATATTTGAAGTGGAACACAGCCCGTCCCTCACTAGCTTCCCTTTGTCTTGAGGAATTGGATGTATCTCATTGTTTACGTTGAGCGAGTGCATATAGACAAAGGCATATATAGACTTATCATCGTGCTTTACCAGCTGAGACAATGGAAAATCAGTACACGTATGATCGACAAAGACAAAAACAAGTGTAAAAACTGATACGTCATATACGATTGCGTAGACCACTTTCTTAACTGAATCAACACCGAACTGACTTGAGTTTAGAGCTGCTTTTACAGTAGAATTGAATTTCTCAAATTTGATGAAGTTTTCATCACTGATTTCCTGTTTATTACTGTGAAGCTGCTTTGAAACAATCTGTCTTGTATAAAACAATGTATAAAAATTGGTGACTTGACTTAAAGATTTGATGATGGAGAAAATCCTGAGTAGAGATTCTCAAGTTGCTTCTTTTTTGTTGGACAGAGAAGATAATTAATTATTGAGGAGTCACTCTCTGAAACTCCTTAGTATCGGTGTTATTCACATAAAATGTAGAGATGATCATGCTAAACCATGTTGATTGATTGGAATGCAGAGTGTTGTATTGATACTTAAGGCCAATTCGCACCGCAAAAACGGCAACAAACAATCAAGTTGGTCGTTGGATTTAAAATTTTATGAAAAATAACTGTCATGTTCACACTGCCCCAACAGACACAGACAAATGTTGACTGAACATGTTCAGTAGGGTGAAAACAAACCCTGAGCAACGCCAACAGACGCCAACAGGAGTAACACACTGATCCGACAAAACCCAACAAACGTGTTTGTTGGCGTATGTCTGTGCAGTGTGAATTGGCCTTTAAAGTACACAAAGAATAACAATGCTAACTCTAGTAAAATAACCACTGAATGCTGAATTAATTAATTAAGGGAAATAAACAACAGTCAAGTTGCAGTTGCAACAGTTTGCAGAGAAGAGTTCACCAAACTTAGGCTGTGTTCGAAATCGTGGCCCCCTATACCATCGTTCACTATTCCCTACATTAGTCCGCTATTATAGTCCACTTGAAGGAGTGAATGAAAACGAGTGAGTGAAGTCGGACACTGTGTGCGCCGAAAGGGCTGCCGCTTTTTCAAACCTTGTGCTTGCTGTTTAATAATTATTTAAAACTTAGCAAACAGGCAGTTCCAGTAGTAATGAAACTATGAACTATGTATAAACCTTAATTAAACAATTTAATAATCAATTAAGGCGAGACATTACAGGTGAATAGGGTAAAATTTTAAAATAATAGATATCACCATGAAACTTCCTCAGTTGATTACTTACACAAGTATATAAAAAAATAGATTACAAGTTTTTGAAATTTGTATGTTTAATTATGCAAATTATGCATTATCTCATTAAATATGCACGGTTTTGTATATATTTTCGGTAGATAGACCTGAACATATGATAAAGCCAGGTGCAAAAATATTTTGTTTATTTTTTAAAAAAATTCAGAGGGATTTCAGGATATATGATTTCATTACCTAGGAAATCAAAATATACTTTCCATAGCCTTAAATCGATTTTCTCCATATTTTTTTTTTTTTTATTAAAATGTCACATAAATCAGGCCAGGCATGATTTATTAACAAATCCCTCTGAAAATATCTTCAGAAAGAATACTGCTAAGTGTATAACTGGAAAGTTTGGTGTACATAGGTGCTACATAGGCTGAGATGTTTGTACTGGAGAATGACAAAAAACTCATTTTGAAAAAATGGCATTTAAAGATTTAAATAGCTCTAAATGAGATTTCGTCATTAGCTTTAAATCCCCCTTTGGACATTCACGATTGGTTACTGATAGAAAGGAAATGCCCATATTTGGGTTATATAGCGTTGTGCAGGAGACTCAGAACTTTACAACGATAGGTCATGACAGACTTCAGCAAACAGACGGAACTCGGCATGTCGCGTTGGAATGCTAACTTCTTGGTAAATTCGGGAGAAACTTACTGCCGCAAGTAAACAAATTGTAATAAAATAAACATCTTAATGTATATTTTCAACGTTTCCTTTATGGCAGCTTGAAAGAACACATAATGAAGGAGTAAACTAGCCCAAAATCTAAAAAATCTAACATAAAGATTCAAATTACTGAGATAAATCTCCACTACAAGGAGAATTTTTTTTTTTTTATCATTGAAAAAATAATAATAGTTTAAGTATTTCTCATAATTGCCAATTACATCTTAAAAAAATACATCTTAAAAATTATTTTATTATAATAACAGCATATGGTATGCGCACAATACAGAAACCACAATACAGCGTCTTTTTCTAGGATTCTTTGATGAACCGCACTCAAAGATGCAGATGTTATTCAGCAGTGAAAGGAAACACTCAGATAAACCTTAAATACACTGCAAGTCACTTTGGATAAAAGTGTCTACTAAATATCACCTGACATCTAAAGAGGTCACAGCCCTGACCTTTGACCTTATAAATCTGATTCAGACGACCATGTTCGACTGATGTGGAAAAAAAAAAATCTATACAAATAAAGACATTCAAAATGATCAGTAGCACTGAACTGTAATCCCATTGTTTTGTTGTTGTCATGGATGGGACACAGAGATAACTATTGTTTCTGTTAGTAAAACGTATGCAAACAAGTAGTAGCATTGTCACAATTAAAGCAGAAATACCACAGAAAATATCTTAGTCAATATGGGTGGTCTTCAAATATAGAGTAGGCCTACTGCAGCCCTAATGGATGACTACATTTTTTGTAAGCCAAAACCTGGAAATCAATTAGCATTTTACCACTTCCCTACTGTCCTTATGTCAAATGTGTTTTTTGTTTTTGTTTTTTTTTTCATTAAGCATCATCAGCCGAACAGGTAAACTCTTCTGCTCACTAGTTTTAAAATAAATGAAAACTGAAAGAGTCGTCGAAAGCTAAATGGTGGTGATGTTGAATTCAAGTGACTGTGGTGTAGTTCATTTAAAGCCTACGCTTAGCTTTTTACTTCTTGTATTTAGGTTTCGAAATTCATAAAAGTCATGTTCATTCGTGAAGATTATCATGATGAACAAAATGTGCAAGAATCACAAACTTTCGTTGGACACAGAGCTTATTTTCGGCAATAATTCAGAAGCCAATGAAAAAATCCTACTGGGTTTCTGTCGAGGGAACCAAAGTGATGTTAACGTATGGGTTGGCCTACAAAAATACGTCATCCCTGCATCAAAGCAACACTCTGTTGTGTTAGATAATATGTGGGGGCCTTCAAGTCAAAAAAGGTTGCTTGTAACCCCTACTTTTTCATGGCTCCTTTTCAGTCTCTATACAGAAATGGTTCTCATGTATAGAGAGTGAAAAGGAACCATTAAAAGAGTAGAATATGTGTATGTGTTAGGGGTTTCACAGACTCTACTTTTGTCATTAGTTGACACATTCATTCATGTAATCCAGAAGAAACACAACAATGCAGAGCCATAAAACAACCAGCCCAACGATTCATCTAAAGTCTCACAAGCCGTTTCATGCTGCTCATACAGGGCTAATCTTTTAAAAGCAAAATAAGCCATTTCTGATTGCAAAGCATATCTGAATTCATATTTCTTAACCAGCAAACTACCAAGCAGGCTGAGAATACTAACAGAATTTTAAGGTAGAAT
Source organism: Scardinius erythrophthalmus (assembly GCF_964197995.2). Taxonomy (NCBI): domain Eukaryota; kingdom Metazoa; phylum Chordata; class Actinopteri; order Cypriniformes; family Leuciscidae; genus Scardinius; species Scardinius erythrophthalmus. The sequence goes on along the minus strand of NC_138224.1, from coordinate 23,529,725 downwards.
GTCTCTTGTCATTTAAACTACAGAGCTCAAATAATACAAATCACATAACAAAAATAACCCTCATGTTGTTCTAGACTCATATTGATTACTTATGTGGAACACAAACAAAATTTTTGAAAAATATTCTGGACAAAACGCACCATTAGAGCACAATAAAATAAATGATATTTCACCACTGGAAAGATGAATGTGTATTTAAATTGGGTCATTTATTTAGTAGAAATGTGAAATTATTTTAGAAGTTGGTGCCTTCTAGACTGAGAAAAGACAGAAAATGTATTTTTGGCGCACTTGCTTCACTGCCCTACTAGGCCACTCCTAAGCCACGCCTGCCGGTTACAGAGGGCAGTATCGGAAGAAATGATACAATCCTATTTTTTGTCTGATACATGTATCCCCTGTGATCTTTGTTCAATAAAATAAAAAAATATAATAAAAAAAAAAAGGAATTTATACAACTAGGCTACTAGTTGACTCGCACGGTCATTTGAAAATCACACTGGGTTTCTACTGATACAAAGCTTAATGCTAATTGGTGAAGTATCCCTTTAAATGTACATATATTTTGCGCTCGTCAAATATTTTGTTGGAACATATTAAAGTGATAACATAGTTATCTGAAATTTGTCTGTCTTAAAACAAAATGAAAGCCAGAAAGTATATATTTTTTTAAAGTGATATTTTAATCCACTTCCACTCAGATCATGAGGTTAAATCTGTTTCCTTTCACATCACATTTCCTTTCCTCTTAAGACGTTCTTTTTTCTTGTCTAATTGAAAGGCCATTTACGCTCTGTGAGCGGCGGTCAGAGAAGAAGTGCCGCTTATATAAGAGACCCGGAACGGTTTTCTTGCTTCAAGCCTTTTTTTCTATTACAAAGACGAAATAAAACAGCCACATCAGGATAAGCAATCCAACTCTAACACACAACATAACAACAACACAACCAACCAATGGCTTTACTTCTACTTTAAAAGCAACCAAACATGATAACTAATATAGTATATATATATATATATATATATATATATATATATATATATATATATATATATATATATATATATATATATATATAAACAATTTGTAATTTATAAAATGATTGTAATATAATTTCTTTAGGTTTTCAATTGCAAAAAGTAAAGGTAACCATTTTAAAAATTACAGTAATATTTAAACATTCTTCATCATTTTGATTATGAACACTATCCAGTGATTTCCTCAACTACTTTTCGTTTTCCTGACGGTTTATTCCTCATAAATAGCTGTCGAATGACTATGTTGGACCACTTTTATGAGACTTCTTAAAGGGTAACTAAACCCTAAAACAACTGTAAGACTGGGGCTCTGTTAGCGCTGTTCATTGATTTAAGTAGATTTTTTGACATTTGGGTATAAAGTGATTTAATTCTACAATATATGGTCTAAAAACGTCTGAGTGCTGCCCTCTTCAGGTTGAACGGGGGCTACTGCAGTTGGATTTTTTTATTGGAAGTTGTTTCCACACGTGACGTAAGCAGGTACTGCGTGACGTAAGCAGGTACCAGCTCACCACGCCCTTGGCATAGGCTTAGCCCCTGGTATAAATACATCTTGTTCCGTCAAAACCACTGTAGCAAGTCAGGAGTTGGAATTGCGAGTATTGAAAACGATCAGGATAGCGTATATTAGCATCTAGTTAGCATAGCATTTATATAGTTATTTAGATTATTTTGCGTAGCCTAGGTAGTTAATTAGCATAGTTGTTAGTGTAGTATTGTTAGAAGCATAGTTATTTAGTAGCATAGCATTGCATCAGACATAAATTTGTAGCATTAGCTTTATCTGTATTTAGTACAGTGGTTAGGGTGGGATGTAGGTGTAGTGTTGCTGGTTGCAACAGCACTGCTGGACTGCATAGCTTTCCAGCAGACTTGGAAATTAGGCGCCAGTGGTTGCATGCACTTGGCCGGGAAGACCGAGAGTTCCTGCCTAGAGCTGGAGTGTGCAACCTGCATTTTAATTGGTTCTCCAACGCAATGGAGGTGGAAATGGGATTTTCCAAACAGCTTGCGCTAAAAAAGCGGTATAGTGCCAAACACTGCTCCTCCGGCATGGACTCCACGACTGCAGCGGCATCTTGATGTGAGTGAGCATATATGTTTAATCACAATTTATGTTTCTTCCTATTAGGCTAAAGTAATGCTAAACCCTCTGGGGTCGACAAACGCTCCAGCGCATTTTGCTGGATTTTTTCGAATAGCAGCAAAATAGACTTAAAATAGTCTGTCATTTATGGTCATATAGACTTAAGTAAAATGAAAAAATAAACTGTAAAATGTCTACTTTTTTGTGTCCACTTACAATCGAAACAAAACATTGTGCTTTTGTAAAATAAAGAAAATAAACAGAATATGCTTTCTGCCTCTCCGTGAACTTTTTTATTCTGGAGCACGTCTCTACTTAAACAAAACTCAGCGAATACTAGTCACACAGGCATAAGCAATATATCTTTATAAACATTTAAAGCTAGGGTAGGTAATTCTGTTCAGAAACACTTTTTTTTATACTGGGTGAAATGGTCCTTCCATCCTGAGAGTAGTCAATACATTATGTGTTCAGAAAAAGGAATGAAAAAAATCAGACCTCTGTAGCAGCTGCAGGACAGTAAAAACTCTGACCAATCACTGCCATTCGGTGCGAATGTAAAGAACCAATCAGATGCCTTCATGTCTTGTGCCTGAGCCCCACTGCATGCGCTGCCCTGCGTGCACTCATCACATGTCACCGTTCCCGGAAACATTCAGCTCACTACACCGATTAAGCAGGAGTTTGCGGCACAATGGAAGAGAAAATGCAGCAAAATCTACCAATGCCAGCTTTGCTGGTAACTGCTCGCCCTGATAAAAAGCCTAAAAAAAAGAAAATCGGAGGCAGAAAAGGCTGCAACGAAACAGGCACTGGATAAAGCCAGAGGACAAACTCGCGTCAACATTGCAGCATTTGAATGGTGGAGACTAGAGCCCGACCGATATGGATTTTTGGGCGCCGATGCCGATACCGATAAAAAAAGCCAGATACCGATATATCGGCCGATATTATTTATGTGTATATTATAATACAGTAGCAATATTATTTATGTGTATTATAGTACAGTAAGTTTGGACACACTTTACAATTGGTGTGTACAAACTTTTGATGGGTACTAGAGCCCGACTGATAAAGGATTTTGAAGGCTGATACCGGTACAAATATTTGTTGGTTTTAAAATCCGATATTCCGATATATCGGACGATATATATATATATTTTTTCAGAAACGCGCAACAAAACATTAACAAATTTCCCTAACATTAGTTATTTGTAGTTGTTATTTATGAGTTTTAACTAAAATAATATGATAATGCATTTTAAAAAGAAACTTGTTTCTTGTATTGTCACAACAGAACAGAGGAACATCAAAATATATTAAAGTTCTGATAAATAAAATGTATAAAAATACAAACTTAAGATTTTTTTTAAGACTAAACGTTTAGTCCTTTGAACAAAAACAACAATTTCACATTCAAATTGACAACAAATTCAAATTGTCATAATTTACTCTCTCAAGTTGTTTTTTTCTTCTGTTGAAAATAAGTTATTTGGATGAATGTGGGTAACCAAACAGTTGATGTACCCAGTGACTTCCATAGTATATTTTTCTCCTTTGGAAGTCAATGGGGACCAGCTACTGTTTGGTTACCCACATTCTTCAAACTATTAATATTAGAAAAATATTAGAAGGAAATTAATACAGTTGGAATAACATTAGAGTGCCTGTAAATAATGAGATCATTTTTATTATTGGGTGAACTATCCCTTTAAGGACAAGCGGCAATGTGTTTACAATTGCTACTGTCTCTTTAAGAGCTGAGCACGACACGTCTAATGTACACGCATTTGACAAGCGGACAACCGACATTGTTTATGTAAATCTTGTGTGTATTTAACAGTATTAGCACAATAATACTCGAAAGATAACTTAGTCCAGTATCCAGGCGCTGGTACTAGAAAGTTTCTAGTACCAGCGCCTGGATACTGGACTAAGTTAGAAAGGCTTTTAGTGCATGTGAGCTTCACATGTACGCGCTGAGAAACGCACACGTTAGAACAGCGCATCAGCATTTAAAATTAAATGTTTAACCGACAAAGCATTAAAGCACATGCACATTATGAACTTTTGTGAACTGCAGTGTTAACATTTTATGTGAATAAAGCCTACGTCGCGTTGTTCCGCTTCACTCTCGGCTTATTTAACCGCAGCAAAACTGGACATGAGTCACGAATTTTGTCATCCTTATTTGAGTTAAGAGAACTGATAGGGATGTTCTTTTAATTGTTATTCAAGCAATGTATGTCTCGTGAGTCGTTACCAACTCACCATGAACACACTTCACCGCTGATCTCACTCGCGGTTCTCTCTGCCCGACTCTGGCTGGATCAACAGGTTGCTGAATGTGTGGCGCGTTATACACGAGTGTTGCCAACAGGGACGGTGTAGAGTGCCCTCTGGTGGACAAACTATACAATTGCAACACTCATAACATGGTTGAAGGGTGTTTCGTCCGTTTTTATTTTATTTTTGAAATATTAATTTATCGGCCGTTATAAATGCCGATACCGATAGTTTTGAAAATGCCTAATATCGGCCGATAATATCGGCCTGCCGATATATCGGTCGGGCTCTAGTGGAGACAACTGAGGGTAGCCTGGTTAAAACCAGACCCTTCTCAGTTGAAACTGAGTGAAGGGTCTGGGGAAGCTATGTAGACGAATCATTTCCAAAGGGGCGTCACCAACCGACGTAGCTCAGCTTGATTGACAGGTGATCTGACCAATCATACTTCGCCATCAGCCATTTTGTCCGACAAAGCAGTCAGGAGAGTAGATTAACATAGGAGGATTTGAACTTGAAAAACGGAGTGTACTGACGCCTTTCCGTGGTTAAAACAACAGTCCTTCTTATGTTTGTTCATGTTTATTTGAGGCTATAAATTAACTAGAAGGAAGAGATTATCGGTTCACAAGAACAGCTTTAACTGATGCTCTACAGCGATCTGTCACGGCACATTAAAGAGCAACAAAACGGTATTTATTGTTTAAATTTCTTTTAAAAAATTACCAAATTTGTAAGCTGAGACTTTGTTTAATATGTTTAATATCAAACGTAACCGAAAAGTAGCCTGCTCTGTCCTGTCTGCCAGCGTGTTGTCAGTCTCCTCTCTGCTCCCCATCCGCAATGTATTTTTCACTGCGTGGAGAACTCCTTCAGCGTCGCTGCGCTGTCGTCATCATGTAAATCCCTCCCCAAACGTTTCTGATTGGTGCCGCGATTTCAGCGGCACAGTAATGAGTTTGAATGGGCTCTTCTCCAGACTATCCTGAAGAGAGAATTGAAATTTGCCGGAAGTAGTCTGGGTTTTCCCAGGCTAAACTGAGGGAGCAAAAGCGATGAAAAGCGATGCCAAGGTTGCGTTCTTTCTGCTGAACAGGTAATTATTTGTTTTGCTTCGGGGGGATTTGTTATTTCCATGATATATGTTACGTTAGGCAACGTAGCTACTTTTGTAGCTAGTATTAGCCCAATGCTAACATTAGCTTCTCTGTCGGTGTAAGCCAGTTGCGTTACAGGTCTGCTTATCTGACTTTTAGGACATGACATTTTGAACATATTGCACAGCCATAGTCGCAAGTGTCTGCATTATAATTGTGATAAAATTACGTTAATATTGCTTATAAACGGGACAACTGTGGTGATGTGGCATATGTGTTTTGTTAGCTACGAGAAGAAATGTTTGTTACTGTGTGAAATGGAAACAAAGTTTTGTTGTCATTCATTGTGTGTCTTTGAGATGCAGTAATTATTGTCAGATGTATAATTGTGATATTCTTCCTAAAGGTAAATCACTGCCAAAGGAGTAGATCACCACAGCAGACGACGCCTCATGCAAAGCCTGACCTGTCAGCCATCCCTGGACACTCCTTTTCTTATATATATTTATTTCTTATTTATTATATGTAAATACAGATTGTTTCTGACAATCAAAAGCAGCGAAAGTACAGATACTTGTGTAAAAAAGTATTTCTCTTAGGTCTCTCTTGTTCGTTTTTTTTTAAATAAAACAAAAAGTGTTATACCACATTCATTGTCATTATTAATTTAGCATGTAAGGAGGTAAGAAAAGTAATAGCTTGTTTATGCTGAAATGGTAAAGGAAAGGCATTTATCGTTTCAAAATATTTATTCCAACATGACAAAAATACTCGGCTTTCCTGTGACCTGCAGCTGACTCCGACTGTGGATGCGCGTTCATGTTTGTGGGGGCATAGCTTTGAACGGAGTACTGACGGGAGGGGGTTGAGCTTAGAAGAGGTGCCGCTTTCAAATCTTGCTAGCTCTCCAACATTACCTACTATAGCTTTAAGTCTCTGATATTAAATGATCTAATTCAAAACGAAAACAACTATTCTCTGTTTATGTAATCTGTATGAAAAGAGAGAGATGTCAGTCGTTCTCATGGCAACTCATTATCTGCTAATGTGAACATCCCCCACCCCACGTCACAAACTACCTTGTAACCAATCAGGTCAATGTGTGATCATCAGTGAGCCGTGTGGAGCACTTTTATCATGGATAGATGTACTTTTATGATGGATAGATGCACTTTTATGATGGATAGATGCACTTTTATGGACTTCAAAACAGAAAGTCCGAAAAAGTCCACAGCAACTCACTGCCATTATAAAGCTTGGAAGAGGCAGGGCATTTTTTTTTTATATAACTCAGATTGTATTCGTCTGAAAAAAGAATGTCAAATATACACCTAGGCAAGGGCGCCGTAAAGGGGTGGAAGGTTAGGACGATTCTAAGGGCCCAGGCTGATTTAGGGCCCAGAAGAGCAGACCCCCTTTTTCTTTTCTTATTGCTTTTCTCTTTTTTATACATACATTAAATGTGCTAGGGCCCCTCATGCAACTAAATGTGTATTTTGTCCGTTTTGACCATAGATTTAATATTTAAAAAACAAATAATGTATTTACTGTTTCAGTCACACCCCTCCCCCTTACAATGGTTCATTCCACCTGCTCTGTCCGAGCTACGATCGCTAGTGTAACGTCTCTTGCTTATTGCACTTGCTATGATGCAGCGCAGACACACGCAGGCATGTCACATCAAAAGTTAGGGCATCAAAAAAGGAAAGGAAAGAGAAGACAGAGAACGCCGAAGTCGACAGTATGTCACACAGTTTTTCAAAAAGAAAGGTATCTTGCCCTATTCCTGTATTCCAAAACTTTTGTTGCTACATGACCTGCTTTTATCTAGCTAGCTTAGTAAAATAATTACTGAATTATGATTTACATCCAACAATAATAACATCTCTGGGTTATCATGTCTCTACACCATAGACTGTAAAAAATAGCTAACGTTACACAGATTCAGCGGCTGCTGCACACCCACGTCCTCCTTCCTCCGTGCGAAATTCGCGTCCGATATTTTAGCACGTTAAAAAATAAATACAACCTCACGTTAGGTCAATCACACTAGCACACTGCCTCCGAAACTTTCGTGCGTCAAAAAAAAATATAATAAATAATAATAATTCGGATCGGGTTCGATTTTCTGCGTTTTTCGCATCCAAGGGTTTGAATGGTGTTTTGACAGAGCCACAGAATGACGGATACGAAAAAACGCATCGATTATGTCAAACTTGACGTTCTTAATATGAATAAAATGCCCCAGAAAAAAATAATATAAAAAACCGAATAAAACATGTGTCTGTAGTAACCATTGGCTATAAGGAGTTTACAAAATAGATATTTTAATATTTTATATTATGAAAACCAAATAGGCCAATATAAATAATATGGTTATTACGTGTGTGTTTGACTTATAAGTCAAATTTGTATAAATAAAATTTTTTTCTTGTTTTTGTAGGCTTTGTACTCATCTTTAGACATTTTAACTACGCAATGTGCTAAGTATCTTTTTTAAAGTATACAGGGCATGTTTATTGGGTTAAATTTTATCTGTAAAAAATGTAGGGGGCCCAGAAATTTTGGTTTCCATAGGGCCCAGAATTTCTGGCGGCACCCCTGCCTAGGATGACTTGAGGGTGAGTAAATCATGGGCTAATTATCATTTTTGGGTAAACTATCCCTTTAAGCATAAACAAAACATGATGCCTCCTTCGACTGTGCCTTAGGTAAAATTGCAGAACACAACAAGTCTTTTGTCACTGTAATTTTACTGTGGTCAAAATAGCGAAATGCCCAAAACCTTGCTATGGTTACCATGGTTTCAATCATCGCAGTTTTGGGAGCGAGTCATATTCTGTACACACATGGAACGATAATTTAGGGGACTCATTCTCGCATTTAAATCCGGTCGTCACTCCTGTAACTTTACATTGTGTATGTGGAGAACAAGGCATTTGTATAGAGGTCTCAAACTCACACATTTTTTTTTCTTTAGGGTCAGTGAGGGGACATGCTCATGAAAAACTAAAATATGACTCAATTAGGATTAGATCTAATTTTAGCTGTGTTTCCATCTGAGTCATGTTTGACATTACCATGTATGTTGTGTCTACAGAAAGGACTTGGAATTTTTACTTTTCTAGTTTAAATGGTCAAATTGGTTACTGATTTACCAGTAACTCTATAACAGCTTTTAACAATCCTCACAGTGTCTTTGTAGGCTGATGTAGGCTGTAGTTTAGCAGCGCACTTCTGCCAGATTGAACCTGATTTATCCTGCTAGCTTCACTGCGTGTGACACTTCCTGTGAAAATATTAACACGAGAGGGAGGTGAGAATCACTGCTTGTCAACGCTGCTTGTCAATTCTATCTAATATAAGAGTTTTTTCTGCATTCCTTTAAAACGGAGTCACATTGTACTTTTGGGAGTCAAACATTTGCTAATCTTTGTAAGATTAAAAGGATGTTCTGGGTTCAATACAAGTTAAGCTCTATTCACAGTATTTGTGGTGTAATTTCAGCCTGTTCCTCAGTAAAAAATAAAATAAATAAATAAATAAATAAGGGTATAACAATATATTGTGTCACAATATAGCGCAATACAAAAATGCATCAATATGTATTGTGGATATACTGACAATATGTACTGACAATATGTACTGTGGATTGTCTACTAAATATGATGTTGAATATCATGTATAATAATGCAGTGGGGGGATATTTGTGGGTCCTGATAATGCCAAATAGAGTCCTGCACGGGTTCGGGTACCCGACAGGTGACCCGCAAATTTTGCTCAAACGGGTGAAAAATATCCAACTTTGTCGGATACGGGTGCGGGTCGGGTCGGACAAGGTGGAAACACGGGTCTAAAGGTCTAAACACGGGTTTAAAACAATCACATGCTAACGTAAAAATATATGCATATTTTTAGGAACCCAAAAATATTCCTGTATTTCAAGTTGATAAAATAATTTAAAATCCACATCAGTTTATTTGTGCCCACGCGCCACGCCCTCCCAGGATCTATAACGTCACCTAGGTTACTTTCACTTTTAAAAATTCCTCATAACCGCGCGCGCGCGCGATCTGCTTACAGTCGCCGAGATGGATGCTGAGGAGTCGAAGAAAAGAAATGATGTTTTATTAACAAGGTTCGGGAGGAGCACGTTCCGATAATTAACACAAGTGGAGAGCACTCAGCAATCAATGGTGAGAGGTATATATACTCAGCAGTCTCACCTCATTCCATTGACAGTTTTGCAGCATCCCTCCACCACCCCTTCTCCACACTTCTAATACTAAACACTTACATACGGGGGGAGTACTCTGGGTTCGGGCCGAACTCCCTCCCTCCGGACAGCACGCCATATACGCATTAAACTTACCCAGTCAAATTATATGTAAGTGTGAACTCGTGAATAGCTAGTGGAGATTGTAAAGTTGTCGACAATACGTCATCAAAAATCAAGTCCAGTGTGTGGGAGAAATTTGGAGTTACCTGAAGAAACCAATATTGTGAAAGGCTTTGCTGCATGCATTTTCGTGTTGGATAGCCGCAAATGTGGAACGAACTTCATAACTGGTAACAAATCAAGCAGTTCTATATCGAAGAGTATTTTTCAAATTAAACATGCAGGGCGTGTTTGAACCATAGGCTGTAAAAAATAGGTTTGAACCCAAAATTGTCAGATGTAGGCTAGACGAAATTGCGTGGCAGATATAACGTTAGTGTTGTAGCCGCGTCTGTTACTCAGTTTTGTGGTAACGTTAGCCATGTTCTTCATGTACCGGCCTTTTAAAAGCTTCGGCTGCAGTTGTCCTTGTGTTAATTGTCGTTATAACTTCTGTATGACCTGGCAATAAACATTTTTGTAATTGTGTCTATAATTTGATTGGCTAAACTGATTTTATTTCGGGTGCGGGTCGGGTGTCGGTTCTATTTTAAGCGGGTTTTAATTAGTGCTGTTGACGGATAACGGGTCGGATGCGGTTTGAAGCACTGCGGGTACGGGCGGGTGCGGATTTACAAAATCGGACCCGTGCAGGACGCTGATGCCAAATGTTACCAGTAAAAAGTGTCCAACATTTTTTTAAATATATCTAGTCAGTGACAGAGTTCAAGCAAATATTTCTGTATTTTCAGCTTCAGAATCATCAATATTTTTATTCTGGTGTAACTGTACTGTGCATTTGGTTACTAGCATCAAGTCCAAGCCTATCCATTTACACCCACAATGTAATATCAAATTTAGCATTTTAATCAACAGTAATTTTTTGTTAAACTTTTATCATATGTCTTGGAGTATCGCAATAATATCGTATCATGAGTTCAGTATCATGATATGTATTGAATCGTGACATGAGGGTATCGTTACACCCCTATAAATAAATAATAAAATACACAATATTTAAAAAATGTGGAGGGTTCTAAGTGGACGAAACATTATACTTTTTTTAAAACACATTTTCCACCTTCTGTGGAACACAAAAGCAGATGCTTAACAGAAAGTTGTGGTAAAAGAAGTCTTTATGAATTTGTGCACCATATTCAAAGACTTCTGTGTAAGTGTCATGATTCCTGTCCTGTGTTTCCCTTGTCTTGTGTGCCCTTTTGTTATTTCCTGTTCTGTGCCATGTTTTGTAGTCCTTTGTAGTTTTTCATATTGATTAGTCTCCCCAGGTGTTTCCAATTAACCACACCCCCTTGTTATCTTGTTTAGCTTGTTTGTCCCTGTGTATTTTCTGTAATGTGCCGGAGAAAGCAGGCGGAAGCAAGGATCTAAGCGCAAGTTTTTAATGAAATAAACATAGAACAAATAATAAAGAACTTCAGGAAAAAAGAAACAAAACCACGAGCATGACAAGATCTAGAAGCAACCCTTACATGTACAACAACTGACAAAGTAACACGTGAAACACAGGGGCTATAAATACACAGGGACAAACAAGCTAAACAAGATAACAAGGGGGTGTGGTTAATTGGAAACACCTGGGGAGACTAATCAATATGAAAAACTACAAAGGACTACAAAACATGGCACAGAACAGGAAATAACAAAAGGGCACACAAGACAAGGGAAACACAGGACAGGAATCATGACAGTAAGGAACATACTGAAACTTAAGAGTACATTTTTATTTTTATTTTTATTTTTCACTGAAAATCATGCTTGACAGTCATGGTCACCATTCACTTCCATTGTATGGAAAAGAGCATCTTGGACATTCTGCTAAATTTCTCCTTTTAGTGTTCAACTGAAAATAAGTCATAAAGTGAAGTGACATGAACGTGGGTAAATGTATTTAATCTAATTATATTATTTATTTTATTTTATTCTATTGTAAGTGCATTATAATAACTGAGATTTTTGCCTTTGACAAGTCAAAAACTACTTTCAGTTAAGTCCAAAGACAAGAGCATCTCAGTATACAGTAAACCTCTGAGACGTTACATCGAACGTGACCGACTGAAAGGGAACTGCAGTTCATTGAAACAGTATTGAACCTTGAACATTCCTATAAATGTCATGCTCAAATTGTAACAAAGCTGCAGGATGCTGTACTGCCACACGCAGTACTGTGGGTCATAAAGAGTGTTTCACCTGGACAAATCAGTTGAACTACTGATTTGAATGAGAACGGCTAGAGGTTAAGTCTTAGATAAAGCCTGTCTAATGCCATTTTCATCGGTTATATGATGACTGTACCATTCAAAGGGTTTCTTTTTTAAATGCCTTGCAAATGAATAGCATCCTTTCTACAAGCTTCGCTAGAATTTATGGAGCTGTCTGTGGTGCTGAAATCACACTTTATCTGCAATATTGATGCATTTGACTGAAGAATGAGGAAAATAAAACATTCACTCCAACATTCATTCCAATTCACCAACACACAGATGTTTGACTGTGAATAGACACAAAATGACCTAGACCACATTTATGCTGATTTTACATCAGCAAACTGTAACCCTTTTCTGAGCCAGGGTGGCAATTTTACATCTTTAAGGATTTCAACATTAAGTTGAAACCAAGTTATACTTGAGTAAATAAAATGCCTAAAGGTGCTTCAAAGCTAAACTAATTATTGACCACCTAGAACACTGTAGCCATTGCATAACAACATGATAAAACACTAAGAAAACTATAGCAATGCTTTATTTCTAACACCCTAGCTTCATGCTAGTGAGTTTTGCACATGCAAACACCGCCCATCTTTGCCTCATAAAAATCTTGTTAATATTCATTGATGAAAGATGAATCGTTGTGTTAAATAATACTCTACTGATGCTCTACTAATATTTTCAACATAATCACCCCAAAAAAGTGAAATGCAGATATAATTACTAACAGGTATTACTAACTCCAGCCAGATGTTCACCAACAGCCAGATCACACTGACAAAAGCTTATCTATCGGTGAACATTGGCAGGTTAATTCAGGGTAATACAACAGCCTTTTGATTGCAAATGAAGCAAGCATTCTATGGTGAATACAGATAACTGATTCAATAAAGACAAGCAATTCACAATCACAACTGTTCAGTTTGAAGGGCCCTATTGACTTTCATAGTAAGGAAAAAAATACTATGGAAGTCAATGGCGCCACACAACTGTTTGGACATTCTTCAAAATATCTTCTTTTGTGTTCTGCAGAAAAAGAACCTCATGCAGGTTTGGAACAACTTGAGGGCATTTTAGCACTTCTGGTTCTGTTGTCCTGAAGTCAGTGGGATTTTTGAATGGGCTTTTGGTTATATACCTGAAACTGGACATCAAATGACATCAGTCGGACAGGTGAACACATCTACTCATTAGTTCGCTTTTATAGCCTCGTTGTGTTATTGCAAAGAACTCTAACTCAGACTTTCAGGGGAAAAAAATGTTTAAATAAAAGAGTCGTCAGAAGCTTAATGGTGGTGACTAAGTCATGTGACTGCGGTGTAGCTTTTTACTTCTGCCGATTCTATTTAGACTTAAAAATTCAGAAACATTTCATTTGTGAAGATTATCATTATGAACAAAAAGTCTATGAATCATAATCTTTTGTTGGACATAGAGCTTATTTTCTAGAATTGTCCTTAAGCAAATGGAAAAATCCTTTTTGGATCTAGTGTAATGTTAACGTCTGTGTTTGGCCACTTGGCCTACAAAAATTTGTCATAACTGCAGCAATAGCTATTTGGCTTTAGTAAATCTACGAAATTGCTGTTTAATGATTGTGATGCAATGAATTACATTTAAACTTTTTTTATACAAGGACATTTAAGTAAGGAGCACAGGTGATGTCAGAATATGTTATTCATCTCACTATAATGGCAAAGGTTTGTACTGTTTTTGTACTATTGCAGTGCAGTGAATCTTGCTTTGAAAGCCTCCGTTGGTCCTTGTCAAATTCGTCCCCATTCGCAGCCTAACCATTATGTTAATCATGTTATATTTGGTTGAAAAGAGGGGTCTGAGCTTATCACATCTCCAGCGAATGCTTATGATGAGGTCAGACCCTCCTCTTCAACCAAATTTAACATGGTTAGCTTGCACACATAAAAAAAAAAACAAAAAAAAAAACAGACAGTTGTGACATGTTTGCAATCATGAAGCACTTTCAAGAGCTTAAAGGCCCCATGAAATCTAAAGTTTTTTAGCTTTTAGTATGAATATGATAGCATTAAAGGGTTAGTTCACCCAAAAATGAAAATTCTGTCAGTAATCACCCTCATGTTCCAACCCCGTAAGACTTTCGTTCATCTTCAGAACACAAATTAAGATATTTTTGATGAAATCTGAGAGCTGTCTCACTCCTTCATAGGCTTATATGTAATTGCATCTGCCTGCCCAGAAAAGTTAGTAAAGACATTGTTAAAATAGTCCAAGTGACTACAGTGGCTCAACCTTAAGTTTATCAGGTGACGAGAATACTTTTTGTGCGCAAAAAACATAACAAAAATAACGACTTCATTCAACTATTAATTTTCTTCTGTGTGGGCCACTGAGTGAGTTCACGAGAGCGCCACGACACATGCGCGAGAACATACAGCCTATGAAGGAATGAGACAGCTCTCAGAAATATTAAAAAATATCTTAACTTGTGTTCTGAAGATGAACGGAAGTCTTACGGGGTTGGAACAACATGAGGGCGAGTAATTACTGACAGAATTTTCAGTTTTGGGTGAATTAACCCTTTAAGCCAAATTTATATTTCTGCGTCGGACCTACGGAGTATCCTCTATGCCATCGATTCTCAAAGTGTCAAAGAACGGTCAGTGCATCACGTGATCAACTGCTAAATTCAAACTGTGCTTTCGCGCGTTGGCTGACACTGAGCAAGAGACGGACACGCTCAGCGGAGTCAGCGCTTGTCATATATCATTCACAACTATTCAGGGTTTTCAACCACAAAATGGAGCGTTTTTGCGTAGCGCGTCTGTGTTGCACGTCATCACGCATCACACACATGACCTGCTTCGGCCAATTGTGAGCCTACGTGATGACGTGCAACACAGACGCGCTACGCAAAAACACTACGAGGCCCAGAGAGAAGGAATTGAATAGTGGAATAAAGTCGGTATTTTTGTTTGTTTTTGCGCACAAAAAGTATTCTCGTCGCTTGATATACTTAAGATTGAGCCACTGGAGTCACTTGGACTATTTTAACGATGTTTTTAATAACTATTCTGGGTCGGCGAGTTTCGGTCAATCTGGAAGCCTATGGAAGAGTCAGAATTCTGTCAGATTTCATCAAAAATATCTTAATTTGTGTTCCGAAGATGAACGAAAGACTTACATGGTTGGAACAACATGAGGGTGAGTAATTACTGACAGAATTTTCATTTTTGGGTGAACTAACCCTTTAAGGACAAACCAGTGGATTTTTTTTTTTTTTTTGCGAAAACTTGATGAACTGAAGCAGTCAAAATCCACCATTCAATCCTGTGGTACACCCATAATCAAAGCACAGGAAGCTTCATATCGTGCCAGTCTCCGGATTGCCAAAGCTGGTAAGCTGCACACAATAGGTGAACAACTGTGTCTACCTTTAGCCAAAGAGATGACACGCATCATGTGTGGAGAGAATGCTGCCAAAGAGTTAAACTTGGTGCCGCTTTCAAATAACACTGTGTCACGGAGAATAAAAGACATGGCTGACGATGTTAAAAAGACACTGATTGAGCACATTCAAAAGTCAATATTTTGCCATCCAGCTTGACGAGACTACAGATGTCGCAGACTTGACCAATTTATTGGCCTATGTGAGATATGAAAATGACGGTGCAGCTCAGGAGGACTTTACTTGAGACCAGATCTACAGCAGAGCACACATTGCAGGTACTGGATGCGTTTATCCAAGAGAACAGACTGGACTGGAAAAAGTGTGTGGGAGTATGTACAGATGGCGTGAGGGCTATGACAGGTCGTCACAGTGGAGTTGCAGTTCGCATCCGAGAGGTAGCACCTGAGATGCACTGGACTCACTGCAGCATCCAGTGCGCTGGCGCTGGCAGTGAAGAAGATGCCTGATGACCTGAAGTCTGTGCTGGACTCTGCTGTGAAAACTGTGAACAGATCGATGAATTCTCGCTTATTTTGTGTGCTCTGCGAGGAAATGGGCAGTGAGCATGTCCAACTCTGGCTTCATACTGAAGTAAGGTGGCTTTCAAGAGGAAAGGTGCTTTCGAGGCTTTTCGAATTGCACAAAGAGGTCAAGATGTTCTTACAGGACACATATTTCCCCTTGTCAGACATTTTCGAGGATACTGTGTGGCTTAGTCAGCTGGCATACTTGTCTGACATTTTTTCACGTTTAAACAAACTGAATTTGGGACTACAGGGACTCTCCATCAATGTCTTTGACGTGCAGGACAAAATCAATGCACTGCTGGTTGATAGCAATTTTTCATTTGAAAGTCATGTGTCTAGTATCTATAAAACTACATTTTTTCATCTTAAAAATATATCTAAATTACGTCATATGCTCTCAATGAAAAATGCAGAACAATTAGTTCATGCGTTCATGACATCAAGGCTAGATTATTGTAATGCTCTATGGGTGGTTGAAACAAACTACAGCTAGTTCAAAACGCAGCAGCTCGAGTTCTTACAAGAACCAGGAAGTATGACCATATTAGCCCGGTTCTGTCAACACTGCATTGGCTCCCTATTAAACATTGTATACTTTTAAATATTGCTGATTACTTACAAAGCACTAAAGGGTTTAGCTCCCCAGTACTTGAACGAGTTCTTAACGCATTATAGTCCTTCACGTCTATTGCAATCTCAAAATTGATAATACCTAGAATATCACGACTGCTGGCGGTAGATCCTTTTCCCCTTTAACACCAAAACTTTGGAACAGTCTTCCTAACATTGTCTGGGAAGCAGACACACTCTGTCAGTTCAAATCTAGACTAAAAACACATCTCTTTGGCCTAGTATACACATAACACATTATAGACTTCTATAATTAAATGTCAGGCTGCATAGATTAGGTCAGCCGGAACTGGGAACACTTCCCATAAATCCTGATGTATTTGCTACATCATAAGAAGGATGGCGTCTATGCTAATATTTGTCTCTCTGTTTATCCCAGGTTTACCGCAGTCCGCCAGATCCAAGCTGTATCCAGATCTGATGAAGGACCTGCGCCTGGACACGATGACAACGCTGTCCCGAAGTGTCAACCAGTCCCTCCCCTGTGAAGGCCTCTTTCCCTTCCCTTTACCTCAGTACAGATAAAATGTTGTCGGGATAATTCCGGTTTGCGTGGCTACGCAGACGCGACATAAAAAAATCTGTATTATACATTTTTAAGGCCAGACATGTAGTTTATTGAGGGTTGCTTTGTAAAGGACTGCACGCCTGCGCACATATATATTCTAACGCACATACCTTTGGACTGAACATGTAACGCGCATGTGCTCGTTATTTTCGCGGGTTTGCGTTTTTGAGGTTTGTGCAGAGATAACGGATAGCGAATCAATCAGTCAAAAATAACTTTAGCTGTACAATAACTTTAGCTGGATAATAACTTTATCCTAGAGTAGCACAGTGAATACCCTCTGCTTTCCGACAAGTTGTTGTCATAAAAACAAAGTACAGAAGCAGGGTGGATGCTGAGCCAAACGTGAGACTGAAGCTGACCTCCATTGACCCAGACATCTTAGGACTGTGTTCACGGAGGCATGCGCACACATAACATAAGCTCATGGAAGTTGTCAACAACATGTACTTTTAAGTGCAATAGATTTTAATTTAATCTTTAAGTACAGTTTTTATTTTGCTTTTAGGTTCAATACATTTTAATTTAATCATTATTTAAGTTTTTTTTATTTACCTGTATGTAAGCACTGTGCAGTGTTGATGTTAAAACTGTGTTGTTACAATGTTTAAAGTTGCTGACAATAATAAATATTCTTATTATAAATAAAACTGACTGGTTTTTCATAGCTGTAGCTGAATAGTTAGGCCTACTACTACTGTATTTTAATATTGGTCATAATGGTGGTACTTGGAGAGCCAAATATTTTCTGAGGTGGTACTTGGTGTAAAACATTTGAGAACCACTGCTCTATACAATACTTCTGCGTCGTTGCCCGCATTGATGTGCAATTACACATGCAGAGGGAGCATGTGAAACCTGGCGGAGGGGCTCTAGCAGACCAATCACAGCGCTTGCGGTCCACATAGAATTGACGCGTTGTTACATTTTGTGCACGTCAGGGTATGGCAGAGGCTACGCTTGCTTACACACAGCTTACGACGTAGCTATGGCCCGAGTTCGCCGCAGAAGTACAAACTGGGCTTTAAGGTTATGAATAAGCTGGTGTGCTCCAAAACAATGACAAAATTCGCATTTAGGAGTTATAAGCATTCAAAACTTATAGTCTCTCACTTCCGCTAAAATGGATCTTGGATTTTGATGACATCACCGCGGACTTCAGCTTTTCATCACATCTTCTGTCCAATCAAATGCTCTCTAGAATCTAGAGCGTCCCGCGACTCCCGTCCCCTATGCTATAAATGCCCCCTATGCTATAAATACCACCTGGCCAAAGCAAACGTTGACACGTCATGGAACAATATGGGTTGGAGAAGTGTGTTCGGTTGCTCAAACGCTTGAGTTTTATTCCGTTTTCCAACAGTACGTTGTAGGGCTGAACGATATATCGTTATCGTATCTATATCGAGATATGAACTTTCAAGATATTAATATCGAAAAAAGCAACGATATAGACGATATAGATTTTCCCTCTCCGCGCTCGCCCTGCATACAACTCTGGCAGTCACAACAAACATCAGTTTTACGAGTGTCCTTGAATGCACCGCTAAAGCCAGCGCGCGCACACTACCAGGGACGTGGGAACTATATTGTGAGAGGGGGGGCGGCGTTTCCATGGTGACGCGTCATTGCTTGTCACGTGACACACCGCAGCAGCAACAGCGCTGAATGAATGATGATCTGCTTTTATGTCATTTTTCCTTTTTTATTCAGAATATTCACAAATGTGTTAGCTATGGCATGAAATATCTGATATTCCGATTGTCAAATACATGCAAGTGGAAGTATATTGTTGTTTAAACACCTTTATAACGATCGCTTTAGTTGAGCTGTATGCGCGATGGGCGCCGCCGTGTTAGTTTGTGCCGCAGACGCAGTTCAGAGAATCGGATCTGTTGGATTTACAACCTCTATGTTTACAACACGTGAATTCATCCACTTCTCCCGAAATACTGAAAAGTAAGTGGCTGGTGAACTGGGAATAGAATAGAGTAAACATTGAAGTTACTTACACAATGTGTATCTGATATGAATAAAACGTGTCGAATTATAATGGAAAGGATTATTATTACCTCTTCCATAGACATCAGTGTGTATTTTACAAACTCTAAATGTATTGTTTTTTTAGTACTTACGTAGTCATATCGTATTGTATCGATATCGAGATATCTGGCATGAAAATCGAGATATGAAATTTTGTCCATATCGTTCAGCCCTAGTACGTTGGTTATGAATGAAATGACTAGAATTTATTCACCTCTACTATTTAATCGAACATATCATCAGCGCTCGGATTCGCTTCCATGGTGCTGTCAAGTCCGAATTGCAGTCTATGAGGTAAACTAAGCGCTATTGGCTATTTAAAAATGTCGCTATTGGCCATTCAATATGTCTCGCCTTAGCTTCCTGTTTCAGTGGAAATTACGAAATTAGTAGATGAACAAGCCCAGGGGTCTGAAGGGAGTCTCTACAGCGCCAAATTTCACATTTTAGTGTGTAATTAACACAAACACCATAGAGCTTAGTTCAGAGTGCATTTGAAGATCTTCCTGCAGAAACGTGTCGATATGCCATTTGGATGTGCCTAAGTTTTATTGCTATCAGTCTTTATATTTATACTCCTGACCTACACTGCCCACTGTCCAAAATGCAGCTGTCTCATGTATCTATGCAACCAAAATAAGCATGCAGTACACAAACTCAAACACTTTCTCGAAGGTTATGTGATATAACCTATAACGGGCATATCTAATCCTCTGTGAAACAGGATATGTCACTCCTCATAGAACAACCCTGTGTGTGATCGCCACGGCCACAATCACACACACTTATTTTCTGGTTCCTGGCACCAACATGTAATAACACCTCACTCTCTTTCAAGCACTTGCATACAGGAGGTTCACACAGCGTCAATAATGACTCTTATTTTGTCTATGATATGTCATTTAACAGCTCAACATGAATAAATATGAACTAATTCTCTGAATTTTAGATCATGCAACGCAATGGCTGTGTAAAAATTGAAACACTTGTTTAGAACAATTTAAAGGGAAAGTTCACCCTAAAATGAAGATTTTGTCATCATTTACTCACCCTCAAATTGTTCCAAATCTGTATGAGTATTTTTTTTTTCCTACTATGGAAGTCGAGGGTGAGTAAATTATGACAGAATTAAATTTTTTGGGTGAACGATCCTCCAGAGTTTTCCAGAATCATGAAAATGTAAAGTGTGTGTGGGTCAACTGCTCTGAAATAAACATAGGCCTACTAAAGAATATGTACTTGCACATTTTTGGGGTTAACGTTTTTTTACGCTGTACATAAACCATGTTTTTTTTTTTTTTTGGCTAGTCTATTAGGGTTAAATGAACAAACGCTAAAATATTATAATGTCATAACATAATGTACAATAACTGTGGTTACAATTGTGTATAAAAAACACAAAATTCCAAACGCAAGAAAAGCACTGAAAGCAAATGAAACAGACAGTGAAGACTAAATGAGGAGACTGACCTTATATGAAATCGGATCACTGGATTTTCTTCAAGTTCTCCTCTGGTGTCAGTGGATTATCATGGTTCAGTCATTTGTAGAGGTTTCTCTTTCCTGTACACGGCAATTTCTGCTTGAATACATCAAACTTCAGGGATAAAATTGAAAAGGCTTCATCGTTGTGAGTTCAGCGGCAAAACAGTTGTCCGATTCCTTGGAGTGGTTCTTAAATTTCATACACCAATTAGTTTTAAAATTTAGTGAAAAAATATTGCTATAAATAAATTAAGATACTGATAGCCACAAACTTCACAAAAACTGTGTTTTAGACTAACAATAAAAGTGGTATTGATCAAGACCCTAAAGTCCAAACAATTATTTTACAGGAAATTATGTACATGCATTTTTTTTTTTTTTTTTTTTTTTTATAATATGCTTTAAAAGAAGAAACCCTATTTTGGCTTTTCACATAAGTTGGAGACATTGGGGAACTATATACAATAAAATAAGTAAAAGAGTTAAGGCCTGTGATTTTTGAATTTCAAAGCATCCCATCAAAGCAAGTTCTTAATATTTTACTTATTTAATTCATTATTATTTTGTTTTCTGCTCTGAATAACAAATCTTAAAAGTAACGCTTAAAAGCTGTTGGTGCCCAAGAGATCAACAGATTAAAATGTACTTTTAAACTTTCCAGGATTTTAGCAGTGCGATGATCCTTGGATTGCACAGATTTTGGGTGCATTAAGCATGGATGGACTAGAGGTTTGTCTTTCTCAGGAGCATTTAATATTCAATTTATCACGTTAGTCTTCTCAAACATGTTTGATTCCTCACTATATTCTTAATCACTGGAATTTGAAGATTTCTTCAACAGATGACAACAACACAACAATGCTGCTCCTGGTAAGTATCCCTGAGATTAAAATAGCTGGAAAGTTGGAAGTTGACGAAACAATGACGGGCACCGGTAGTGCAATGGGGTGGTGATGGATGAACTAGAGGTCTGTTTCTCTAGCATCCAAGCAAAATGTATAAAGGGAACGTTTAATATCCATTCTGCTGTTAGCTTTCATGTTAGTCTTTTCAACAGGCGTTGTTTCTTCATTGTGTTCTGTATCTCTGGAGTTGGAGGTTGATGATTTCCTCAGCCCATGAATTTCATCACATGGGTTTGAAGTGCCACCATTATTTGGCTCGTCTCTGAGAGATGCCTGGTCTTGGTCAGTTTCTCTGTGGTAGAAATAGTTGAAATTAGACACGATGACGGGCACCGGTAGTGCAATGGTCAACACCCCAGCAATGGCACAGAGAGAGCCCACAATTTTGCCCCCCACCGTCACCGGTCTCATGTCACCATACCCAACTGTTGTCATGGTCACCACCGCCCACCAGAAGGCATCTGGGATGCTGGAAAAGTGAGACTCAGGTTCATCTGCTTCAGCAAAGAAGACAGCACTGGAGAACAATATGACACCAATGAAAAGAAAGAAGATCAAGAGGCCCAGCTCTCGCATGCTGGCTTTCAGAGTCTGACCCAAGATCTGAAGCCCCTTGGAGTGTCTAGAGAGCTTAAATATGCGAAACACCCGAACCAAACGAATGACCCTTAGTATGGCCAGAGACATGGCCTGTTGGCCATTATTGTGCTCCTGGCCCTGCTGTTCCGCCAGCTCTGTGCCCAGTGTGATGAAGTAAGGCATGATGGACATGATGTCAATGATGTTCATGATGGTTTTGGAGAATTCTGACTTACTTGGACAAGCAAAGAAGCGCACAAAGAGCTCAAAGGTGAACCAAATCACGCAGGTGGTTTCAATGATGAAGAACGGGTCGGTGAAGGTGAGCGACGGGCGCTCTTGAGTACCATTGATCGCGCGACTGGTCACTGGAAGCTCTCGCTCGTCGCGAAACTCGGGTAAAGTTTCCAGACAGAAAGTTATGATAGAAATGGTGATGACGAGGACGGAGACGATAGCGATGCCTCGCGCAGGACTGGAGCTTTCAGGGTACTCAAAAATGAGCCATACCTGTTTTTGAAACTCATTCTGTGGCAACGGTTTCTCCTCTTCTTTGATAAAGCCCTCGTCCTCGCGGAAACGGTCCATCGCTTCTTCTCCCAGCTGATAAAAGCGGATTTCGTCGGCAAACACGTCGATCGACACGTTAACAGGTCGCCGGATTTTCCCTCCGGACTGATAGAAATAAAGAATTCCGTCAAAACTCGGTCTGTTACGATCAAAGAAATACTCGTTCCTGAGAGGGTCGAAATACTTTATTCTCTTGTCAGGATCTCCCAGTAAAGTGTCGGGAAACTGGTTCAGAGTGCCCAACTGGGTCTCGAACCTCAGCCCGGCGATATTAATAAGAACTCGTTCGTTGTTCTCATGGTCCATATCCATATCCAGAATGTCCTCATCAAACAAATGGGGACTGTAATAATCCACCGTATTCTCAGTGGAGCCCATCATTGTGTTGTTCATGTCGTTCATTTTCCATGAGCTCTGTTGTGGACTTCTGGAGTATATTTCTTTGTTGTGGACCAAGCGTGGACGATCCAGTGAGTTTTGGTTCTGGTAGGTTTCTCCATCACTGCCTCCATCTCCTCGCTTATCAAAACTCACCAAAGCTATCTCCATTTCCAAGCCATTAAATATTCATTAATAAAAGACCTGTAGAATTAAAAACCAAAAAGCCACTCATAAATCCACACTCGTTTTCTTTGCCGTTAGATTCTGCTTCGGATAAAGATGTGCATCATAATCCAAACATCCTCCCGTCACTCTGGTAATACATGTCTGTGCTCTGAGCGTAAGTACTGGAGTGATTCATAGGACTCGGTTCTTTTGAACGGATCCTTTTGAATGAATCGATTCGCAAAACGGTGGTGTATCACTCGGCTGTGAGGACTTTCTTTGAGGTGGATGGATATGGAAATAAATTCGAAGTAATAAACAATGTTGATTTTATTGAAGAATCAGCCACCTGCCGGGCGGGAACCAGAGCAAGAGTGGTCACACAAATGAATTGAATGAAGCGAATCATTTCGCTGAAATGTGTGGGGGGAGAGATTCCCTCCGTTCAACATTCTAGCTATTTATGTTTTTTAATACCAAACATGCTATAAAATTATTTTTAATAGCCTATTTAAGATTGGAGGTTTGAGTTTTTAATTGTTGATCTCTAACCCATGTAGCAAAGCCTTAAAAAAATGTTTGTAAATTTAAGTTAAGATTTAGTTTTTAATGTAAGCCTCAAGGTTTCTATAAGCTAGTGTGCTCCAAACAACAATAAAATACGCATTTAGAAGATAGAAGCATTCAAAACAGTCTCTCACTTCTGCCAATATGTATCAATGATTATGATGACATCACTCTGCACTTCAGCTTCTCATCAGATTTTCTGGCCAATCAAATGCTCTCTAGAATCTAAAGTGCACCTCCGCCTATATTATAAATAGATGCTGAAGCTGCTGCTGAAATCAGTCACTTGTTCACACATTTACTATTTTCTACACGGTGAATGGCACATAAGGCCCTATATAGGGAATAGGGAACCATTCAGACAGTGTAAATATGCTTTCCATTGGGATGAATGAAGTCTGGTTTCATGTGAACCGGCACACAGTCTGCTCTGGTCCAGATACACGATAGCACAGAGCGGATGACCGAGTTGGCGCAGACCAAAAAAACGTATATCGAACCCATTTGATTTCTCCACAGAATGCCATATTTTAAAGCGACGGAGGAGATCAGGAGGAGAAACGGTTAGAGATTAGAAAGAAACTGCGGCTTTGCCGAGCTCAACGGCTCTGGTCGAGCTGTGATATAAACTAAACGCTACTGGCTATTTTAAAAAGGGGGAGGAGCTGTTCAATATGTCCCCCCCCCCCCCAGTCTTCCTGTTTCAGTAGAAATGACCTCAAAACATTGAATAATGCTGTGTGTTTCAAGGCACTTCAGTGGGCTTTTAACCCCAAGCAACACTGTTAATAAAAGGGTAACTAAAGTGAAAGCATTAATAAAAGATAAATATAACTATTGTCTTTGTTGTAGATTTTTTCATCATGCTCACTAAGCTTTTTATGTTTATATGTACGCATTATGCAATATACAAGACACGTAGGTTATTGTCTACAGACAATGGTGTATGAAATATATGAAAGCCTGCCAACTGCCATTTTCTGACTCTTCTCATGTGATTTACTTTCTGGCATCTGTGAGTTATTTTGAGAAATGGCGCACATATTTAACTAACCGAGCACAGAGGAATTCACATGGATGATTCCTGTATGTGCATCAATTTAGAATTGCAAATGATGCATTACAATGCTCAATTTTACTTCAGAAATCTCACAGGACCAGATACTTTCTTCTTCAAATATTGTGTAATGTCAACTTGCACACATTTTAAGCCTTGCATGAACACAAATGTCAAAGCTTTTGATTTGAAGCCTGATTTAAAATTAGATTTTCAAAATCTGGAATATTTTCCCCCACTGGGATAAAACTATGGCAACAGCACTTCTGACTGAGACACGTGAAGCCAACTTCATGACTCCAAAATACAGTATGACTAAAAAATCTTTTTGACCAAATCTGCATGAACTATCAACCAACCATGTCCTAAATAAAAGTTTAAAATTATTAAGGACTTTTAACATTTGTTTTTCATTAAGGGTGGTACAGTAACACCACATAGAGTGTTTGACATCAAACCCTACTTAAATAATAAAACATTTAAAATATTTTTTATCATTGAAGAGTCTTTGATTCAAGTTATTCAAGTCATTGTCAGTGTGATTTTTTTAATATTTTCTAAATTAACATCTTATTTTACCCGAAAGCCTGATTTACCTTAATTCGATTTACGAATATATATCATTACAAATGCCTTGCACATACTGTATCTTGACATGCCTTCATGGATTATCATAATCATCATCTTCTTCCGCTTCTTCAGCCCGTAGGCGCAAACGACAGTGAGAGACCTATCCCCGACCCGAAGGCACAGGGAAGCGACCCTCTTGTTCTCCGGGGTGAACTCCAACACATGGCGGCTGAGCTGGGGGGCTATAAGCAAACCCTCACCAGCCCGACGCCTCTCACCATGGGCAACTCCAGTGGTAAAGAGTCCATCCTCTCTCAAGGAGTGTGGTTCCAGAGCCCAAGCCGTGGGTCGGTATCTAGTCGGTATCTCTCAAGCTTAGGCTCCTTCCCCGCCAGCGAGGTGACGTTCCACGTCTCTAGAGCTAGTTTCCTTGTCCAGGGATCGGGTTGTCGAGGCCCCCGCCTTCGACTGCCGCCCGATCCACTTTGCACCGGCCCCTTACGGTCCCTCCTGCCAGTGGTGAGCCCACGGGAGGGCGGCCTCACGTCGCTCCTTCGGGCTGAGCCTGACCGGGCCCTTCATGGATTAACACAGCTTTATTTATACTTTTCCAGTAGCATATATGCATTTCTATTTTGCGATTGGATGCATTTTAGGTACAACGTTTTACTGAGATGTTACTTTAAAACTTACTTAAGATGTTATTGAAAATCCAGAGTACACAATTTCTCAGTCACACTGAGTGAGACATGTCCCTTTTATCATTAGATTTTCATTTTATTTTTTGTGGGGAAGCTGTGATATCTTACAGAAGTCCTTTATCCCTCAAACACTGCCTCATTTGCCCTCTCCATATGCTGAGCAATCTGCCTGTGTGGAAATAAAACACTTAAAAACTGCTGCCGTTGAAGACAAGTAGGGAAATGATAAATGCTTAAAAAAAGGAATGAGTGGGTTAAGTGTAAGAGGAAAGGAGAGAGATTATGTGTTGAAGGTGTCAAGCGGGTAACAGGTGATGGAGAACTGATCCCGGTGGGGTATTAACAATGAGGTGGCTGAAGATCTGCTGCTGCTTCTCTTATCGTGGCATTTGCACTCTTTCTCATTCACTCCATTCTGTGGTAAAATCTGGCTCACATGACCTCAGTCTTTATTCATGCTTCAAGATAATCTCCAGAGCTATATAAAAGAGTTTAAAATAGAACTGCATTCACCTGTTTCTGTGTGTCTGTAGTTTGTTGAGGCTATCACTGGTTAAACCAAGTCAAACGTTCATCTAAAGCAGGGATATTCAATTAAAGTTCCAAGAGGTCCAGTCTCTATATTTCCTTCCCAGCAGAGGTCCAGACAATACTTTTTTGGAACAGTCATACATTTCCATCGGGGCCAGCCGTAGTACTTTGTAGAAGAAAAAATCCAAAACACTCAAAATATTAATCAAAGATGAGAATCTTGGGCCCTGAGAGCCAAAGCAGTAAGTGTCTAAGAATTCTTACCAATATTTACCAAAAAAAAGCAAAATTTTCTCCCACCTGGATATGAATATAAAAAAGTGAGATTAGATCAGGCTATTCTTTATTTATTTACATTTAAACACCTATGTCTATGGCACATATAGGCATTGGGACTGAGAACGTTCTTAGAACAACATTCCCAGATAACAAAAATATGTTCTTAAAATGTTTTTCTAACATTCATTAAGTTATGAAAACGTTATTTCTGAATGTTTTCTCAACGTTCAAAACATCAGTTTTTTTATTCTTAAGTATTAAGAATGTTTTTTTATTTGTTTATGTGAACGTTAAAGGAACATTCAATTATATAATTTTGGAAATGTTAGGAGAACGTTATTTCTGAATGTTTTCTTAAAGGAGTGATGAACTGAGAAATCAAAATTTCCTTGAGCTTTTGACATATAAGAGATCATCATACTATAATAATATCCTGTAAGTTTCAGAACTGAAAACTACCTTGTTAGTCCAATAAAAGCTTTTATAGATATCAGGCTCAGCAAACGACTCGTTTTTCAAAGTGGGGAACTATGACGTCATAGAGGATAAAACACCGCCTCCACAAAAGAAGATCAACGCCTACTTCAACACGACCTGTTTAGCCCCGCCCACCGATTCGCCCAAACATGCTAAATAACTTAGGACGACATGATAATTGCTAAACCGGATCGAGCTACTTACAAGCAATAAACATGCTGTTTACTAAATATTGTGCAGCGCCTGTTTGTTGAAGAAGAAAGTCTGCATAAGCTTCCTTCGGATTCCAGCATGGTTAAACTTTATTAAATCAGTCAATCACAATTTCCCAACACCGATCTGCCAGCAACATGTAAGTAACCATGTGTACTCTAATGCCTGATCTGCGATCAGTGATTTCTGTGTAATTATTCAAGTTCAGATATTTCTCTTAAAATCGTTCAATACTGTTTATGCTTCAGTGACTAAACGATCAACTTCACATAATTTCTCGTAGTATTATGAAAATAATCTTTTTTAAACTGATATTAAATTATATACAGAAAGCGATCAAAGAACGATCCCTTTCCAATCGCCCAAGCTGTCAATCAAACAGCACAGCGCGAGCCGCGAGAGCTTATCTGGACACTTACCAAACTCGTGATGAAATAATGACACTGTTACACTACACAAAGAAGCTCTTACTGTGTATTCACATCGTGTTTGCATTGTGATTTGTAAGCATTTGTGAGAGTGCAAAAATTGCGTTGCAATGATAAGATCTTTATTCACGCGATCAACAGACTTTCATCTGCTCAGTCAGTGCTCATCATGCTGCAACCTTTCATGTGATGGAATAGATTTAAATATAATGCTTTAAACGATACTTTTCACGATTTGTTAATCTCGTTAGCTGTAATAGTAAAAACGTAGTAAAAGTTTTCGAAAGAGTTCATATAATACTAGCTATTTCATATGCAAGCATGTCAGCCAATCACAGCAGTGGGCGTTTGGACTGCAGTCTCACAGCAGACACGCCCCTTAAAACTGAGCGTTCAAATCTGAAGCTGAAATCAGGCTTGGAAAAATGGCTTTTATTTATAAATTATGACCATTTTTTATGTAAAAATCATACTAACATTATAAGGGCACCCCAGGCAACATTATAAAATAATAAAACAATCCAGTTCATGACCCCTTTAATGTTCCAAACATCCGTTTTTTTCCTTTGTTTATGTGAATGTTAGAGGAACATTCCATTCTGTTATTTTGGAAATGTTAGGAAAACGTTATTTCTGAATGTTTTCTGAATGTTCCAAACATCCGTTTTGTTTTTTGTTTTGTTTTTTTCAAAGTGTTAAGAACGTTTTTTATCTTGGTTTATGTGAAGTTAGAGGAACATTCAATTCTATCATTTTGGAAATGTTAGGAAAATGTTTTTTTCTTTGTTTATTCTATCATTTTGGAAATGTTAGGAAAACGTTATTTCTGGATGTTTTCTCAACATTCCAAACATCTGTTGGAAAATTCTTGAAAGTTCTCTTTAGGCTATAAAAAAAGTACATTCAGAGAACAGTCCTAGAACGTTCTTATTTGGTTCCCAAAACAATAACCAAATGGGAACCATATGGGAACGATAGGGGAAAATTCTGTGTTTGTTGTGTTCTTTGTTAGCTGTGATTGAACCTAATGCATTACTCTAATCAATCAAGACTTTGAACTTCCCTTCAGTAACAGCATTTCATCTGATTCTGAGCTAAATTCTCTCATTGTCTTTCTATCACTCACAACTCTGCGCATGCGCTCCATTCCATGCCATCTTTAAACCAAACATCCAGCGTCTCCAGGCAACCATTACAAGGTCTCTCTTCAGCCTGAAGCATCACTGTAAAATGACAGTTTTTTGAAACTCCGTATGAAACAATTCATATACACAGAATAATTTTGTGGTGTTTACTTTTTTCTTTCCATTGTGTTGTTTTCCACATGTCTTGTTAGATTTGACTTGTCTAGATGTATGTTTGAGTTTGTGTTCTTTTTTCCCTTGTGGTGGGTTGTGTTTTTGGTTTAGAAAATGTAATTTTTGCTCTTTATGATTCCATTGTTTGGACTGTGTACTTCCCAGATAAATTTTGTGTACTACTGCAGTAAATTGTGAATCTTAAAGTAAAGTCTTATCTGTTATTTTTGTAATTCAAATACTTAATGCACTTAGAAACTTTATACTCTGGACAAATATGTAAACACTCTGGACAAACTTAAAAATCCTGTCACTTGAAATCCAGACCTGTAGCTGTAAGAAATTGATTGATTCACGCTGGTGGTCTCCTGCACCCTGGTGGTCTCCTGAGATCTTCAGCTCCGTCCTGCTCCACCTTGGGGGGCCCCTCTACTCCACTGGTTCCATCCTGGTCCTTGCCGGCTCCGCCTTGGCTCTCGGAACTTCCGTCTCCACCTAAAGGTCCCTGCACACTGAGTCCGAAAATCGCGTCCGAAATTTTTGCACGTTAAAAAATAAATACGACCTAATGTTTTGTCAATCACGCTTACACACTGCCTCCGAAACTTTAGTCTGTCATGAAAAATTTCGGATGGGGTTTGATTTTCTGCGTTTTTCGCATCCAGAGCAAGCATTTTGAATGGTGTTTTGACAATTCAGAGCCACCGAATCAGGGGCCTGGCTCTCCACACCGCCCTCAGGATCGATCAATCTCTAATTTTTATAGTGCTTCATTAATAATGATTACAATTCATGCTGCCTAACAACTAACAATATTTCATTCCTACAACGTTCTGAAAATGTTAATTTATGGTTATAAAAATAAAACCTTTAGAGTTTGTTGGGTTCTTTATAACTTTAATTAGGCTGTCATACAAATACCTCTCTGCAACATTCTGAAAACGTTAATTTATGGTTACAAATAATAGAACCTAAAAAGAACTTAAAACATTAGGAATTGACCGTTCGCAAAGACCCGCCCCCCTTAGTTACTGTCGCTATGTCCGACAAGCTACGCCGTTCTCACGCCACACCATGTTCTCACGCAGTGAAAAATACATTGCGGAGCAGAGAGGAGACTGACAACACGCTGACAGACAGGACAGACCAGGTTACTTTTCGGTTACGTTTGATATTAAACATATTAAACAAAGTCTCACCTTTCAAATTTGGTCATTTTTGTAAAGAAATTTAAACAATAAATACTGTTTTGTGGCTCTTTAATGTGTCGTGACAGATCGCTGTAGAGCATCAGTTAAAGCTGCTCGTGAACCGATCATCTCTTCCTTCTAGTTAATTTATAGCCTCAAATAAACATGAACAAACATAAGAAGGAATGTTGTTTTAACCGCAGAAAGACGTCAGTACACTCCGTTTTTCAAGTTCAAATCCTCCCATGTTAATTTACTAACTCTCCTGACTGCTTTGTCGGACAAAATGGCGGATGGCGAAGTATGATTGGTCAGATCACCTGTCAATCAAGCTCCCTGCGAAGGGTCAATTGGTTTTTTTTTTTTGCTCAATCAGCTGTTGAACAGATAAGAACAATTGGTGGTTAATATGCTGTTTAATCTTATTTTTCCTAATATTTCTCAAGTTTTACTCTTGTACTATTGATTTTTGTTTGAGGTGGTACTGCCAGCCAGCCCCCATATATATTTACACAGCAAAGAGCTATATTCTTCTGTTGCGTTAGTTCCCTTTAGGCATTCTGAAAGAGCGGTAAGTCAATGGAGATTTTAAGAACCTCTTTTTCTTGATTCAGCAGGAGCTGAGAGTGCAGCAGATGCCAAGGGCTGAAGTCTGAATACATGGCTTTTGTGAGAGACTCTAATCTGCACACGTGACACAGCTCCTCTCGTCTTTGCATTAACTGTCATGAAAGCTCGCCTGGAGCAATAATGCCAGTCTTCAGTGAAATGCAAAAAGACGCAAGCTCTGGACATGATCGAGAGATGACCGCAGCTCAGATGATGGCTGCTTCCTTTTTATGTATGTCCTGTTTAAAAGCTTCTAGTGCATTTGCTGCTTTGATGACTGTGATTGTTAGATGTATGTTTATCTGCTCATCCAGTTTAATCTTGTGAATCTGCATGTTCTTGACTCATATAAAGGTTTTGTCCGCAGGCCTGTGCTAAAATAAAAGCACACAACAGCAGCTAATGTGGCAGCGTAATTGGCCTCTAGCCGCATTACAATTTCATGCACTAGATACAAAAAAATTCTTATCGCATGCATCTTATTTACCAACCCCAAACACCAGAAATACACTATTAATATATTTTTTTATTAACTCATATATACAGTAAAAAGGTCTTAACTGCTTAATCATTTATCTTAGCAATAAAAATTTAAAAACATATGTAAAAAAAAAAAAATAGATTAATGCATGTTATCAAACTGTAAACTGGTGCCGAATGTTTTTCACAAGTAAAAAGCGTAATTACCTGAGGATGCAGGTTTACATCTCTAACTAAAAAATAAAAATGTGTGAGAAATTTTTAAATAGCCTTTGTATAAAAAAACCTTTATAGTAAAAATTATTTTACAAAATAATGAAAACAAAGTTTACAAATCTACCAACGCCAAGATTGTGACTTTGACTCCCAGCCAATGCATGAACCGATTTAAAAAATAAAAAAAAACTAGTACACCTTGAATGCAGTGTGCATCACTTTGGATCTGTCAAAATATACAGTAACCAAATTGCCTTAAAATACATTTTGTTTTGTCGTTGTTAGAACAAACTATGCATAAACAAACATATTACCATTAACAGGATGGTCTTTATTCTACACTTACATTAATGTTTTAGTGTTTGCATTAAATTTCATATTTTTAGATGCCTTTTATCGACAAATGGAGTGTGTGTGTGTGTGGTCCTGGTAAACCCTACATCCCCAAAAAGACAGCCATTTCCGAAATCCTTGACTCTGTGGGAAAATTTTTTGGTCCCCATGAGGAAAACCGCTTATAAATCATACAGAATGATGAAAATACTGAACTTTTTTTTTTTTTTTATGGGTACGTTTATGGGTAGGGTTAAGGGACAGAATATACAGTTTGTACAGATAAAAATAATTATGTCTATGGAACGTCCCCATAAAACATGAAACCCCAACATCTATGCAAGTCCTCAAAATAAACAAGTGTGTGTGTTTATATATGCTGAGTAACTGTCTGCGTGTGTCTGTCTCTGCTGCACATCTCAGGGACAAATGCCACGTTCATACAGTACGCAGTGTCTTGGTGCTTACACAGAGCTCTTGGGAGATTTTGTTGTGAGGAACGAGGGAAATGGTAACCATAACAACAGGTAACCACTAACAACCAGCATTGATCATGTTGAGCACACTGGTGAGCACCTCTAATTGCAGTGGAAGAATTTAGTTGTTCAGATCAGCAGGCTAGAGGTGGTAATATCCACGAGCACAGCTCCCTTCCTATTCATGAGACATGAGACCAAATGTGCCCTACAATGTTACTTGCCATTTGCTGGTAGAATAACAACTTGTATCTGATCATCACTACATACACAAATCTCAACTGATATTATAAATATTAACATCACAATTTTCTGTAAAGCTGCTTTGAAACAATGTCTATTTTGAAAAGTGCTATACAAATACATTTGCCTTGATTTCAACTACAGTGTTCTTAAAGGGGTCATATAATGTCATTTTTGTACAAGCTAATATGATTATTTAGGGTCTAAATTAAAAGAAGGTCTAATTAAAAAGAAAACACTAATTTTACCTGGTCAAAAACAGCTCTGTTTTCAGCACGCTGTTTGAGTGCATGTGTCTTTAAATGATAATGAGCTTTGCTCACCCCGCCCCTCTGTTCTTTGCTTACACCGTTTGTAACACAATAACCATAACGCGTTTTTTATAAACATGGGATTATGAATTATATTGAGAACGTCATTCATAGAAAACATGCTGTGATGTACCTGAGTGTAAAAATAGCCGCATCCATCGTGAAGCGTGCAGCAAGAGATTTGCAAAGATTAATATAAATATGAATATAAAGGTTAATAAAACGTTACACTCACTCACTTCGATCCTTTTTTCAGGAGCAGCTTCTTAGCAAAACCAGCTTTATACTGACCCTCGTTTGTAAAGCAGTCTGGTGAAATGATTCGCGCAAACATGAAAGCATTGACGTTGATCGCGGGGAATTCCCTTCGAAAACAAACTCAGCCACTGCGTCTTCAGTGGTTCGGATTTAGGAACATCAAAATAACTGCTGTGTTCGTTATTACACCCAAGAACACCACAATCGAGACGCCATTCTACTCAGTGCTCCAGCTATCAGCAATGAACGCGCCGGTTGGCGCGGGCTATGATTGACAGCTCGCTCACGAGGGCGGGTCTGTGTTGAAACGCTGCTGTCAATCAACCATTGTGGGAGGGGCGTCGATTTTGTGATGTCACAAAATCGAACAGCTTGATTCAGGAGAGGGGGAAACATATAAGAAGATTAAAAAAAAAAAAAAACTGGATGGATTTTTATCATTTTATGATGGTTGTGTACAGGCAGGCACTGCCAACACACATTTCAGTACAATCAACTTGTAAAAGTGCATGTACCATTATATGACCCCTTTAACACAAATTCACACAGAATATAATACTACCTCAAATCCCTCAAATTTTAGACCATACATTACTCAGTACATTATATAGATTCAATTACATATTACATTATATTAAAAAAAAATAAAAATAATAATAATAATAATAAGTAACATTATTCTTTCGGAAGTAGTAGTTCAGGTTACAATTTATTTCGATGGTACACTTTTGACATTCAACTTTACAACTACATGTCAACTTACTCTCATTAGAGTGTTAGCAGACTAGTAATAGACTGCTAGTAGATTGTTAGGCTAGAGTTAGTAGAAGTTGATGTAGTTGCAAAGATATAGTCAGAAGAGTGTCTAAAGTAGACTATTGAAATGAAGTGTTACTGAAGTTCATTGTTTTAAACATTTTAAAATCAGGAAATATAACAGTTGGTTTTCATTCCTTCATTCAGTAAACCAGGTGGTTCTAAATAGACTTGATTTAGTTAGATTTACTTTTCAATGTCTATTATAAATATCTGAACATGTTGAACAGATTATTTCATATTTGTTAAGTCTTTTGTCCCAGTGCTTCAGAATAATTTTGTTTATATTCTATTAATCTGTTTTTGGAGCAAATATAGTAAAGAGAAAGCCACAATTCACAAAGAAATGTAACAAAGCTTTTTCAAAGTTTCACAGTAATAAACAGGAAAAAAATTATAATGTTAATGAAACAATGTTAATGTGGAACAATTCATGAAACTCATGCAATTTCAGCTGTATATAATTACTATACAGCTATTGGTCATAAAGGGTGCAGAAATTCAATACACATTTACACAATTAAACAGAATGAGTTACAGCAGAGTTTCCCATCATGCTTTGCTCAAGACTCTAGTAAATGTTGAAATTAAGTGGTATTGCATGTTTTTGCACAATATTAATATAGGGGGAGATCTGTTAGTGTTAATGTTCTGTTATGTTTGGTTTTACATTGTGCTAAAGAGTAGAGCCATTTATAATGGATGTAAGCATATTTTTTTACAGTTAAAATTCATGATAATATTGTGTCTGAAATGTTACGGTAGGGATAATGAGTCAAATTACAAATAATTATAAACCAGGCTTGTTACAGATTACAGTAACGTGGTTAGGTCGAGGATGGGCCTACAAACATTAAGACTATACTGCTTTATTTAAAAAGCTGTAACTGCACTTGTTGATGAAGTGGTAGGCTCTCTGTTGGTTATGTTCATTTATTCATTCATTGTTAATTTACAAAGCACATTTGAAAACAACTCAAGGTTGACCAAAGTGCTGTACAGAAATAACGTGATCAATAAATAAGGAAAAACTAAATTAATACAAATTAACAATCCATATAAGAAATAACATAGAGACTAAAGATTAACGGAACAAAGATTAAAGGCCACAGTAATTAAGTGAGTTTTGAGCTTTGATTTAAAAACAGAAAGAGATGATGCTGTTCTGATAGATACTAGCCGGTTATTCCAAAGTTTAGGGCTGGCAGTAGCAAAGGTTGGTTCCCTCTATGTTTCAGTCAAGAGCTACGGACAGAGAGCAATCCTTGCCTCATTAAAGCAGCAGCTGTTTACTCCTACTGCATGGTAACGGTGGCGCATGTGAAGGTGGCAAAATGCATAGTGTTGCTCACCTCACTTTTATATATTGGTTTTTGAACCTTTGGTTTGGTTTTCAGAGTGTCACCACAAAACAACACTTGCGTCAATCTGCCACGAATGTACTGTAAATGTTCTAAGGAACAGAATGAGATATACATTCTCTGCTTGCATTGTAGTCATGCTTGCCAGGAAGGGAGTGGAACACACAAACACACAGTTTCATCAAATAATACGTCATCAATAGTGGCTTGCTTCGATGATTTAGTGCGATTGCATTCTTATCAGCAGCGATCCATACTGGAGATCCCATGAACTGTCCCCCAGACCACCCTTTTTGTAGCTCTCTTCACAACAACACAGACACAGGTCGGTTCCTTAAAATGGGCGTTTTAATTATTTGGCTCATCTTGTTAACGCCGTGAGAACTGCATTCATAAATGAACATAATACAAACACATCAGCCTATTATACAATGCAGTCTTAAAGGAAACAAGATGCAAAAAAAAAAAAAAAAAATGCAATACAAAAAAATTTCAATACATCAAACAAATATACATGTGAAACAAAAACCTCGTTGGCTGCTTGTCATGAAAAGAGGTCCTTGAGTCCTTTGTTTAACAAAATCTTCTTTTGCTGTCCCCTTTTGACTTGAGACAACACTTATTTTAAACTTAAATTCAACTTTCAGAGCCTTGTTAGGCGTCCGCTCATCATCAGTCCATCGGGGGCGACGCAATATTTTATCATTTCCGCTAAAGTGACGCATTCTAACGCCTTACATTTAGAGCCTGTTTACACCTGGCCACTTAATGCGTTTTCTCAGATCGGATAGCTATCTGATTTATCAAAACGATTCCATTTACACCTGGTCACATAAATGTGTTTTTGCGAAACGGATTTAAATCCGATCTTCAATTCCCGCGCTATATGCAGATTTAATGGAGTGCCCGTCACGAAAGCAACAGATATGAGCTGCATTTTACTGATCATCAGCTAAAAATTTCTAAATCAAAGACCGCAATAAGAGAGAGCGGCAACAGCCCTGGTAAGATCATTTCATTTCTCTACTTTTAATGATGATGATTGTGTGTTAAGCGTCTGCGACTTAGTTTCACTTTGATTTGCGATAGTTTGCACATTGGCTTAATGAATAGATGCTCAGCTGCTCATCTGCGGTGACGCGCGTGTTCCAGTAGCGTCGTCATATCTGGCTATAACATTACATATAGCCTATAACACGCTCTCACACGTTTATATTTTAGCATTTTTGGGAGGAGTACAATTTACATATGTGGTTTCAACAACCAGATGCATTTACACTTGTCCAGTTTCGTCTGGAATGCGGCCCAGACCACCTCCTGAAGTGGTTTGAGCGATCGGATTCAAATCCGTCTCGAATGCGTTTCGGAGGGCATTTACACCTGGTCTTTTCACGATCTGATAGCTATCCGATCTGAGAAAACGCATGAAGTGGCCAGGTGTAAACAGCCCCTTAAAGAGCCACAAATGAATTTACATAGCATTAGATCAAATTCACAATTTTACATTGTACCTCTAATAGATGAATGCATGAAATGATGGATTTAATTATAAATGAATTATTAAACAAATGCATAGAACATCTGCATAACAACAATTACACTCCCACTAAAATCACTCATTTACTCGAAATGTAGGAATTTTCTTAGAACAAATAATATATGTGATCAAATAATGATATGAAAAGAATTTGATTCATGCCTTTTAGTCCGAAATGAGTGTAGCCGTGATGTGTATGTGACTTAATTGGCTTCAAGTAAAGTAACTACCTTGTGAACAGGCCTTTAGGTAAACTGATCTAGTTTGTGGGTTTCCCTTAACAAAGATACAGTGGTGTCACTGACTAGTAGCTTCACCTTTCGCACAATGCCATCTGAACTAGGGTGAGCTTCTACCACTCTGGCAAGCTTCCATTCATTTCTTTGAGCGTTGTTAACTTGCAGAATCATAATGTCATCTACTTGTGAATTTCCATTTTTGACGTTGTTGGAGATTCAACAGATATTCACATTTCCATCTTTGCCAAAATTCATTGGCCAAGAACTGCACTCTTCTCCACCTTTTCACCTCTTCTCGCAGATAGAGATCTTCTTTGCCGAAATGTCCCGGAGGTGGCAGAATGATTGCAGATTTCATGGTTAGTATGTCCATATCCATATTAGGAGTGAGGGGTTCTGGACCGGCAGGATTGTGAAGATGTTCAATGCTCAGCGGTCTGCTGCTGGTTATGGCCATTGTCTCGTAAAAGAATGTCCTCAGAGTTGTGGTATCAAGTCTACTTGCTGACTTGTCGAGCATGGCGGTCAGGATACTTTGGATCGTTCGAATCTGGTGCTCCCAGACTCCGCCCATGTGACTCGCTGAGGGAACATTCAATATAAATTCACAACTGATTGCTTGCAGACGTTCCTTAATCCATCCCTTTGATCAAATCAGAAAACTCTCTTCTAGCGGCCATGAAATTTGTTCCCTGATCACATCTTAATTGGCGTACAGGTCCTCTGATGGCTATGAACACTCAAAGTGCATTCATGAAAGCGTCTGTGGTCAGATCGCCAAGCGTTTCTGTGTGTACGGCTCTAGAGCACAAGCAGGTAAACAGCAATCTATATCGTTTTAATTCCTTTCTTCCCTCCTTTACGATGAAGGGGCCGAAACGATCCATACCACTGAATGTAAAGGGAGGGGATGTCTCTGTTCTCTCTTCCGGTAGATCTGCCACTCGTTGAACCTCAGTAGCTTTTCTGTATCTTCTACATTTTACACACTTGTAGATGTGTGATGAGACCATGTTTCCACATCCCAAGATCCATACTCCGTTTGCACGCAACTCATTCATGGTTATGACTTTTCCTTGGTGGTGTACATGCTCATGATGATGCTTAACGAGCAAGGTTCTTGGTGCTTGTTCAGGGTACCTTCTTTCTGGAGCTTGATCTTTTGGATATCTTCAGTGAAGGCGTCTTCTTGAACCAGCTTGATAATGGCCATTTCAGCTTCTTTTCTTTCTTCAAGACTAGTTGCTTCATTCGTTCTTGGCTGAACTTTCTTGAATTCTCTGATGCATCTCTTGAGCCTGGCGACAGCCCTCACTGCCCTGGACCAGTCAGAAAATTTGGTAAAGCGGTTCACCATTGAATTCACTTCCTTTGTCTTAACTGTGCAAACGTGGGCTTTCTGAAGCTCCAGGTCAGTCATTTCTATTTCTTCCACCATTTCCTCTTCGTGTGGCAAATTCCTGTGCCACAGAAAGTTGGGTCCCTTTAGCCAGTTAGAGTCTTTCAGCTAAATGGCACTCAGCCCTCGTGAAGCGTGGTCAGCAGGGTTGTTTTCAGAGCTGACATGACACCATTGTTCAGCGTATGTACTGGATTTAATGCATTGAATTCGGTTGGCTACAAACGTTGGAAATCTCTTGGCATCGTTATTCACATAGCCAAGGACCACCATCAAATCAGTCCAGTAATACTCTTGCAGTTCCCTTCTGATGACATCACCGTTATGGACTGAAGTCACAGCTGACGACAGTTCAAGCCTTGGGATAGTCGTTAACTTGGTAGGGGCTACGCTCGCTTTCCCCATGATGAGTGAGCAACTGACCTGCCCTGTTTCACTTACTGCACAGAGATATGAACATGGACAGTTTTCACTGAAACTTGTGTCTGAAAAATTGTGAAACTTGTACAGAACAACCTTGTCGAAGTTCGTTGGATGGTAGCTTCTTGGGATCTTCAGGACTGCCAATGCAGGCAAGTCTCTAAGCCATGACTCCAATTGTGGCAGAATGTGCTCGGAAAGATCTTCGTCCCAGCTCAACTTTTCCCTACATAGTGCCTGAAGTATCTGTTTGTAAGAAAAGGGCAACAATGTGACCACACGCTTGTTAAGCCCTCATTGACATAAAAGCTTCTCTGGATAAACTTGATAGACTCTTTGCTGAACTTTCCATGACCCTGCGATGCCAGATACTTGAATCCAAAGTTAGAGCAGCCGGGGGATGAAGCTGCCCCAAACAGATTCCTACCTTCATCCTTCATCCTATACACAGAGGGTTTGGAATCCAGACTGCCTTTGTCCCATCAGAGAAATCTCAGGTAGACTTGGTGTTCCTTTGCGACATGAAATTGATGGAACATTCTTTCGACGTCGCACATTATGGCAATTGAACCCTTCCCAAAATCGACACAGTACTCCAACTAATGTGCTGGTCAGGTCTGGACCATTCAAGAGGTGATCATTCAGAGAGGTTTCATGGAAGTGTGCTGAACAATCGAAAACCACCCGGATCTTTCCTGGTTTGTGGGGGTGGTAGACTCCGTGGTGCAGAATATTGCCATTGCAATAGAACCATGCTGGTTGGTTTTCCAGTTCAGACTTTGGAACCTTCTCAGCATCCTTTCGGGCTATTATGTCATTCATAACGTCAACATAATTCTTGTGATACTGTTTGTCTCCCCTCATTCGCCGCTTCAATGAGATGTGTCTATGAACTGCAGATTGTTTATTATCTGGGAGTCTAGGTTTGTCTGTATTGAAAGGAAGTGGAAGTTCATAGTGGCCATCTTCCTTCTGTCTTATACCTTCTCTCACCTTGGATAAGAAGAGCATGTCGTCCTGAGAAACTGGGTTATCATCTGCACTGTGATCTGTGAAGTCGAATTCAAGTGATTAAATCTGTTGGAATGATTTCCTTCACATTGGTTCTGCACACAAAATGCACTTCTCTCTGTAGATCAACTGATGGCTTCACTGCAGGCATCACTTGTCGCAGTAAGGTTCTGAGACCGATTCCTATCACATCACAGAAATCACTTGCCAGGTATGAGCAGCCGACAATACCCCAGCCGAGGTCAGTTCGAAGTTCCTTCAAAGGTGAAGTGCTTTGATATTCTATGAACTTTGTCATCATGCAAACACGTAGGATGTCTCTTCTGACACCTTTCACATGTGCTCTTATTCTCACATCTTCTTGAATGATGACCAGTCTGCAAACATCCAAGGCAGAGTTTCTCTGCACGCACAAACTTGACACAATCTTGAACTGTCTTCTCACCTAACCTTCTACACTTAGTCAAGACATGTCGGGTTCTTTTACAAAAAAATGCTCTGACAAAAAATGACACTGATCTGTGACGCGTTTGTGTACAGTGCCTTTGCTTGAATAGGTTGGTTTCGAGAATATATTGCTTTCCATACTCTTAAGTGCTTGTATTGAGGATATAGGATCACAAGCAATATCTGCTTCCTTTGATAGGAAGTCTACAAATTCTTTGAATTTTGGGAAACCAGCATTTCCTTCTCTGGCTTCCATCACCTTGCGGTTCCATCTTGACACTAACCAATCTGGCAACTTTAGCAGGACTTCCAATGTCTTAAGAAGGGGCATTGCTGCTTCACAGCTCTTGAGGAAGTCTGTAAACACTCTTAGTTCACAACCATCTTTAGACCTTATCTTCGGCCATGCATGCAGCCTGTCTCTGAAGGACTTCCCAATTATGAATGGGTCTCTGAAACGCTTTTCCAACAGCTGCCAGGCAGAGCCATATGCTACTTCTGTGCCTAGTAGGAAGTATCCTTTGACAGTTTTCTTTGCAGCACCACCTAAGTACTTTTTTAGGTAATACAGCTTTTTGTTCTTTGGTATTTTTTTTCCTATCAATTAATGTTTCGAAAGAAAGCTGCCAATCTTTGAGCTGAGGATCTCCCATAAATAATGCAGGTTCTGGCGTTGGAAGGCGGTTGGCACTCATAGCTTGCGAGCGCGCCCACCAAATTAGAGTTGTTTTGCATTTGAGGCATATACGTTAAAGCTGGTGGAGCTTGAGATGCCCATTGCGGAGACTGGGAATTAAGACCTTGATTTGCGATTGGGGAAGATCAAGGAATAAATGGAGAACTTGAGGCCTGGAGGGTTTGGGTCGGGACTGGCAGATTTTGAGGAATAAATGGAGGGCTTGAGGCCTGGAGGACTTGGGCCGTGACTGGCAGAGATTGGGGATTGCCTGGGAGAATCGTGAAGCTAGGAACTTGAAGTTCTCCTACTGTTTCAGCATGCAGCAAATCAATTACTTCATTCAATTCATTCAATGCAGCTCATTCAAGTCATCTTGGGAGGCCTCATCAAACAATGATTCCTTGCCTAATCTTGCATAATTCCTCCATTTATCATGGATGATTCTGTACAATCGTTGTACACTCTTCAACCTCTTTTCTTGAAGTTCTTTTCCCTTTTCTGTTAGGGTTCGGGTTCTTTCACTTCTTTGCAGCCTTTCCACCTCTTCCTCTGCATATTCTTGACCTGCAACTACAAGCTGAACAACTGATTTGGCATTTTTACGGCAGGCTTCAGCATTTGAGTCTGACATGCTCGAATGAATATAGAATGTATGTGACCACTGAGCTTAAATAAAATTTGTGTGTGTTAAATTAAGATTGTTTATAAGTGAATGTAAGCTACAAGTGAATAATCAGGTTGATAATAACCGTGCGAGTTTCTTAACAACTATAGAAATATGGAAATCAGGATTTTCTAAATACAGACTTCAATATTGCATCAGTTTAAACTTATCTACTTGTAAATGGCTTCGATTTTGAAACAAGAAATATAAAATAAAATAAAATGATTACAAATTGCACTTCACTGTGTATAACACAATGAATAACCCTTAACTGCATAGAGAATGTACTCAAAATGTATTAAATCACTTATTCTTCCCAAAAGAAAGGTTTCTATACACGTGTAGTTTCCCTTTAAGCTTCACTTAAATAGCACTTAAAGCTTGATTATATCTCACAAGCACAAAATATTGGAACATTTTGATATCAGTTGTAATAATAGTATTATTAAACCTAATAATATAAATAATAAAAAATATATCAATCAAACACCAGCATTTCCCAGACAGTTTCCCAGACACAGTATGCAGGATAAATAGACTTGTCCTAGATGCAATCTTTAAAGTTGAATCACTTCTCATGTCACCTATAGCTTCCTTGTAGCAGAGCACTTCTTGATTATAGCTTGAAATGTTGCACTTTCAAAGTCTAATCACTGTTGCTTGTGATCGTTATAACGACGATAGGTTATGGGCTTTTTTATCTGATACGCTGGCTCTTCATCCGGTTGATGCCGAATGCATGAAATGATGGATTTAATTATAAATTAATTATTAAACAAATGCATAGAACATCCGCATAACAGCAATTACACTTTTTATGTGGACTCGGGTACGTTCCGTGGGTGCATCTCAGGTTACGCGTGTAACCATGGTTCCATGAGAATAAGGAATGAGACACTGAGTCCCGTAGGGGTCACTATGGGGAATGGCTCTGGCATGACAGGTGCCTAACTACTTGGCAAACAATCTAGCTGAGCTCTAGGAATGGAGGTCTCAGCATCATGACTCTCTAAAGCAAAAAGAGACCTTACAATGCCCCACACTCAGGAAATCTTGTAAGAAGGCTCACAGAGAGCCTACCACTCACAAATTGCTGTCCAAGGGATCGGAGGCCTCAATAAGTTAACTCTCTCTAGTAGAGGTCGAACGATTCATCGTTTTTGCCGATATATCGGTACCGATAGTTACCGATAGTACTATTGTTATCGTCAAAAATCCATACTGATTTTCTCGGGTTGCGTCAGTTGCTGGAGTGGCTGAGAGAAGAGTATGCTGTCATAACACAGTACGAGCATGCTAGGAAGAGACAGAGACAATGCTGGCATTATACAGAGCGAGAGCGGCCTCCAGAGGCCAAATAACAAACTATCACTGGCTGAGTTGTTTACGTTAACACGTGAGGCTGCGTGCAGCACAGAGAGATCACGCTTCACAGAGAGCACTGACACTTTAGATGCGCATTTAAAACACAGACAGCGAAATGGTATGAATACAGAACACTAAAGTACATATTGCCATATCATTATAAAGTAATTACACTTAACAAAATTATAAACACAACACTTTTGTTTTTGCCCCCATTTTTCATGAGCTGAACTCAAAGATCTAAAGCAATGTGACAAAAACACACGCAAACCTGACCCAAATGTTTTATGTCGCAATTGTTACCATCTATTTGC
Source organism: Scardinius erythrophthalmus (assembly GCF_964197995.2). Classification (NCBI taxonomy): domain Eukaryota; kingdom Metazoa; phylum Chordata; class Actinopteri; order Cypriniformes; family Leuciscidae; genus Scardinius; species Scardinius erythrophthalmus. The sequence continues at coordinate 23,485,839 of NC_138224.1, read as the reverse complement.
ATTAATTTATATCCAGCTGGTCACTTTTATCCATTCATTAGCTGGCGAAGTTGCATATTTAAAGCTAGTGACGTGATTGCTTTCTCAACACTGATATGTTCATGCAGCCGACAAAAACATAAACAAATCAGAAACGCATTCGATTTCAGTTCTTTTTTATCACTACAATACATATAGTTATTTTGATAAGATAATGATCAAGTGTTCTAAAATAGAAGCAAATAAAGTTAGAGACTATACATGTAATATACTGTAGGTCTACATTTATTTAATTTTAATGAATTATATGAAATGGTAACACTTTACAATAAGATTCCATTTTTAGCATTAACTAAGGTTAATACATGTTGTAGAAGTATTATTCATTGTTAGTTTGTTAATTTCAACATTTACTATTACATTTTAAATTGAGTTTTAATTTGAATTTTATCTGTTATTACCTTAGTTAAAGGTGCTCTAAGCGATGTCATGTGTTTTTTAGGCCTAAACATTTTGTGTCACATACAGCAAACAGCTCCTCACTATCCGCTAGCTGCCTGTCCCCTGAAAACACTGTAAAGAAACGCGGTCTCTGTAGACAGCCCAGGCTCCACAAACGGCAAGAAAAACAAACTGGCCCAGCCTGGACCACGAACATAACAAACAGTGTTCCAGCCAATAACCGACAAGAATGATTTGGGAGTGGGGGTTGGGGGGTTAGTGCGTGTGCACATGAAGGGTGGTGTGGGGAGTGGAGGAGAGAGAAGCATGGAGAGGGAAGTTAGCTAGAGGAGAGATGTCCTAACAACGACTAACGTTAAAAATTTCTATTCTTGAGAATTTTGATATGGCCGACACACGACCAAAGAGACGACGTTCCGATGAACAAATAACAAAGAATAGGGAAAAGGAGAAGGAACGCACGAAGTCCCGAATTTACATTTACATAAAAGTGTTCAAAAGGTGGCGAGAACTCCGCCGGCAGAAGGGCTTCCAATCCGAAATTCAGGTGGCTCTGTTTTTGCTGGACAGGTAGGTAAATCCAGTTTGGTTTTTCTAAATGGTTCATGACTGTTTCAGGAAGCGTGGAAGGGAGGGGGTGGGGGGATGCGATGAGGAGGAGGGAGGGTCGAGTTAACCTCCGTTTTGTTTGACAATACTTTGAACGTCAACAAGAAGTGACGTCACCCAACATCGCTTAGAGCACCTTTAATGTACTATGAACTAACATGAATGATAAAAGGTACAATTCTATTGCTCAGATATTAATACATGCAGTATAAACATATATTGTATATTGCATAATCCATATAGTTCATGAAAGCTAGCTAATACATCCTTGTTAACAAAGTGTTACCTATGAAATGTACATATGTTTCTAGGTTATAGCTAAAGAAACACACATTTTTAATATTACCTGTAATACCTGTAATATTTTAATGTTTAAATTATTTTATATAGAGTTCATTCTGTAGGACTTCTCATTTTAATATATTCTTATTTATATCTTTATTTCATTTAGCACATTTCAGTGCAGCACTGGTTTACTTGGACTGTTATGGTTGTTTTTAATCCAGTATCCATTTAAAAAAATATCCGTTGAATAATCGGTTATCGGCATTATGGTCAAACCTAAATATTGGTATCAGTAAAATCCACTATCGGTCGAGCTCTACTCTCTAGCGAGAGGAGGCCTAACAATGCTCACAGTAGCCAAGACGTCTTTCAGAGAGCCTTAGCACTTGGCAAACAACCTAGCCGAGATCTAGGAACGGAGGCCTCAGCATGACTACTCTCTAAAACGAGAGACCTAACAACGCCTCACATTCAGGATATTTTGTAAGGAGACTCACAGAGAGCCTACAACTCGCAATTGCTATCCTAGCAGAGCTCTGGGAAGCAGAGGCCTCAATAAGATATAGTGAGAAGAGGCTTAGCTATGCTCGCAGCAGCCAAGAAGTCTCACAAAGAGCCTAACCACTTGACAAACAACCTAGCCGAGCTTTAGGAGCGGAGGTCTCAGCATAACGACTTTCAAAGGGAGGGGAGACCTAACAATGCCCCACACTCAGGATATCTTGTAAGGAGGCTCACAGAGAGCCTAACAACTTAGCCCCAGGCTGAGCTTGGAAGACAGAGGACTTGCAATACTGATTCTCACAAGAGAGGAAGACTAGCTACATCCAATGTATGTCAGGGAGAGGCCTAACGAAGGCCTAACAACTTGACATTAATATAGAAGATGGAGTTCAGGGGAGCAAATGAACAATGGTTAAGAAAGGATCCTACGACCCAGCGCTACTGCCCAATTCTAGTTCCAAGAACAGAGGCCTCAATATGCTGACTCATTGAGACGAGAGGAGGCATCAATATGCTAGTTTACAACAAAAATCCAAGTTTACCCTGGATCACTTCCCTAAGATCTTTTCTTATCCCTTTGGTCTCGCCTTAAGCCCCCTTTGCGGCTTGAGGCGTAGACCTGGACAAGCGTGGTATACAGGTCTTGAAAGCCATGGAGTGTGCCTTCGCCTCTTGAGGAGAACGTTTTTCTCCTTCTCCCTGATGTCAGCCAGGTTTTCTCAGAGATGTCTCTCCGTAGTCACCATGACAGCAAAGGATTGTTTGGCTGCAGTCTGTTTGAGAGCCAAATCTGTGGTATGGCGCAGCTCTTCCACTGCCTCAGGTGGGAGCACCTGGCCCAGCCGCCTGGCAATGTCAAGTTCATTGTCGTGTTTAGACTCATGCTTCAGACACCTGTCATGCCGGAAGCATTCCCCATAGCGTCCCCCAGAGGACGCAGTGTGAGTTCTCTTTCGAAAAGCATCATCCAAGCAAACCGAACTCTGACATCAATCAACCAAGAGCGGACCAAAGTGAAAGTGTGAAAGCACCCTAAGCGATCTCGATTTATGTGGAATATAATCATTTCAGAAAGATATCCAGGAGCTAGCCCATTTAGTGATTTAATAGAAAATCTAGAATTTAATCGTCAGCCAGGACAAAGTAGTTAAGATAGAGGTGATATGTTACGTATGCCCATCAACAGCCTGGCTGCGGCATTCTGAACCAATTTTTTTAAATGCTCTATAGATGAGTGATTAACTTCATTGTTAAGCAAATTGCAGTAATCTAGGTGAGCTGAAATTAAGGCATGAACTTTTTGTGTGAGGAAGGATATATCTTGTACCAGGCGTAGTAAATGGAAAAAAAAGCATTTCCAGCATGCTATATATATGCGCGCTATACTGTATCTAGCTGGATGATTGAAGCACTTCATTTACTGGAGTAACACTTACTTGGCCTTTTAAGGCATTCGGTTTGCATGGTTTTAACAAGTAAATCAGATCACTGTTCAAGTAAATACAACTGAGAAATTCTAAGTTGGAGGACATTAGTTAGCTTAACTTAACTCTTTCCCCACCACTGAAAATTTACGGTTTTCCGTGTTTTTACTATTATACAGTGGGGGGCACTTTGACACTTCTTCTAAAAAGAGTACAGTATCTCCTTATCAAATCACAGGTGAAAAAGAAGCAGAAACAAGCAATCTCATATGTAAGCAGATGTATATGTAATAGTGCGATCATCAACATTAAACAGTATATAAATCAAAACTGCCTAATGTTACTGAATGAAATGTCGACCCGGGACAAGATATAGGACTGTGCAACCTTGGTGTTGATGGACTCGATCTACTCCATCTGTGTTTTGATCATCGTTCTGAATTTTGAATGAAATTTGATGACATTTCTCAGCTTTTTGATGAAAATTTAGATTTTTTTTTTAATGATATTTACCCACATTCTAGTGTTGATAAAAAAATGACTGCATTAAGGTAGAAATACAACTTTTTTTGTTGCTTATGAAAAAGCAGAGGCTCTGTTCTTTCATTTGATATATTTCAAGTTCAGATATTCTGGGGGCCATGAAAAATATAAATGATCAAATTAACAAAGTAGCTGGCAACTTTGTTAAAAAAATGCTGGCGGGGAAAGAATTAAATGAGTTTTGTGTAACAACCACCCAGAATATTTACCTTAAAATGAACTAGATGTTGAAACTAATGTGTTTTTTAATACTTTATTTCATTTTTTATGGCAGTCTGTTTGCTTTTTTTTTTTTTTTTTTTTGAGGCGAGACACCCCCAGTGAATAGGGTAAAAAAAAAACAAAAAAAAAACGAATAAATAATCACCATACTTCAATAGTTTATTGATTACATTAATAATTGCAAACATTTTTTTGTTTTACAAGTTTTCTGAACTGTTTTGTTTACATATACAAATGAGGTGTTATCTAATTAAAAATGCACTCATTTGCATACATTTCTAGAACAAAAATCTGAACATTGAATGAAGTCAGGTTCAAAATACTGTCAACAGCCAAAAATTTCCATTTTCGAATAACATGTTGTATAAAATCAGAAAAATTATATATGAACAAACCCTTCTGTAAAAACCTTCAGAATATAGATAAGAATAAAACTGTAAGTTTGGTGAATGTAAGTGCTACTGAAGTGCAGATTTATGGCTCAATGTAGGAGGAAAAACTCATTTTGAGAAAACGGCCTTTAAAAGATATATACAGTAATTGAAATCTACAAACGCAAATATATAAAGTGCTCTTAAAGATACAGTTAAAAATGTATATATATATTTTTTTTTGAACAAGGTCTGTTTATTCAAGATTTTACAACATACCAAAAAACCCAAAAGAAAATTGAAACGTACAGTATACAACAAAACCCCAACACAACCCATCCCTCTACCCATCAGACAAAAATGATTGGATATATACAATCAGCAAAAAAAAAAAAAGAAAAAAAAAACATAAATATACATACATACACACAAAATAGATAAATACATTTTTGGGATGTATTTTCCTAGTTTAAGATTTTCCTAGTATTTTCCTAGTTTTTTGGGATGTATTTTCCCAGTATCTTAAACTATTTTTTCTAGTTTAAGATACTAAATAATCTCCTTAATCCAATGAGAAACAGTTGGAGGAAGAGAGTCTTTCCATTTAAACAATATTAATATTCTGGCAAGAAGTGTGCAAAAGGCCAACATTTTACAATTATAGCTGCTCAGGTGCATGTTCTGTGATGTAACACCAAATATAGCAAGAAAAGGAGATGGTTCTATTGGCAATCCTATTATTTCTGAAAATGCATCAAAAATCAATTTCCAAAAGTTATACAAACTTGGGCATGTCCAGAACATGTGTAAAAGGCTTGCAGGAGCTTGCCTACATCTATCACAAATAGGATCTAGCTCTGGTCTGAATTTAGATAACCTAACCTTCGACCAATGGAGTCGGTGTACCACCTTGAATTGAACAACCACATGACGTTGACAGATAGATGATGAATAGATCCGTTTAATAATTTTCAGCCACGTTGTCTCTGAAATTTGTTCATTCAAATCTTTCTCCCATTCATTTTTTAAGTAATCTAAATCTGTCGGGCAATACTGATTCAGGAGATTATAAATTCTACCAATGATTTGTTTTGGATCTTTTCCTACCTTATAAATAGAGTCTAATAGAGATGTAGGAGGATATGAAGGAAAACAATCAGTATGTGAAACCAAAAAATTTCGTACTTGCAGAAATCTAAAGAAATGGGACCTGGGAATCTTGAATCTATTAACCAGCTATACAAAGATGCAAAGGTGTTCTCTATATAAAGATCTTGTAATGTACAGATCTAAAAATGTAATTTGGATGTTTTCTGTCCACTAGTAAAAAAAAAAAAAAAAAGAAAAAAACACTTTATGAAAAGCCCAAAATCTCAAAAGTGACAGATGCATGAAAAAACACAGTTTTGCCTGAAGTGTCTGGCCTTAAAGTAAGGATAACTACAGGGATATGCTTTATCCAAAGCAACTTACATTGCATTCAAAGTATGCATTTTATCTATTCATGCATTGCCTGGGAATCAAACCCCATGTCATTGGTGTTGCTAGCATCATGCTCTACTGTGTGAGCTGAATATGTGCAGTTTATTTTCAATAAATGGATCGACGCTCGATATGCATAGTATGTTTGAAGTCTTTTATCTGAAAAGATCAAAGGAAATTAGTTTCTTCACGACACAAGCCCTTTAAAGTGCTGTTATCCGAAGCCCCTTTCAGTGCACTGAGTAAAGACAGAAGTTGGAATGAAAAAAAGAGTCATGAAGTACCTGCAGGGAACAGAAGGGCTGATGACTAACACTGACCATCATGCACTCAGAGCAAACACAGAGAGCCTGTGGCATCTGTGCACTGAGAGAGAGAATTAGCCGGTGAGGGCTGATTTGAGTGCACTGCTATGAAGGTAAAGCGTCCTGACAGCAGATCTGAGCTGATGTCAGGGCATATATGTACCAACAAAACGCAACGGCATGCATAATACGCCCTTAAACATGACACAAATATGTTTAGAAATCATTTCTTACTATTATAAAGCTCTATAGTATTATCACTTTAAACCTTGTTTCTCAACTGGTGACATTTTTTTGCCACACTCTACTGTAAAACATAAATAGATCTGGTGACGCTGCCTAAAAATTTGAAATCGAGCATTCACATTTTTTGCCAAGCTTGTGAAGATATTACTTTTTTAAATAAGCTTTTGATTAATATATTTTAAGTCTCTGTAATCACTGTAATTTTAAAATAAATTTTATGCGAATATTTTTCCTTTTACACTCCAATATATGAGGCACAAAAATAAATATAATATTAACAATAACAATGTTTGTTAATTGTTTTGTTGTTATTTATAATATTTGTCCATTTATTGTTTCTATGCTTTCATCCTAATCATTTTGGGTGTGATGCTTAAGGGTTTGATGGTATGTTTCATGTGAGCATTACATAAAGCATCAGTAATATGAGTTCTTTTGAAGAGTCAGTCAGCAGCTGCTGTCATCGTTGGGCGTCCTGCCTGTTCCTGAAGCTCATGAACGGGTTAAACCCTTCTGCGCAGCACAGACAGTTGAGTCATCCCCTTCATCATGTCAGCGGAAGGAAAGGTCTTTCTCTTGCTCTAAACAAGACTAAAGTCTGTCTGCAGCACTTCTTGTAGCAGTAAAAATGTAGCCACTCATGCACAGCCTGTATCTGTCTACTAAACTGCCCTTTACATCCAACATGAATAAAAAAAAAACTTTCTAAAAGGTACACTGTGTAGTTTTTTTAAGTATTTTATTATAAAGTATATTTTATTATTATTTAATATCTAAATGTATTGCTTTAAGAATAAAAAACATTATTGGAGATGTTATAAACAACAATCAAGCAGGTTTTATTAAGGGGAAATTTATTGGAGATAACTTGAGACAAATACTGGACACTATTAGCCTGGCAAGCCAGACCTATATCAAGATGTTAGGTCTGGAAACTCACCATAGTCACGGCTCAATCCGAGGGGCGGGATAAACGGCTGTCTTTCAAATTCCCTCTGCACGCAATAGGACAGCGCTTCAACCAACCAGGAGTGCAGTGCGTTTCCCGAAAGCATCGTTGGCCAACTATCGTCGCAAGTTCATCGCAATGTCCATTGAACTCTATTGGTAACGACGGAACTTGCGACCATAGTTGGCCAACGATGCTTTCGGGAAACGCACCCCAGAGCGTTTTCCCAACAGCGGAGATTAGTTGATAGATTCAACTTTTGCCATATCTGGCCGGCAAAACGATGAACACATCTTCCTTTTTTTAAGAATGACTTAAGTGCCGTTCTTTGCTCTTTTCTCAAAGAAAAACTTAACTCCAAGTCCTCCAGAGTCGCGGCCAAAGCCGATTCGAAAGACCGATGTTCTCCATCAGCAGCCGCCATTCTTTGTTTTCAAGTAGCAGCAGCCAGGTAACCGTCGCAACTCTGTCGTGTATGTTAAGCCCGCCCCGCCTACTCTATACACAACGTGATTGGCCTGACCCAATCTGGGTTTTTGCAGCGAGAAGGTTTATTGAGAGTTGCTAGACTACCCTGGCTGCGAAATACATTTTGCTGCCGCTAGGGTGCGTCTAGATTTCTAGGCTAGGACACTATACATTTTTATGAGAATCAGGAACCAGGATTATTGTTTATTGCTGATTTCGAAAAGGCGTTTGATAAGGTTCAATGGAAGTTTATAAAACAATATCTTAGCTTTTTTAATTTTGGGAAAAACTTAATACAGTGGTTTGAAACTCTTTATAATCATCCGGTAGGTCGAGTGATCAATAACGGTCATATATCGGACACATTTTTATTAACGCAAGGAGTCCGTCAAGGGTGTCCTTTGTCACCGTATCTCTTTATTTTATGTATTGAAATTCTGGCTATTAAAATTAGGAACAATCCAGATATATCAGGTCTATTTCCAAACGGTCAAGAGATTAAGCTAACAGTGTATGCTGATGATGCAACCTTTTTCATAAACCAACACAATCCACTTTGGAAGGACTAATAAGGGAATTAAATACTTTTTCAAAATCTGGTTTGAAACCTAATTTTGCAAAATGTAATATTTTGAGAATTGGGACATTAAAAGACACACATTTTATTTTAAACAGTTCCGTTCCTGTTAAATGGATTAATGGAGAAGTTAATATATTAGGGATTCATCTACCAGACAATTTTAAAGAAATTGTTAAATTCAATTATGAGAGAAGGATGGAAAAGGCAGATAGAATTTTACAACCTTGGAGGGGTAACTCTCTGACAATTCAAGGAAAAGTAACTTTGATTAATACATTAGTAATTCCACAATTTGCCCACTTACTAATGCCTTCCTTCACCTAGTATGAAGTTCTTCAAACATTTTGAACAAAAAAATGTTCAAATTTATATGGAACAATAAACCAGATAAAATTAAAAGGCAGTATCTATATAATTCTTATGATAATGGCGGACTGAATTTGAAAAATCTTCAAATGATGGATTGTTCCTTGAAAGCCTCTTGGGTGGCTAAAATTTATCACAACAAACAATGGATCACAACCCAGAGATTATATTCAGCCTTTTTCTTTTTCTCGAATAATATATTTCCTTTTTACCAATTAAAAGCAATACATATTGATAAAATATTTCAAAATAGTTTAAAAGAGTTATCACCATTCTTCAAGGATGCACTGAAAGCTTGGTTGAATTTCCAGTACCATCCTCCAGATACAATTCAAGATATTCAGACACAGTTGCTATGGATGAATTCAAACATTACGGCTGGAGACAAGCCATTGTTGTGGGAGGAATGTGTCAAAAATGGGTTAATGTTTGTCAATGAACTTTTAGATTTTTCTGGAGATTTTATTTCTTATGAAAATTTGAGAAATGTTTTTAGCATTTCTCTCGATCAGTTACAATTCAACCAGCTGATTTCTGCAATTCCTAAAACTTGGAAAATGAAACTGCAAAATGAAAAGAATAATAAATTAATGGTTTGTCTCCCACCAATAAGATGCCTTAAATGGTTGTCTGGTGTAAAGATAAATAAAATAATATATATTTGGAATTTAAATATCACAGGCACTGCACTTTTTCCACTCAGAACCTGCCTGTTTTGGGAAGATGAATTTAATGATCCAATTTTGTGGAAAGATTACTTTAGAATAATTTATACTGTAGAACTACAATTGATTCATATTCCAGAATATTTCAACTTAAAATCTTTTATAAAATTATTGCAACAAAAAAATCTCTGTTGCAGGTTATGTGGGGATGAGGAGATCAATATTTGTTGATCATAAACAAGATAAACAACCTGATGCATTTGTTTTATTTTTGCCCACTTGTGGCTAAGTTTTGGGTCAGTATACAGTTATGGTTAAGGTCTATGGATATTGTTTTGCAAATCACACCTCAGAATATTTTGTTATGTGTCTTTGAGGGTAAATGCACACACTTTTTGAATATGATTATTTTGATGGGTAAAATTTTTATTTTTAAAGTTAAAACTATCAAATTCATGTATAAAACACTTTAAATATAGAGTGTTTCATCAGTATATGCTAGAAACAATTATAGCAACAAATAACAACAGAATAACTGAGCATGAAAATAAATGGAATGTTTGCTTACTCGAGTTAGAGATATAAATATTAGGTGTACTTTCTTAAAGGTGCGCCATTTGTTATGGCATAAATGTTTTGCTAATTCTATTGTATTTTGTTTATTGATTTTTTGATCAGTATTATTGATTTATTTTATTTTTCATTTTCATGCTATTAATTTTGTTTGCTTTGTGTTTCCTTCTATTTTGCTTTCTTGTCATAACACTATGAATGTGTGGATGATTATGGTTGTTGTATGAATGCATGGGGAGGTTTGAAGCTTGTCTTATTTTACTCTGTAATAATAATAAAAAAATAATAATAATAAAAAAAGTATTTTATTAGCTAAAATCAATGTCTTTATTCATAAATATGTCCTAATTGGTGTAAAATTACCTCTGCCAATGATCTGACTTATCCTCGAAAGTGAAGAATTTCTTATTTTATTTACATTGGATGGGTAAGTTCAAGGAGGTTTCCATGTCATTCCGCCATTTTGAAAAACTATAATAGCAGAGAGGGACAAAAAGCACTAGCCTGCTAAACCAGCTGAAACAGACAAGGAGATCAGTGAGAGGCGCTTGTCACTGCCCCGGCAAATTTGAAAGGCTGCACTGCACGGTACTTCATAATGCAGGATCATACTTATGCCGAGCCACAGGAGAAGGAATCCTCGTTGCCAAATAAGTGAAATAACGAACCTCATCACCCAAAAGAAAACTCGATGAAGTGCTATTGGAAGACATGTTGTCATAGCTTCTTGGTACATAACGTCTCGGTTACGTATGGTAACCCTCGTTCCCTGAGTGAGGGAACGGAGACGTCACGTCGGTAGGAGTTACCAACGAATTGGAATCACACTAGGGAGACCAATTGCCTTCGATTGAAACTAAAACGAGCCAATGAACATTGGCATGCAACATTTGGATTCCACGCCCCGCCTGCCAGTGTGGGTATAAAGGCGGAAGCGAGCGCATACACAAATCGCTTTATGCTGAGGAGACGAAAAGGTGTCCGGTCCTCCGCGAAGGTACAGCAACCACGTTACCATACGTAACCGAGACGTTCCCTTTCGTTTGGTCACTCCTACATTACGTCGGTAGGAGTTACCAACGAATTGGGATCCCTAACAAAACACCATGTTGCTGGCCCCTTCCACGCGCCCTGCCTAAGCTTCAGCCAGCAGTTTCTTGAAACTCATCTCTTATGTGCGGAAGCTTAGCTGGGAAGAGGTCACACTGCTGTTCCGCAAGACCCGCTCAGTGGACATTGGATAACACTGGGAAAGCGTGCCCATGATGTAGAAGGGAATGCTGCGGAGCCCAAAACCGCAGAATGCACTAGCCCATAGGGTAGTGAACACATGGCAGTCTCTGAGGTAGTCCCAGCCCGAAGGGTGGAAGCATACTCAGCAGAGAAGACAGAGCAGACTCTGTCGAGGGGAAGACACTGGCTAACCCGGGGGGTAACCGTATCGTGGAGAAAACATATATGGGGTCGCCATAAGGACCGCAACATAAACCCCAGCCTGAACTCAGCTCATAGTGAGAGGTAACAGGCCTGGCGACCGGCGATCCGCCTCGCCTGACGCCGGGGGGGGATGGAGGAACTCACGAGGTTAGCCGTTTGTTGGGTAACCAACGGAGCAGGAACGCACGTATCTGGCCCCTGGGGCGAGAATGGCGTAGCAAGACGACACTAACCTAATTCCTCGCGCTACTGGCCGAAGCGAGTACACGGGAGGTTCTACACGAAGGCTATAAAACCTAGCGAACGTGTTAGGTGTCACCCAGCCCGCAGCTCTACAGATATCTGTCAGCGAGGCGCCTTAAACCAAAGCCCAGGAAGAGGCAACACTCCTAGTAGAGTGTGCCCTCAACCTAGGTGGACAAGGCACGTCCTGGGAATCATAAGCCCGGACGATAGCATCCACTAGCTAGTGGGCTAACCTCTGCTTGGAGACAGCCTTCCCCTTCTGCTGGCCTCCGTAACAGACAATGAGCTGGTCTGAGGTCCTAAAGCTTTTAGTTCTGTCAATGTAGCAGCGCAGAGCGCGAACAGGACAGAGCAAAGCCAGGGCTGGGTCTGCCTCCTCCGGGGGCAGCGCTTGCAGGTTCACTACCTGATCTCTAAAAGGAGTGGTAGGAACCTTGGGCACATATCCGGGCCGGGGTCTCAGAACAACGTGAGAGAAGTCCGGCACGAACTCTAGGCACGATTCGTCAACCGAAAATGCCTGCAGGTCCCCTACCCTCTTGATGGACGCCAAAGCAAGCAGGAGAGCTGTCTTCATTGACAAGATATTTAAATCAACTGCATGCAAGGACTCAAATGGAGGATTCTGGAGTGCTCTGAGCACCAAAGTCAGATCCCAAGAGGGTACGGGGTGCGGATTACGAGGAGTATTCAATCTCCTAGCACCCCTGAGGAACCTGAGGACCAGGTCATGCTTTCCGAAAGACTTACCTTCTACTGCATCGTGATGTGCGGCTATCGTGGCAACATACACTTTGAGGGTGGAGGGAGACAGCCTTCGCTCCAACCCATCTTGAAGGAAGGAAAGCACGACACTGATCGGGCAAGTTCGGGGGTCTTCCCAGCGGGAAGAACACCAACCGACGAATAGGTTCCACTTCAACGCATAGAGGCGCCTCATAGAGGGGGCTCTAGCGGAAGTTATGGTGTCTACCACAGCCTGTGGTAGGCCACCTAGAACCTCCGCGTCCCGTCCAGGGACCAGACATGGAGTTTCCAGAGGTCTGGACGCGGGTGCCATAGAGTGCCCCGTCTCTGAGAGAGAAGGTCTTTCCTCAGAGGAATGGCCAAGGAGGGGCTGTCACAAGGATCATGAGCTCTGCAAACCAAGTCCAGTTGGGCCAATACGGCGCAACAAGCAGGACCTGCTGCACAGTTGAGCACACCAGGGACATGAATGACTCGAAGCGACCTCAGATGCTTCTGACTCCAAAGGAGGAGATGGTGGGCGAGTCGTGACATACGACAGGAGCGTAAACCACCTTGGCGGTTGATGTACACAATGGTCGCAGTGCTGTCCATACGGACCAGCCTCGAAGGAAGCCAACGAAGTAAGCCTCTGAAGCGGCACAAGGCTAAATGTACTGCTTGCAACTGCTTGGCAGTTGATGTGCCAATGCAGTTGGGGCCCCGTCCACAGACCCGAAACTGCATGCCCGTTGTACATAGCCCCCCAGCCGCTGGCAGAAGCATCTGTGAAAACCACAGCATGCCTGGACACCTGGACTAAGGGCACTCCAGCCTGTAGAAATGCAGGGTCTGACCAAGGACTGAAGGTTTGGCGACTGTGCGGGGTGATGTTCACCCAGAACGTGCCGCTCTGCCACGTCCATCTTGGGACTTGATTGTGAAGCCAGCGCTGAAGCGGTCTCATATGGAGCAGACCGAGCGGCGTTACTGCGGCTGCTATATGCCCCAGGAGCCTCTGAAACTGTTTCTTGAAAGGACTTGAAAGTCCTTGAAAGGACTTGAGGCAGTTGAGCACTGACTGGACGCGCTCCTCCGTGAGGAGCGCGGTCTGAGTGACCGAGTCCAACTCCATACCGAGATAAGAGATCCTCTGCGTGGGGCAGAGTTTGCTCTTGTCCCAGTTGACCTGAAGCCCCAACAGACTGAGATGCCGAAGCACCATGTCCTTGTGTTCGCACAACAGATCCCGCGAGTGAGCTATTATGAGCCAGTCGTCGAGATAGTTGAGAATGCGAACGCGACTTTCTTGAAGACACGTGGCGACAGGGCCAACCCGAAGGGAAGGACCTTGTACTGATATGCTCGACCCTCGAACGCAAACCGAAGAAACGGTCTGTGTCGAGGGAGGATCGAGACATGAAAGTACGCGTCCTTTAGGTCGATCGCTGCAAACCAATCCCGGGGACGGATGCACTCGAAGATGCGTTTCTGGGTTAGCATTTTGAGCGGGGGCTTGTGCAGGGCCCGATTCAAAACTCGCAGGTCCAGGATTGGTCGTAACCCACCGCCTTTCTTGGGTACAATGAAGTAAAGGCTGTAAAACACTGACCTCATCTCGGCTGGAGGGACCGGCTCAATCGCGTCCTTCGCCAGCAGGACGTCGATCTCTTTCCCCAGGACAGGGGCATCGCAGCTCTGCACATGGGTGAAGCGGACGCCCCTGAACTTGGGAGGCCGGCGGGCAAACTGAATTGCATAGCCGAGCCGGATGGTACGAGTGAGCCACTGGGACAGCCTGGGAAGCGCTAGCCAGGCTTTGAAGAACCATACCAGTGAGCCCACCCGGACCACCGTAGTATCTGCGGTGGGGCAGCGAGGTGGAAGGCAGGGACTCGACTCCGGAGGCACTGAAGCGGAAGTGGAGTCTGGGTATGTAGTGCAACACCAACCTGCTTCCACGTGGGGGCAGACGGCAGGGAAGGCACGGAGGCGTTCGGCTGCTCGTTGCCCCGAGGCGAAGGAAGGAGGGGAAACAAGGAGCGATGCCAAGGGGTCCAGGTTTCTGAAACTCCTTGCCCAGTGGGAGATGAGAGTGACGAGGTCGGGGCAGCATTACTGCCATCTGAGCGCTGGGGCGAGGGATATGAGAGCGTCGAGGCAACGTGGCGGCACACACTGTCATTCTGGCCCTCTTGGATGGGGGAGACTGGGAGCAGCGAGGCAATTGAGCGTCGTCCTGAACTACCAGCCTCGACCATGTGTGACCCAGGGGAAATAGAAACTTTTTGGGTACCGCTGGTCTGCTGGCCAGCAACCGAACAGAAACAAAACGAAACAAAAGATTCTCCACCCGGCCCTCCCCCGAGGGAAGGAGTGGTGCAGTCACACACTCCCGAAGAGCAGCAGGCATGTCCCCTGGGTTGCCCGTCTCAGGGTCTCTTCCCTCTCCTCTTGCCTGGAGGTTTAGAGGAACTCCGAGCGGGCTGGGCAGCTCTCTTGCGGCCGGCACCCTGCTGCCTAGGTGGAGGCTGCTGCTTAGGCTGAGCAGGGGCGGAGGCGGAGGCAGAGGCAGCGGCAGGAGGGCGCCCTCGTCAACGAGCAGACGAAGGTGCAGCCGGTGAAGACTGGGCAGCAGCACTCTGTCTCCAGGGCATGATGTGTTTGATCACCTCCGACTGCTTCTGGGCGGCGGAGAACTGTTGGGCGTAGTCCTCCACCGCGTCGCCGAAGAGCCCACCCTGGGATATGGGGAGTTCAGGAGCTTACTCTTGTCCGACTCCTTCATATCAGCCAGGGTGAGCCACAGGTGTCACTCCTAGACCACGAGAGTGGACATCGCCCGACCCAGGGAACGTGCGGTGACTTTCGTCGCCTGAACACAGATGCATCGCCACTGACCGTTCCACTGGGGGGATGCCCTCGTATCCCTTCACTGCCCCGCCATCGAGAGTGGTGAGGGAGGATGAGGGAGTTGACCTGTGTCGGGCTGCCAGAGGGGACGGCGGGTTATTCCTAACAGTAATCCTCAGACCACCAATGGGATTGCCGAAGTAGCCCTCTTCTGAACTGAACCAGAAGAACTAGATTGGGCAATCGCCAAAGGGACTCCCCCTCGTCTGAGGGTTCTCAGTCTCGATCTTAGTGATCTTAGTGATCTTAGCGCTGCCTCAGCGTGCGCGAGGCCCAAACACGAGAGGCAGCGATCGTGACCATCAACCGGTGGCAGATATTGACCACATCCAGAAACACACGGGTGAAACGTCATCCTGAAAAGGACGCGATCTTCACTCGTGTTACTCTTTCAGAGTACGCTTCAATGCTCTCTTAGTGTGCTGAAGCACGCAGGGATCAACGCGGCAACACAGCGGGGAAACTGCAAGCCCACTGTGTGCACTCAACCAGATACCAGATACCAGATACTCTTTGAAAGAAGCAGATCGCGTGAAGTGACAGTTGATATCCGGGAGATCGCGAAGATCACTGCCGCGCCGTAACACCAACACAGAGAGGTCTCGAAACAGTAGACTCGTTGAGCTCACGGAAAACACAATCCAAACGCTCATTCACTCAGAGGACACAACCGGTCGGCTCCGAAGCAGAAAGCTATTTGTGTATGCGCTCGCTTCTGCCTTTATACCTGCACTGGCAGGCGGGGCGCAGAATGCAAATGTTGTATGCCAATGTTCATTGGCTCGTTTTAGTTTCACTAAAAGGCAATTGGTCTCCCTAGCATGATCCCAATTCGTTTGTAACTCCTCCCGACGTGACGTAGGAGTGACCGAATGAAAGGGAACAGCTACCATAGTTGCAACACACATTTGAAAAAGCGAGGCGCTAAAGGCACTATTCGTTTGAATGCAAAATACCATTTCACCGCTAGATGGGAGAAATTCCTACACAGTGTACCTTTAATAGCCTTTCATGGTCGAACAGCATTATGAATTAGCATCAGTGCAAGTTATTCCAATTGTTTATAAATATGTATTTAGTTTGCTCCACCTCTGAAACGACTTTCCTTCTCTGATATCATAATGACTGTGTGGGCAGGGGAAATGGGAACCAATAGATCTAAAGTATATTTTGGTGATAGGTGATTGATTTTGAAATACTGATTTTTCCAATACTGACATACAGACATTTTGTGACAAGGGTGGACAATGACCTATTAATATTATGTTATATTTATTTATTGTTAGCATGAAAATCAATGCATATTGTAATTAAAGTTTAAATTTCATACCACTTAATACTGAGATTTATTAAAATAGTTTTTTGCCATTTGTATACAACTGTTATGAAGAATAAAAAAGGTTCCCTTTCAAAATGCAGTGATCTTGTCCCTGGATCAAGGCTATGGGGAACAGAATCTATGTAACCGGTATCTGAAGCACGTGTATACACACGACAATTTTACTGGCCAACGACAGTGCATGACATCACTACCAGAGTGCCCTTGTGTATAAGAGGGCACCTGCAATAGATGTTCTCAACTCTTGTCTTAGGGAGATGCTTGTTTGTATACCTGTTTAAAGCAAACGCTGTGAGCGCATTCGACTCCTCGAGGAAGCAGGATGTGCTCATTATGATGCATTCGTGAGACTGGATAGTAGTCAGCATTTATACAAGCTCGTTTGGCTCTCAAGGGAGTTGATGGCACTCATAGCAATGCATTTGTGGTAGCAGACTCTGTTCACGCTGCAATTCTGATTGAGTGATAAGAATCTGGCTTTGAACGGAGCTTGTTCAGGTCTCGAAGGAGTTGAATGAATGCTTTGTGATGCAGTCACAGTGAGAAGCTCCACCTATCCTTGACTCTTTCGTGAGGGATGAGAGTTGAGCACCTACAGCCCATGGTTCGGGTCGGAAGGTAGTCCTTGAATTGAGAAATTCCTGCTGAATTGTGTTTAAACATCAGGACTTATAAAGCAGTAGGTCAGGCCGGTGGTTCCTTGCACACGATGACGGTGTTGCAAGCTTACTGAGGAAGTGCACTTGTTCAAAAGCAAAACCTTTATATAGTGCCTTTAACAATACAGATTGTGTCAAATCACTAGTATCACATTGGAGGATAGAGTGTCAGTAATGTATAATAATAAGATTAAACGTTCAATTTTCAGTTAAAGGCATTTCATTATTGAATTCAGAGATGTCATTGTCTAGCTCAGTTTAGTTTAATTAGTATCTGTGTAATCAAATTGATGATAATCGCTAATGAAGGCAAACTGCAGAATTAAATAATATTTTGAATAAAGTTAAATAAGCATAAGTAAATTTACATTTGACCACAATTAAAAATATTTACTTGTCTAAGATTCCTCAGTCAGATTATATTAACTTTAAGAATTACGGTGAAAAAACGAGACGACACACGCTCATATCAACAACAAAGACCATCTTGGTTAATGCTTCAGAAATGTTCAAATAAGAAGAGTTATTACCACCCTCTCGAAATGGATTATATAGATCCGGGTGTCGGTCTTTCAGGTGCTTTGCTATATTAGGCAGCGATCACACCTGACGCGTTTTTCAGGTTCGAAAACGCGACACGCGAGCCACACAGCATTACATTAACACAGAACGAGCAGTGCGCTGCGTTTGTTATGCTGCTAGGCAACCAGAGAAACAGCTGTCCTGTCAGTCAAGTAACCGTCAAATCAGCCTTTTATTAACTTTATTTACTTTCTATTAACATTGTGGTAGTTACGGTTCGTGAAGTCTTTAAGCTCCTGGTAACCCGCGAGAGCACCACAAGTTTATCCTCCATCATCGCACTCTCCAGGCCGGGGTGTTCAAGCAACTAGCTTTCATCACTAAAACGGAAGGCTCGCGAGGCGCATCATTAGCGCGCAGAGCGCTCGCTGGAAACCAATTGAAAATAGATGCCTCTCACTGTAAAAAACACGTCAGGTGTGATCGGACCCATTCACTTCACTTTTGCTATTTAACCAGAGCGAATCATGAGACAAGTGTGCGTGTTGTGTTTGTCAACGCGCCTGTGGAGAGAAGTGAAAGTGACAGTTTGGCTAGTATTGATACTTCGGGAAATTAGTATTGGTACCGTTCAGAAATTTCAGTATCGATATTCATCGAAATATCGATATTTTTGACAACACTACTAGGAGGAAGTAATTGAAGGAAGCCATGTGGTAAACAAGACCAAATCACAGAGGAGAAGTAACATCCCTTTTAAAATAGGATCCTCCACCCCCTGTTGAAACTCAAATGGCCCCGTAGAACCTAACAAGTAGGGATTCATTTGCCTTTAGCAGCTTTCGTTAGAACCCTCCACTACAGTTTAGGTTTTAAAGTAGGGTCCTCAACTAGTCCTGTGGAACCTAACAGGTAGAGGTTAAATTGCTTTTTAGTAGCTCTCAGGCACCTTTGTCAGGTGCTGGGAGTATTGGTACCCTGGACAGGTCTGGGCAGTCCTTTCTGGGATGAGTGTAGAGTAGAACCCTCCAATAGTGTCAGGGTTTTAATGTAGGGACCTCTATTCCCTATTGGAGCCTGAATCACTCCCTTAGAACCTGGCATCCTGTTTCCTCCCTCTTGTGGTAGGCCAGGTTAGCTTATAAAAATCATCTGGGTCAGTATTCATGAATAGCTGTGTCAAGCTAAAGAAGCTAACATAGCTAAACCTTAAAGCTCTGCTCCTGGGCCACACGTGGCTAAGGCTGGGCCAACAAGGAAGGGAGGAAGGTTGAAAAAGGTTGGGACTTTCCTTGTCACAAGGGATTATTACCACTTGACAGGTCTATGAGTTTTAGGATGCACCCTGTATGATTGACACCTCTGAATCTGGCTAAACAAGTCCATAAAGTCAATAATGCTATGCCCATTGTAGTTGTGCATAGGCACAGTTAATGAGGCAGGCATTCCTTCAGCATGGCGGAGTGGATATTTGTTCTCCATAGCGTCAATCCAAGACGCAGAGTTCAGTTCAACTTAAAGAAGTTCCTGAGAAGGGGAACGAAACACTGCATCTCATTGCCATGCCTCGGCTTGCCTGCACATCTCCTTCAGACAAAAAAAGCTGTATTACTATTGTAGTACTCTTATACATACAGATGCTCCAGTAGTGACATCATGGACTGTTGTCAGCCAATGAAACTGTGTATATAAGTGCTTCAGACTCCGGTCATGGACATCAAGGAGAATGAGAAAAACGTTCTCCTTGATGTACCAGTCTCGCCCTCTGAACATTTTGGCACATCTATAGAGACAGTAGTCGGAAGGTTTAGAGAGGAGGGAGAACGGTCTGCAGCTTTCAGAGGAAACTTCTTGTACCAGTCTAAGTCTTCGCCTAACACCACTGAGGGACCTGGTCCATCACAGTCTTAGGACTGGAGTCAGAGGCAGAGTGTGGCCACTCGTACTCCTCCTCCGGTAAGGAGTAGATTACAGAGGAGATAGATATTTTAAGATATTTTGAAGAATGTTGTTAACCAAACAGTTGATGGACTCCCCACTGACATCCATAGTATTTTTCCCCATAATATGGAAGTCAACTGTTTGGTTACCCATATTATCCCAAATGTCTTTTGTGTTCAACAGACGAAAGAAATTCATACAGGTTTGGAACAACTTGAGGGTGAGTAAATGATGACAGAATTTTAATTTTTGGGTGAACTATCCCTTTAAGTACAGCTAACAAAATAAAATACTTTGTTACTGTCCAGCACTGCCAAAGTCCAAGATATGGTGCAAAAATGTCTCTGTTCTTGCTTTTAATATTTATAAGCAATATCACGCAAGCAAAAGTGCTGTTTTCTTTTTGAAGGCAACATAGATGTATCCTGGGCTGTCCATTTCAATGACAGTTAAGCTAAAAAAAAAATAAAGAAGGCGCCTGAAAGTTGTGGTTGGTGGTCAATTTGTGTAAATGCAAATTTTTGACCAATGACTTCTGCTTTTGATGTCATTTATATATGTCATCCCCCGTGGGTTTTTAATGTTGTTTATATGTCTATGTGGTGTTTTTAATATTCTTTAAGACAAGCCATTTGCAAATTCCTAAGTCAACATCATTGCTGAGTATTTCTCCTTAAAACTGCAGTGAAAAAAGCATGGTTTATAATAGCCTGTCTTATGTCGCAAACCATAATCCTCTGCGACTTCAACGCCAAGGTCGGCCACGGTCGAATGCAGAACATTGTCGGAGAGCACGGACTAGGAGCAAGGAATGGACGAGGCGACAGACTGGTTCAATTCTGCCAAGAAGAAAGTTTCAGTATTGCTAACACGTGGTTCCAATTACCACCTCGACGACTGTACACGTGGACTTCGCCGCAAGACTCCGACAACAGCATCGTCAGGAACTAAATCGATTATATCCTAATTAACATCAGGTTTAAGTCCAGTGTGCCTACAGCAAAAACCTACACTGGAGCCAATATATCGTCAGATCACAACCCAGTAACAGCTACAATAAGACTCAAATTGCGATCAGTACAATGTACAAAGACGAGATGAGCAAACCTGGAGAAACTGATGAACAGCGCCGATAAAAGACAAGTACAGCAACATCTCAACGATAGCATCCGCTCAATAACAACAGAAACAGCAGATGTTCAGGAGTACTGGCGCGCGTTCAAACAATGCATCACAGAAACAACAGAAGTCATGCTGGGACACCAGTCACCGAAAAAGAAACATCGATGGATGACACAATACATTCTCGATCTAATGAGCAAACGAAGAATGTACAAAAATTACAACTTGGAGAAGTACAAACAAATGCAACAGAACATCAGAGAAGCAATCCGACAGGCAAAAGAAAAGTGGATGGAAGAACAATGCGCCGAGATTGAAGAACTAATAAAAAAACATGACAATTTTAATCTGCACAAGAAGCTCAAAGAAGCTGGTAACATCTACAGACCAGCCCCAACAGCAACCTTGTATGCGGACAACAACCAACCAATCCTAAATAAACAAGAAAAAATGGACACCTGGACAAACTATATACACAAGCTCTTTGGCGCCGCGAGAACACCTGCAGAAAAAGAACAACAGACGTCGAAAGACGCTCTACACATTTTAACATCAGAAGTAGAACATGCAATCAAAACAGCTAAGCCAGGCAAAGCGTGGGGGCCCGACACAATCCATGTCGAATTGCTCAAACTATTAGACAGCAACAACATACGACAACTAATTGGTACAATCAAATATACAACGGCAACAAAATTCCATCCGACTGGCTACAATCCATCATACCAAAGAAAGCAACAAGACGGAAATGCGAAGACTACAGACTGATAAGCTTGATGAGCCATGTGCTGAAAGTCTTCCTGAAGGTGATACAACAGCGCATACGCTCCACATGCGAAAATGCATTGAAGAACACACAGTTTGGCTTCTGCAAAGGACTAGGCACAAGAGAAGCAATTTTCTGTCTACAGATACTACTACAGCGATGCTACGAACATCAGAAAGAAGTGTACATCTGCTTCATAGATTATGAGAAAGCCTTTGACTCAGTAGACCATGACCGACTAGAAGCTCTATTAAAACAACTGGGACTAGATAAAAACGACACCAACTTCATCATTGCTCTTTATTGGAAGCAAACAGCCCAACTCCGATATGACAACGAACTGACAGACCCAACACCAATACAAAAAGGTGTACGACAAGGCTGCCCATTGTCACCGATCCTTTCAACATCTACTCGGAGCAGATTTTTGATCGAACACTAGCAGAAAAAAACATTGGCATTAAAGTCAATGGACAATACATCAACATCAGATATGCCGACGACACTGCACTGCTGGCCAATTCGGAACAAGACCTACAACAAATCTTGGACGAAGTTGCCGCAGAGAGTCAAATATGGGGCTTACGAATTAACAAAAAGAAAACAAAGGTTATGAAGGTCAGCCGAACTACAAGCGAAACAACAATCAAGCTGGGCAGTGAAAAATTGGAACAAGTACACCGATTTAAATACCTTGGTGTAATCATTGACGATCAGTTGAACCATGGAGTTGAAATCAAGAGCAGAATTGAACAAGCAAGGCAAGCATTTATTAAATGGAAAACACTCCTCGCAGACCGCAACTTGAGTACATCACTGAAACTGCGCACACTGAAATGCTACATCTGGTCAATTTTGCTGTACGGAGTAGAGACGTGGACACTGACAACAACAGCAACAAAAAAGGCTCAAAGCTTTCGAAATGTGGCTGTATCGAAGAATGCTGAAAATCCCATGGACAGCCAAAACCACCAACACACAAGTTCTGCAAGACATGGGCACTGACAGGCAACTGCTGAAGACCATCATTAGCAGGAAGTGTCACTACTTAGGCCACATTGCCCAAAACAACCACAAATACCAGCTATTAAAGCAAATCCTGCAAGGAAAAAATCGAAGGGAAAAAACGACCAGGACGTCCAAAAACGACATGGCTCAGTAACATCAAAACATGGCTACAATTAACAACAGCACAAACTCTACACGCCGTGCTAGACCGAGACCAATATCATCGTGAAGTCGCACACGCCGTTAGGCAGCACTAAAGAAAGAGAAAGATGTCACAAACTACTTTGTAACCAATTGCGTCAACGTGGGGGTTGGGCTTTAGCATATCATTAAAGTCCCCGTGAACCGGAAGTTGCAAACGACTTTTCTCCAGTGTTGTGACGTATTTCCCAGTGAAATGGAATATTGAACAGAGGGCAGGGTTTTACTCTAGCGCTCCTCCTCTCCATCTCTCGCTCATTACAGACTAACGGTTTGAGGGGAGTGGTTAAGCGTTGCCCAAACCAATTCCTCAAACCTACGTCATCAGAGA
This sequence comes from Scardinius erythrophthalmus, assembly GCF_964197995.2. Taxonomy (NCBI): domain Eukaryota; kingdom Metazoa; phylum Chordata; class Actinopteri; order Cypriniformes; family Leuciscidae; genus Scardinius; species Scardinius erythrophthalmus. Next base: position 23,462,595 of record NC_138224.1, on the reverse strand, counting down.
AGGTCCTCCAATGCAGAGGGGAGGGGCATTTTCAGATTTTGATTAAAGATTACCATGGTAAAAAATTTTTTTTTTTAATATTTTCTTGCACGGATTAATTGTTCACCACAAGACTAGTAATATGCGCTAACAAAGTAAATAGGGTCAATTTTGATTTCATGGGGACTTTAACTATACTCAGGTCAGTCAGAAGTCAGGTTATCCCAGTATACTATTTTCTGTTGATATAAAAAATTGGACAAATTTAGCAATATAGCAGGTGAATTATTTATATGTATGGTGTATTTTACGATGTTATGATGAACTATATTCTACGTTGTTCAAAGCTTTTCTAAGGATGCTGATTTTTATAGGTTGCTGTCTGACTCTGTGGTGGCGAACGGGAACATGGTTTGTGTAACAATAGTAACACATTATTAGCTGTTTGATAACATAGTCAAGCCAAAGGCTAATTATATTAATTAGTTAATATTAGTTTGTGTCTGATGTTGTAGAGAGTGATGCATAAAACACATTACCATTCTGATACATCGACTTGTAGATTAACCTGTATGAGTGAGTGGGGGTGGAACTCATTTGCATATTCATGAATCCACGTATACTAATGAAGCAATGGTGTAGAGTTACATTCAAGCTATTTTAAGGCATGAATAAAAAAAATTCACAGGATCAAAGATGAGTTTTAAGGAATACAATTATTGACTACAGGGGACTTGAGAGTGAAATATAGATATATATGAGATAATAAAGTAATTGCTGTCGCATTGCATGCAATATTTTTGTCTGTCTTTTTTTTCTCATTAGGGGGTCTCTGACCGTTTCTTTGAAATGTGCTTCCGAATTGCAAAGGTCGCCTCTGACTATTTCACATTGACTTTAAAGACTACACATCCCAGTGAAGAGAAGAAACAAAGGGAAAGGGAAAGCAGTGAATAAAAGAGAAAGAGGGAGAGGGAGAGGGGGAGGGTTGTGTCAAGGGATTTTAATTGACAGCTGTACAAATCCCCTAGATAGACAGCTTTCCCCTCAGATTAGGAATTAAGAGGAGCGACAGGAGAAAATCATAGCCAGAGCATTCCTGCACGCTGATGCCCTTTCCCATCTTTCTCTTCCTGAACATGTTAAAAGAGCGTGTGTTTTCTGCAGATAACACTGTCTGATCATTGCTTTTCAATCTACTGGGATTTACAGAGATGCCCTCAATGCACATGCAGCTGTCTAAATTATGAGCAAACACTGCTGTATGCTGGATGAATTTTGAATATGAACATGCATGGGCAAACATTTAAATTGACCAGATACTGTAAACAATCATATATGAATATCTTTGTCTCTTCTAGTAAAAAGAGAATATATCTAGAACCAGGCATCAATTTAAAGAATTTCCATTAATTATGCAGTAAATGTTGTTTTAAGGATGTTTCATTTGGTACTTTCTTTTAGAAAAATCATATGCTTTTGTTAATTACAAAAACTCACAATATGACTTTTAGTATGTGTCACAGTATTTAATTATGATTGTACTGTTTGTGAATGACAATAAAATTGGGCTGTGGATGGTGGCAGATGTCAGACCCCTATGAGACTGACGGAAGGAGTGACGTGAGAGCCCTACAGACGGCCCACTGGGATTTGGGACAGAACTCAAGAGGACGCCCCACTCTGAGGACTCTCTTCGGTTTATAGAGATTGAGAATGATATAGCACAATGTCCCAGAACCTCCTATTTGTCTGTCAAGACAGTCAGAAAAAAAACTTTTTTTCATATATTTGTGAAAAGTATATATATTTATATATTTAAATAAATTATTAATAATAATTTAATGTTTAATTTAATGTTTATTCAAATGAATCATTTAAAAACAAAGGACGCTTTACATACAAAAGAACCCTTAATGTTGTCCAGAAAAGCTAACATTTCTATCGGAAGGCGTGTGTGTGTGTGTGTGTGTGTGTGTGTGTGTGTGTGTGTGTGTGTGTGTGTGTGTGTGTGTGTGTGCGCGTGTGTGTGTGTGTGTGTGTGTGTGTGTGTGTGTGTGTGTGTGTGTGTGTGTGTGTGTGTGTGTGTGTGTGTGTGTGTGTGTGTGTGTGTGTGTGTGTGCATCATCATAGACACCCTTATTGAGGAATTCCTGGAATATAGTTGACCATTTTATGCGAAAAGTATGGCAGTAGTTTTTAGCATCAGTTTCATTATATTAGTTTTACTCCTTCTTATAACATAATTTCAATGTTACTAACAGCTCATATGTGCAGCGTGGGAGAGGCACGAAACATCTAGCCCATCATCTGACGCTCCATTTGGCCATTCTTGTGTTCCATATCCAGAAATGCTGGAACACTGTAAACAAACAGGCAGAAAGACAGAGCGCAAAGCACATATACTGTAACCCCACCAGAATGAATGACAAATACAAAATACTGCAATGCTGTTGATAAATACTAACTTTCAGTGTGTGTTTCAGGTCAATGAGACATCAGTGTCCCAATATGTAGTGGATTAATAGTACTGATGTACTATTTTATTTAATACTGTGAAGCTGCTTTGATACAATCTGTATTGTGAAAAGCGCTATATAAATAAAGTTGACTTGACTTGATTAAGGCCCTTGTTAGTGCCCAAATTAGTGTTCACGATACATTATTCACATCTCAGAGAAATTAGGGTTTGGTTGGTTAGCACAGACAGTTAGCCCCTGGTATATGCTAACTGCATCATTAAGGAAACATTTCTGTCAGAAAAAAAGCCTCAACAGCCATTAAAGGGAAAGTTAGTCTTTCAACTAGGGATAGTTAAAAGACTAAATAAAATCTGTTTAATCATATAAAACGATCGAGTCACTTCAGAAAATTCGGACTAAACCGCTCAATTCATATGGATTAGTTTTACAATCTCTTTATGAACTTTTTGAAGCATCAAATTAGTAGTTGCATATTGTCAATGGAGGGACAGAACACTCTCAGATTTCATCAAAAAAGATCTTTATTTGTGTGCCGAAGATGAACGAAAGTCTTAAGGGTTTGGAACGACATGAGGGTGATTAAATGATAGAATTTTCATTTTTGTGTGAACTATCCCTTTAAGAAGCAATGTGATATGTTAAAGTTAATTGGAAGCTCTTGAAAGCATGAAATTGACTTTTTCTGCCTGCTGTCTTCACAACTCATTATAGCACTACCAGGGCTTTATGAGCAATCAGTGAAAATGTCCTTGAGATGAATGGGAATGTAACAGTAAACAGTAAGAATCAAACACATTCAAAGACAACCAGATTAGAATGTGTACCCAAATACTGAGTGACCCCTACTGGTCATTAATGGAAAATACATGCCAAGTTCTTTATCAGGAGGTGCTTAAATGTAGGCTACTTGCAAGAATAATATGGCTACTTGAAAGAATAATAATAATAATAATAATAATAATAATAATAATAAACACCAGGCCTAAAGTACTTTACTTCAAATATATTTCACGATGCTGTTAATAAAGTGAAAACTACATGTTCATGACCAATGAAAAAAAATAAAGTCCCATGGTGATGAATTACAAAAAAATCTGACTTTGTTTCTTGTCTTTCTTTTTTTTTATTGTCTATATTGCATCATACTTAAAGAGTGGATCAGATGTTCTCTAATCAGCTTTTGCACAACATGTCATCATTGCACATGAGTAGGTGCAGAATACAGGACATGTGAATTGGAAATTTCTGATTTATCATACAGCGAGAACCCTGTGCCAACAAGTACTACTGAAATGCACAATGAAACACACAAATAACCTCTAATGTACATCAAAGTGTGCTTGCTGCAATCTGATTCACCTCTGTAGTCAGAGCCAAGTCAATAAAAAATTCAAACTCCGCCCTCTACTGGCGTCATGTTTTACAAAGAATTATTCTAATTATTCTACTCATTATTCTAAGAGTTAAACCCATTGACCCATAAATATACATAAATATAAATATACTCAAAATTTTAACTATCCAGTGTCAAAAAAGTCAGCCTATTAAAGTTAATCAGTGTCATTATTCAGAAAAATATGCAAATGCTTGAAATTAATAGATCTGAAATTATTATATTTTAAAATAAAAATGACTGTCTTTTTTCACTAAATTCCCATTTTTCCTTATAATCTTTGTTCAATGCCTTTTGTTCATCTGGCATTTTGGTGTTTAAAATTAGTTTAATATGCTGATGTCACTAATATGTTCAGTTAGTTTGCTTTCATGGTCTTTTAGTTTGTTTTCATTCATCACATGTGTTCTTTGTCTTTGTTTCCCACACTCATTAGTTACATGGCCACTGTTATTAGTTAGTTTGGTTCAGCTGTCTACACCTTGTTATCTTTAGTATTTAAGTTGATTTGTGTTCCCTTTTAGTTTGCACTGAGACTGTTTCATTAACCTGTTGGGAACTGGAATAACCGTCATTGATCTCATCAAGCCTACCTCTGTCACCATCACCAAAGAGCTCAGCCAAGTCCTCCAACCCTGCCTCTGTTGGAGGTTTGCAGCCCTTCGCCATCTCTAAGGATGCCCTGCTATGATGTCGAGCCTCAGGTCAAGCAACCACCATCAGTGCCTGAGCAAGTGGATCCTGTGGCTCCACCTCTGATCCCTTCACTCCATCTCAGCCTGTCAACCTGTTGGCTCCGCCGTGGCTCCTTCCACCTTCGGCTCCACCAGATACCCTCGGCCTTGTGGCTTCACCGGGTTCCCTCGTCCCACCTTGGTCAGTCGTCAGTCTGCTTCCACCACAGGTTCTTCCACTGTGCTCTATTCCTCCACCCCTACGGCTGCAGCGGGCTCCTCCTTCCCTTCGGTGTCGCCTCTGTCCTCCATCAAACCGGCTCCGCCTCAGACGCTCGTCGCCGCGGCATCGCCAGCAATGTCGCTCAGTTCCATCGGATTTCCATATGCGCCCTGGGATCCATCAGCTCCGCCTCCATCAGTAGTCACCAGGATGTCATCAGCCACAGCTACACCTTGGCTCCTCCCTCCCTCGACTCCGCCATGGGCTGTCATTTGAGAAGGCTGAGCTCTGACTTTGCTCTATCGGCCAACTACCATTTGTCGCCGCCAGGGTGTGTTCCCTTATAGGGGCTGTTTACACGACACCATTTTCAACTAAAAACGTAAAACTTTTTATGTGTTTTAGCCGTTCGTTTACACGACAACAGCATTTTGGGTGCGCAAAAAACGCAAAGTTTTGAAAACAGGTTTCAAAGTGCAAGTTTTTGAAAACGGTCTCCCAAAACAAAAACGCGAATCTCTGAAGACATTAACATTATGCACATGCGTATTACGTGTTCAATCTATAGTGTTTCATCGCCATCTAATGGCCTGGCAGCAGAATACAGCGTTTTTAGTAGTTTTCGTGGATCGTGTGAACGGGGATCGTTTTGACAATGGTCTGACAAAAACTTCTCCGTTTTAAGCATATTGTTGTTGTGTAAACGTACCGATAGTTTGTCCGGTCATGTTAATGCTTAATGCTAGTGTTGTGCAGCTAGCTCTGACTTTTGTATCGTTTGCTCACGTGGATTATTAAAGCCATTTTGAATCTGATCTTCATCCTCCTGTTCTTCCTGCAACCAAGCATGACAGCTATCCAGTAAAAAGGAAACATAAGGATGTTTTGATTGTTTAATACATTTTAATCAAATTCAAGGGGAGATAAAACTGCTTGTGTGTACAATTATGGATTGTTTAAAATTGAGCAAAAATATGTAATGTTAGGTGATTAAGAAAAATATTTAAAGATTCTGCTGTAATGCTTTATTAATATTAGTTTATCATTTTTTTTAGACAATAAGAAATGTTTAATCTTTCATATTGGCCTCTATTTCCAGGGAGAATTTTTTATTTCAAGGTCTCAAAACATTAGTCAAGTAAAGTCACATTTATTTATATAGCGCTTTTTACAATACAGATTGTTTCAAAGCAGCTTTACAGAGATAACAGGATAATTATGCAAAAAAAGTTTGTTTCCAGAAGAAAATAGCGTCACAGTCCAGCTTAAGTAAGATGTTTCATTTTTGTTTTAAAAAAAGTTAGTTAATTTATATATATATATAGCCGCTCTGGAGTAAACCGTGATGTCATCGTCCAGCTCAGTTCAGTTCTTGTATAATAGTGTCAATGCAGGCAGATCAATATTATTGTTGAATATTAAATTAAATGTTAAATTTAATGTCCCCAACTAAGCAAACCAAGCCAATGGCAACAAAGGTGGAAAAAGGCGACAGTGGCAAGGAACCAACACTCCATCAGGTGTAGGGTGACCACCTGCTAATAAGCCCAAGGGGGGACAAGGGGTATGTTTCTGAGGGACAATGTGGGACACTGCTGGCGCGGCAGTGCCCCACTGGCAGACTCACTGATAGTGGTTAACAAATTTCAAGCACATACCACCTTGCATAGTATTAATAATGCCCTATTCTCCTAAACGTGTAATTTTTGATGTATGCTCATGAATAAGCCAACCAATGTGTATTTTTTTTTCTAAATAAAGACTCATAATATTTTGAACATTCAATGAATTGACAGATGTACTTCCACTTAAGATTTACTATTTAATTTTATTTATTTTTCATTACAATTTATTTACTTTAAATAAATTAATAAATTATAATATAAATTTATAGGATTAACAGGAATTGTAGTTGCTCAACACCACAGGAACAGTAAAAAAAAAGTATTTAAAAAAAAATTTAACGATTGACCTCGTATTCCCCTCCCTCCATGTCCGATTGAGAAGGACGTTTTGCAAAGGTCACAAAAAGCCCTCTCGGTATCCCCCTCAACACCTTTCAGACACAAATATTAATTTCCCCATTCTTGTTTCTTGTACTCACACCTTCTCTTTTTAATTGATGATGCCGTTGCCTCTCAGACTCAGTCTCTTTCTCGAATTTTTCGAATTGGAAAGCGCGCATCTGAAAGTTCCTTCCTTCCAAGTGTGTCTGGTATGCGCGTGCGTGCGCTGTCATGACAACAACGAAAAAGTTGACAACAACCTAGTCAGCAGTTCAACTGAAGGGTTTGTGTGACAACAATAGCGTGCTGAAATGTCAAGTAATGTTCGTTTGTCTGCTTGGGGCTCGAGTATATAGAGCGACCAACTTTTTGAGCAAGCATAGATTATGCGTGACACGGTCTCAATTTGCGTGACGCGTGAATTGGGCTTCAAACGCTGTGCGCGCACGCGCTACGTGGGATGGGTGGTCACCCTAATCAGGTGGCAGAATGGAAAAAAAACCTTGGGAGAACCTAGGCTCAGTCGGGGGGCCAGTTCTCCTCTAGCCAATGAACGAACAATGAATAATTATGATTCAGGCAGCATTATAGGTCAGAAGTCAGACTGGTTTGGAACAACCAGAATATTATCCAGTTCCATCTGGTTGAAGATCGGAGTCATGCCAGCATGGGACGAGTTTGTTGAGGATCAGTGGTGATGACTGTCGTGTCGATGAGGCCTTCACAATGGAGAGTCTAGTTGACACAATCTCTGCTGACACTTCAGGGATGCGTTGTGGTCGTGTCTAGGTGCAGGTCCTCCATCTGGTCTGGATACGGCCCGGATACTGCTGACTACATCATGCACTGTGGTCATGTCTAGGCAGGTCCACCATCTGATCTGCATACGTCCTGGATCCAGCTGATTACAGTGAACCTCGAAGACTAACATAAGCGTAGATGCCACTCTTCTTATGATGTAACAGGTATATTGGGTGTTATAGGAAGTGTTCCCGGTTCCGGCTGACCTAATTTATGCAGCCTAATAATCATTTAACTGATTTGAATAATAGGAATGTATAATTTTCTATGTGTATGCCAGTTTAAAGATAAGTGTTTTTAGTCTAGATTTAAACTGACAGAGTGTGTCTGCTTCCCGGACAGTGTTAGGAAGACTGTTCCAGAGTTTAGGTAAATAGGAAAAGTATTTACCGCCAGCAGTCGATTTTGACATTCTAGGTATTATCAACTGCCCACAGTTTTGAGATCACAATAGACGTGAAGGACTATAATGCGTTAAGTACAAGTTAACTCAAGGACTGGGGACCTAAACCATTTTGTACTTTGTAAGTTATCAGCAATATTTTAAAATGTATACAATGTTTAATATGGAGCCAATGCAGTGTTGACAGAACCGGGCTAAGGGCCTGCTCACATATCGCATCTTTTGCGCGCGCAAGTTCGTTGTTTCAAATGTAGCCGCGCGGTATGCGCGCTCATAATGGAAGCGACGCTTTTTCCAAGCGCGTCCGCGCCGCATCGAGATAAAAACATCTCAACTTTTCAGAATGCCGCAAGCGCACCGCAGGTCACGTGACAAGAACTTTTAAATGAAAGACTGGTATCAAAGAGCACACCCAGGTTCCTAACCGAAGATGAAGACTTGACAGCAGCCATTAATTGTTAGACAGTATTCTAGGTTAGTACGTGCAGAGGTTTTGGTCCAATCATTAGAAACTCTGTTTTTTTTGATAATTAAGTAATAGGAAATTACTAGTCATCAAAATTTTTATATCAGCTATGCATTCCATTAATTTCTTGAATTGGCAAGTTTCGTCAGGGTACGAAGAGATATAGAGCTGAGTATCATTGGCATAACAGTGATGATCTGCTTCCTAATCCAAACTAATCCCATGCTTCCTAATGATATATCCCAAGGGTAGCATGTACAGAGTGAAAAGCAACGGTCCTAGTACTGAGCCTTGTGGTACTCCATACTGAACTTGTGATTGATAAGACATCTCTTCATTTACTGCTACAAACTGATAACGGTCAGATAAGTATGATTTAAACTATCCTAATGCAATTCCGCTAATGCCAACATCATTTTAGAGTCTATTTAAAAGAATGTTGTGATCAATGGTATCAAATGCATCACTAAGAGCGTCCTCGCGCCGTAGATGGTGAAACTAGGGAGGAGGGGGGCGGGCGTCAGGGACAGGGACTGATGACTCCAGTACGGTACCGGCAGTTCGGGAGACCAGGGCGGAGCAGGTTGTGCAGATGGCCAGGGTGGAGTACATTGTAAAAAATAAAATCGTAAAAAAACGGTCAATGACTGTCAGCTACGGCTGCCAAACAAAAAACGGAAAAATAAAGTAAAATATCCTAATTTAAATGAAGTGCAAAAAACTTTTACAGAAATTTTCCTTAAATGTTTTACAGAAAAACACTGTTATTTTACAGCTATTTTCTGAATTATTACGATCTCACACAACATAAAAAAAACAGTCAAATGACTGTCAGCAATGGCTGCCATACAAAAACCGTAAAATTAATGTAAAATATCCTAATTTAAATAAGTGCAAAATACTTGTACAGAAATATTCATTAATCTTTTTTAACAGAAACACAGTTATTTCACATTTATTCTCTTAATTTTTTACTGAAAAACATGCAGTTAATTACATGCATGATTTGCTGTGACTATACGTAGATTTGCAGCAGATCATCAGTGTTTCTTTTCTCATCCTGGACTGAAGCTCAGGCTCTACTCTTCAACACAATGGTGACACACAAAACACACCATACAAGTCAAGTCAAGTCAAGTCATCTTAATTTATATAGCGCTTTTAACAATGTAGATTGTTTCAAAGCAGCTTTACAGAGATAAACGTATAATTTAAGGTAACAGAGAATGTTTTGGCTTTATAGCGGTTCTTTAATAAAGTTATTTTACAGCTAAAGTTAGTTTTGATTGATTCGCTTCCGTCGCAACGATCATTTGTTATTAAATTTGGGGCCGCTAAGACGACACCATTCTCTCTACACAGACTTTAAACGCGATCCTGTGAGAAACGCTGATGGCGTTCACATGCGCATTAAGAATTGGTTCTATAGTTATGTGCGTTTGAATATATGTGTACAGGCTTGTTATTCCCTACAAACCAAGCCTAAACAAATTACTGGTGTTTCCTTATAGTTTTGATTCAGAATTTTATTTTATTTTATCAATTCGGGGTAGATACGCAAATTGAGTTTTCCCGATGACGCTTTATCTGTAGAGTGGGAAAGGGATCCTCTATAGGGAGAGACTAGTTGGCACTTCAGCACTGCGTTGTCATCGGGTCCAGGCGAAGGGCCTTCGTCAGATCTGGATACGGCCTGGATCCGGCAGGCTGCGGGAAGATCTCGGGATAAACAAAACACTAAAATTAGCGTAGATGCCATTCTTCTCATGATGTAACAAGTACATCAGGATTTATGGGAAGTGTTCCCGGTTCCAGCTGACCTAATCTATGCAGCCTAATCATTGAATTATAGAAGTCTATAATGTATTATGTGAATGCTATGTCAAAGAGATGTGTCTTTAATCTAGCTTTGAACTGACAGAGTGTGTCTGCTTCCCAGACAATGTTAGGAAGATTGTTCCAAAGTTTTGGTGCTAAATAGGAAAAGGATCTACCGCCAGCAGTCGATTTTGATATTCTAGGTATTATCAACTGGTCGGAATTTTTAGATCGCAATAGACGTGAAGGACTATAATGCGTTAAGAGCTCGCTCAAGTACTGCGGAGCTAAACCATTTAGTGCTTTGTAAGTCATCAGCAATATTTTAAAATTGATGCGATGTTTAATAGGGAGCCAGTGCAGTTTTGACAGAACTGGGCTAATATGTTCATACTTCCTGATTCTGGTAAGAACTCGAGCTGCTGCGTTTTGAACTAGCTGTAGTTTGTTTATTAAGCGTGCAGGGCAACCACCCAGTAGAGCATTACAATAATTTAGCCTTGATGTCATGAAAGCATGAACTAATTGTTCCGCATTTGTCAGTGAGAGCATATGACGTAATTTAGATATATTTTTAAGATGGAAAAATGCGGTTTTACAGATACTAGACACGTGACTTTCAAATGAAAGATTGGTATCAAAGAGCACACCCAGGTTCCTAACCGACGACGAAGACTTAACAGAGCAGCCATCGAGTGTTAGACAGTATTCTAGGTTATTACGTGAGGAAGTTTTTTGTCCAATAATTAGAATCTCTGTTTTTTCAGAACTTAGAAGTAGGAAATTACGAGTCATCCAATTTTTTATATCAGCTATGCATTCTGTTAATTTAGTGAATTGGTAAGTTTCGTTAGGTTTTGAAGAAATATAGAGCTGAGTATCGTCAGCATAACAGTGGAAGCTAATTCCATGTTTCCTAATGATATCTCCTAATGGTAGCATGTACAGAGTGAACAGCAGCGGTCCTAGTACTGAGCCTTGCGGTACACCATACTGAACTTGTGATCGATGAGACATCTCTTCATTTACTGCTACAAATTGATAACGGTCAGATAAGTATGATTTAAACCATGCTAGTGCAATTCCACTAATGCCAACATAGTTTTCTAGTCTATTTAAAAGAATGTTGTGGTCAGTGGTGTCAAACGCAGCACTAAGATCGAGTAACACTAATAGAGAGATACAACCACGATCGGATGATAAGAGCAAATCATTTGTGACTCTAACGAGAGCAGTCTCAGTACTATGGTACGGTCTAAATCCTGACTGAAAATCCTCGCAGATATCATTTCTTTCTAAAAAGGAACACAGTTGTGAAGATACTGCCTTTTCTAGTATCTTTGACAGAAAAGGTAGATTCGAGATCGGCCTGTAATTGACTAATTCTGTAGGATCAAGTTGCGTTTTTTTAACAAGCGGTTTAATCATAGCCAGCTTAAAGTTTTTTGGTACGTATCCTAGAGACAAAGACGAATTAATGATATTAAGAAGAGGATCTATGACCTCTGGAAGCATCTCTTTCAGTAGCTTAGTCGGTATAGGGTCTAACATACATGTTGTCGATTTAGATGATTTAACAAGTTTAGTAAATTCTTCCTCTCCTATAGCAACGAATGAATCAAATGTTTCCTCAGGGAGACCACAATGCACTGCCTGATGCGATACTGTAGTAGACGGTTGCATAGTTATAATTTTGTCTCTGATATTATCAATCTTATAAGTGAAGAAGTTCATAAAATCATTACTGCTGTGCTGCTTGGAAACTTCTGTGTTTGAAGCTTTCTTTTTCGTTAGTTTAGCCACTGTTTCAAATAAAAACCTAGGATTATGTTTATTTTCTTCTAATAGGGTTGAAAAATAAGCAGATCTAGCAGCTTTTAAAGCCTCTCTGTAAGCAATCGAGCTCTCTTTCCATGAAATGCGAAATACCTCTAGTTTTGTTTTCTTCCAGTTGCGCTCCATTTTTCTGGCTGCTCTCTTAAGGGCCTGAGTGTGCTCATTGTACCACGGCGTTGGATTATTTTCTTTAATCTTCTTTAAGAGCAACTGTGTCTAAAGTGCTGGAAAAGAGAGAGTTAAAAGTTTCTGTTGCAATATCGAGTTATTCTAAGCTATCCGGGATGCTAAGAAGATGAAACTGATTAGGAAGATTATTGATAAAGCAATCTTTAGTGGCAGAAGTGATAGGTCTAACATATTTGAAACACGGAGTCGGCTTTGCAGCCTTGGCTAAATGTAATTTACACGAGACTAGATAATGATCTGAGATGTCATCGCTCTGCTGCAGAATTTCAACTGCATCAACATCTATTCCATGTGATAATATTAGATCTAGAGTATGATTACGACGATGAGTAGGTCCTGACACGTGTTGTCTAACTCCAATTGAGTTTACAATGTCTTTAACCTGTTAAGCTGCAACCCCACTTTTGAAAAATCCCAAGAAATGACATACCCAAACTGAAACAGATACAGTTCATGAACCCTTTGTACTAAAAGCACAAGTATGATCTCATTTGAAAGCTGACACCTGGCAGTTTATTGTAATGTAGAATTAATTATTGTCATAATGACAAAAATTGTTATAAATAGCTTCAAAGTTTTGTAAAGTTATTAGAAATTATTTTTTATGAAACATCCTCATGAAAATAAAATTGAAGTTGGCCCTGGAGCAGTCTAGAAATGCACTACAGCTAATGCCACATGTCTAAACATTTTATGTTTAAAATCTTAAGATAATAAGTCCAAAACTCTGTATTTAGTGAAATGTTTTTCAAGACCATGTCATGTGACTTTATTTTGATTTGATGCTAAAATGCTACTGATATTTAGTGTCATCTTCTTACCATCTATGCAGTATATTGTCTTTATTGTTTTGTGGTGCAAACGAGCCCCATTCAGTCTCAGTCTCCCCCTGCACACTTTCACACCTCTCCAGCCAGGTTATGGCTCTAAATATGCATTTCTTTTGTCTGCATTAGTTACTAACGACTGGCTATTCACATGCTATTCATATGGTTTCAGTCACTAATTTATTTTCTCAAAGTTCACCCTTACATTCTAAACTGTTTTAAATGCATTTCTTGAATAAAGAAACATTTCAGTAAGCGTTCAAAAAATAATAAAAATATAACTTCTAGGTGGCAGGTGCACCTAGGGCTAGCTAGCATGTTAGCTTAGCACACCATCAATACACGACAATTTATGAGATTAAAACCATGTTTGTGCTTATAAACTTACTTTATAAAGCAAATCGAGTATTTTAAATAATTTTCTGTGATCTAATTTGGCTTCAGATAAAAAAATCAGACAGAAAATATACTATTGTATACTGTTCTGCACAATGATAGTCTATATAGATTAGCATTACATTATAAATATAATCTATTATTATGGAAATACCTGGCATGGATTGAAAAACACAGGTAACTCAAATATCATAGCAAACATGTTTATTGTCTTCAAAACGACTGTTTCTCCAATGTTACAGCGCGATCTGTTGTTAGCTGTGTGTGTGTTCGAGGCTTCCTGGATTGTCACATGATTATGGCACTTCTTCATGTTCTAATACTGTGCACAGGGCGGCGAGGGCGCCCTCATGCTATTGGTATGAATTGAAAACGCATTAACAGAGTATACAAACGCTCATAATGATTACATCGACGCATTTGGGTATAAATTCAATAAATATTATTCCTGTCTATAGAAATCTGATGTAAACCTATGAGAATATATCAATATTTCTCCAAATCTGCACATTTTTTAGCTAAAAGCCCGGAAGGACGTTGTTTTGTGTATCGCTGTCATGACGACGGCACGGGAGTTTTTTTATGAATGAAAGCGGCTGACGCGCATAATTCATATCAAAGGTATCGACTCATTTTTTCATTTCATAACTCCTGACACAAATTAAGAAATAACTGTCGCTATAAGTTTCTCAGAATACAATAGTGGTCAAATTCTGAAACTTGAGTCTTATATCTTTGTAATGATGTATAGTTTGTCAAGGTATAACATTAAATCTGATAGTAACTTTGAACTATTTATAAAAAAAACCGCTTCAGTGCGCCCGCGCTCTGGCAACGGTTAACAGGGTCTTTAAATGCCAAACCCAATGCATCTTTTTCATTATCGATGTGTATATTAAAATCACCAACAATTAGTACTTTATCTGCAGCCAATACTAACTCTGATAGAAAGTCTGCAAATTCTTTGATAAAGTCTGTATGGTGCCCTGGTGGCCTGTATACAGTAGCCAGCACAAATCTCAAACGTGATTTATCATTTATACTATATATTTTTTTACAGCAACACCACCCCCTTTGCGTTTCAGACGAGGCTCATGTTTATAAGAGTAATCTTGCGGGGTGGACTCATTTAAAGTAATGTAATTGTTTGGTTTTAGCCAGGTTTCTGTCAAACACAGAAACAGACACAGTCTCTATATGATGATAGGTAGGTGAAAGAGGCTCTATGTGATGGGATTTATCTGACCTGGGTGACGCGAGGCCGCTAGCAGACAGTCGGTTTAGCCAGTCTGTCTGCTTCCTGACCTGAGCCCCAGATTGTCATGTTTGAGCTCTAAGACTATGAGCCATATTACTAGAGAGAAGAGCAGCACCATCCCAGGAGGGATGAATACCATCTCTTTTAAACAGGTCAGGTTTGCCCCAAAAACTTTACCAATTGTCTATGAATTCTATATTATTAAGCGGACACCACTTAGA